>NW_005842133.1:414050-439106 GCF_000455745.1 Alligator sinensis | reverse complement strand
AGAGGATTTCAAGCCGGGGTGACCTCAGAGCCCAACATTGCACAATATATGTGTATACTCCAGATACCCCCACGAATGGTTCATGTGCTTATTAGCCCCCCACTCACAACTGAAACCAGGTGTTCTTGTCACACGTCCTGAGACCTTCAAAAAAATTATATGCAGATGAGACACAGGACTGCTTGATCCATCTCTCCCCAATGGAGGGTAGGGCCACACTCATCACATATGACGGGTTGAGAGAGAGGGCAGCAGAACCTCTCAGCTACACAGAAGTTTGGTATTGCTTGCTGGACATTTAAGGCTCATGAAGAAACAGGAATAATTGGAAATGGGAAAGAAAGGCACTGCTCAGTTGTGGGAATGAAGAGGAAGTTGGAATGTATTTGATGCAGCGGTTTTCCATGGCTTGAAACAGAGTTGGCACTAACAGAAACTGGGCACAATGTGCACTGCACTAATCTATCTTTGTGGTAGGCTCCCATGAATTGAAATACTTAATCAATTGAGACAAGGAAGAAATCAGAGAGGAAGAGTTGGAGATGAAGTGATAAGTGCATTTTAATACAATTTGTTAAAAGAAAAAAAAGGCGGGGGGGCTCCCAACAGTCCTGAAAGCCTAATTTATGCCTTAAAGGCAGAGAAAGGGATCAACAGAGCACCAGGTTGTAAGGAGTAGAGGTGGGAGATCCAAAGCTCAAAACAGTGGCAGTGGTAGCAAGTAAGCATGAAGTGAAAAAAGAGTTGAAGAGTAGAAATAAAGATCTGGTTATAGATGGACAGTGAATGAGGGTGAAGAAGAAAAGGGGAAAGAAGGTGATAGCAGGAGCAGTGGTGGAGGCAGCAATGATGAGAGTGATGATGCCAGGAGGAAGACGGGGGCAGAGGAGAGTGGGAGCATCAGAAGAAGGTACATTGGGTTAGAAGCAAAGGATGGTGGGAGGATGACAGCAGGCCAGCCCACTGGAATGGTGTGGTGGGAAAAGATGGAAGATGTACTAGAAGAAGCTAGAGAGGAGTGGAGACTGAGGATAAAGGCAACTTTAACTGGTGATAGGAGGCAGGCAGAGTTGATGATGAACAGATATGATTTTCTGGAAAAGGTACTGTATAAGATTTTGGAGGTGCAGGCAGAACATCTCACCAGCCTCATTGCTTTCTTGAACTGAAAGCCTTGGGAATTAACTTACTGAAATGGAGGAAGGGTATGGGAACTTCTGGAAGAAATATGCACAGAAATATGGGAGGGAGGACTTAAGGATAAAGTTCATAGCATGGGGAAAAGTCAAGAGAGAGAGTGATTATAATTTGAATGTATATGGAATTACTAGACCCCGAAGACGTGGAATGATGGATGGAAAAGTATGTCCAAAGGGTATTGTCGGTAGGGAAGGTAAGGGACAAATATGGTATCTGGACAGGATCTTGGAGGGCACAAGCAGTGTTAGAAGCAGACGAGAGGAGTCCAAGTTGGGTGCTGTACCTCCTGTCAGTGATTCAGATTGGGGCACACCAGGGTTTTATAATCTACCACAGGCAACCAAAACGGTGCAGCGAAAGCAGAAAGGTGAGGCACTTGTCCTCACACTGCCCCCTCACCATGTGCTTCACATGTGAAGGGATGGGCATAGAGCAGCAGAGTGCCAGGAGTCCTTAAAATGCCCTATTTGTAAGGGAGCAGGACATTTGTATTGTAGGTGCCCCAAAGCCTTTGCAAATATAATCAAATACCCTGAGGAACATCAAACCCAGATGTGGAGACCAGAGGAGAGGAGAGGTTGGACATTGATGTAGAAATAGTGGACGAAACCCTGCTGGAGGGTGAAACAGAGAAGGAGAGGGGCAGAGTTTCTATGATTGAGGTAGGGCAGGAGGAGCTAGGAGATGGAAGGGAAGGGAAGGCAGAAATAGCAAACAGTTCAGGCATGGGGGTGGGGATGGAGAAGAAAGAAGACACCCTACAGGCAACAGAAATGGAAATGGAGCAAGAGAAAGAACCAGAGAGACAGGCCTGAGAAAGAGAGAAAATGCAGGGAGGAAGAAAGGAGGAAGAAACCTAATAATGAGGGAGGTAAGTTGGAGGAAGACCTGGAGAGCAGTTTGCTGATACTAATGTCTCTGGGCTCCAACCCAGAGTGGAGACCAGAAGGCAGGAAGTCATGGGGAGGCGGGAATATGTAAGCCTTCCTAAAAGCAAATCCGAACTGGCAGCTTGCAAAAGCTACAGGAATGCGAGTGAGGGCGGGAGAGAAGTCGACCACCCCAGGCAGTGGCACAAACAAACCTTAAAGGGACAGGTGCACTCAACTCAAAGCAAGCATGAATGAACCTTAAAGTGAGAGGTGCACTTATTTTAAAAGAAGCATAAATGGCACTGACAATTGTTTCACTTAACATCAGAAGCATCTTAACATGGAAAAGACAGGAACAGATTGAACCAGTGTTGAACCAAGTAAGGACAGCCATAATCTGCCTACAGGAATGTGGTATACCAGGGCAGAGGGATTATAAACACTTTAAGAGAAGGTGGAGATGGGAAGAAACCATCAAGAAGTGACTTTTTGTTTGTATCAAAAAGAAATTGGGATAAGGAAGAAAGAAACCCTACATGTGGCTTTTAGTGATCACTGGATGTTGAAGATGGAAATGAGTCTTCATAAGAGTCCCACGAGAAGGAGGGGGCTGTGGAAGTTAAATGTGCATCAGTAACAAGATGAAGAGATGTCAAGTGTACATGAGACAGTATGAGGGGTGGTGAACACGGAAGAAATATTTTGGGAATACCAGAGAATGAGGGATGATAGTGAAGAAGAGGATGGGAGAATTCTTCAGGAAGGAAGGCCAAAGATGCATGGGGAAAAGAACAAAAGAACTAAGACAGCTATATAGAAAGATGCGGGATCTGCTCAAGGAAGCTTCAGATGGAAGATAGGTGTGAGAGGAGCTAGAAGAAACAAGGCAAGAGTTAGGAACCTGGTTTAAAAGAAAGACAAGAGAGAAAATGTTTTTTGCACAAGCACCTTAGGTTGGAGAAAATGAAGTGGTCCAGATATTTTTCTGCCAGAGTGAAGGTGGCAAAAGGAGGGCTGAAAGCAGTGAGGGAAGAATGTAGTGCCCAGGTGAAAAAGCAGGAACAGGTGTTGGAGGCAATGAGAAGATTTTATGAAAAGCTGCACCAGAAGAAGGAAGACAGGTAGAAGAGGAAGGTTTTCTTGAAAGAGTCTGAAAAGAAAAGAAAGTAGATGAGGAAGAAACAAACAAGATGGAAGATAAGCTACGCTTAAAGGAAGTGGAGGAGTGTTTAAAAAATCTTTAAAAGAGGGAAATCACCAGGAGCAGATGGACTGCCTATGGAATTTTGCGAGAAGGTTTAGGGCATGGGAAGGGATGGATATAGTGGAAGTGTTTGAGGAAATAGTGGAAACAGGAGAGGCAAGGAAAGATTTTCCAAGAGGCACTGTAATCTTACTCTTCAAGAAAGAAGAGAAGGAAATCCAGAAGAACTAAAGACCGATTACACTCCTGAGTATGGATTATAAGTTAATGGCTAAGATGCTGATTTTGAGGATGAGGAAAAACCTCCAGAAGATAATGCATGAAGACCAAGCATGCGCAGTACCAGGCAGACAGGTCTCCGAAGCAGTCAGAGCGATCAATAGGGCTGTGCGAAATTTTGCCCGCTGTTTCATTCTGACACTGTTTCGACCAGTTTCCAGGTCGAAACAGCAAAATTGGAATGAAACAAAGGCCATCAAAATAGCCTCGAAACAAAATGATGTTGGTTGAAACGTTTTGAAAGTTGAAACGTTTCGACCATAGGTTGGAGATGGGAAGTCAGTCCAGCTGGGCTGACTTCCCATTCCTTGTGCTACAGCCCTAGTGATCAGACATGCACTCTCCCACATCCAAAAGAGAAAAATGGAGTAATAGCAAACCTAGATTTAGAAAAAGCAAATGGCAGAGTAGACCATGATCCCATATTCAAGGTGGTAGGAAAAATGGGGTTCCCAGATAAATGTATATGTTGGGTAAGGTTTTTGTATAGAGAAGCAGAGAGTCAAGTCCAAATTAATGGGCACATAAGCAGGGCCTTTAAAATCCATACAGGGTTGTGACAAGGGTACCCCCTCTTGCCATTACTATTCGTGCACAGCATGAAACTGTTAGCACAAAGAATAAGAAAAGACAAGACGCAGAGTAAAGATATCAGGTGCGGGAGAGGTAAAATGCGTACTATACATAAATGATATAAATGTAGTAGTTAGAGTTAGACTTTTAATGGAAAGGTTGCTAAAGCATACATCAGCGTATGGAGAAGCAATGGGGGATAAACTAAATAGTTCAAAAGCACGATAATGGGAGTGGGGGACCGGAAGCACTTGGAGAAGTTGGGCCTTCAAATAGGAGAGAGAGAAATCAGAGTGCTAGGGATCCTGATGGCTTCTGAAGGGAAAGGTAATACAGCATAGGAGAAGGTGACGGAGAGGTTATAGTACATTGTCCTTTGCCAGAAAAGTGGTGGTATTTAAGGATGTGCTTAGTCTATATACTGCTGGTTATTCTGTATACGGGAATTGTAGTCCCAGTGTCATGGTGGCAGATAGCAAAAGTACAGACTGAAATATATCTGTTCTTCTGGAATTCCAGGTTGGCTGAACTGTACAAAATAAGAGAACTAGGGGCTGCTGGACTTGGAATTGTTTGTCTGCGTGAAATATGTAAGTGCGATATGCAAAGCAGTGATGGAGGGAGAGGGGAAAGCAGAGCATAGCACCTGATTTCATGTAGCTGCAAGTCTGCAGAAATAGGGTGTATATCAGACATCTTTGAAGAGTCCATGGGCGTGGCAACCACTGATTCATTACATCAGGATGGAAGGATCCATACAGAGGTATAAAATAGAGAAGGTAGGGCTGGAGGTCCTGAAGGATCATAAGAAGCTGATGCAAATGGTAAGGGATAGAGACAGAATGGCACCAGTGGGAAACATCACAGAAGGACAAGTGAAGACGGTGTGGGGAGCAGCAGCAGGTAAACAACTAAAAGGCAAACATGCTGACCTTGCATGAATGGTTGTAAGAAATATCTTGCCAATGAGCAAAGTGCAACACAGGTGGGGCTTGGAGAAATGGTGGGACGTGGGTGTTTAAGGGGTTGGTTTTCGCTGAAAGAGAGTGCCTGAAGCTGGGACTGCATGAACTGAAATACAAGATTAATCAGGACAAAGAAGAGATCAAAGAGGAAGAGGTGGAGAAGAAGTGGAGGAAAAACACTTGTTTCACTAAACCAACAGAGAGGATTGATGGGAAGGTTGGGGAATCTCAGGTGGCTACTGCAGTAACAGTTTTTCATGGAGGGCTGTATAAAGAAAAAGATTTTTGTAAGGGTTCATTTTTATGGGAGGTTCATATATGTTGTTTAAGGGTTTAATATATGCAGATGTGTGTTTTTGATATGTAGTTGTTTCTGTGATACAAAGTCTTGGTAAAACAAGGGTGCTCAGTGTACATAGCTTTGTAAGGATAGGGTGGTAGGTGTATTTTCAATAACATTTGTAAAAAAAAAAAATAGTTACTGTCACAACCCAAAGTTGTGATTTTTTGTTTGTGTGCGCTTCGGCACCGCTAAATTATTTTCCCGCTAAATTGCAGCTTCTTTGCACGGTGGAGTTTTCTGCTGCAGAGGAGAACCCCAGTGCAAAGAAGTATTCCCGCCAAATTTGAAGCTTTATTTGCATGGTGCATTTCTTTTTGCATCCAAGAAATGCACGGTGCAAGGAGTTCCCGCCATTTGTATGAAGATTCGTGCCACATTATTGGCCGATTCTAATACATGCACACGTGACAGCTAGCGATTGGCTTACTAGCCATATAAAGAGCTTGGGTGGTTTCCACCCAAGTTGGAGAGAAAGCAATTGGAGTTCGAGAAGAAGAGCGTGAAGATCTCTAAGCGCTGCGGATCCTTACGGACCCAACACTTTTCTTAAAAGTCAATAGAGGCCTGATAACCGAACCCACGGAGCTTTAACAACTCCGGGGAAAAGAACGAACATCATCAGCCATGTCATCTGGATGTCCACCTCCAGATTCTTGAAACAAGTTTTATTCTCCCAGCTCAGTTGAGGTGTATGCTTAAGAGGAGGGCAGACAAAGCGCTTCAAGGATATCCTCAAGGCCAACTTGAAAATGCAACATCAACATCAAGTTGGGACCACGACAAACCCAAATGAAGGAAGAATGCTGCAAGGATCTCACTATTATGACATCTAACAATGACAATAGAAGACAGAACAGCAGGAGCAGCAGAAACAGCATGTTGCAGACTGAATCAAGAATCCAGAGCCAGCCACCCCACATGGAAACATGCCCAAATTGCAAAAGAGTCTGTCAGCCCTGAATTGGCCTACTCAACCATATTCACACACAAATAGGACAATGGAAGATAGGAATCATGGAAGACAATCATCCTCAACTGTGAGGGATTGCCGAAGAAGAAGGGGAGAGACTAACGCCATGCTGATGTGGGGACGGGGAGAATTTCAGTGTACATCTAAGTAAATATGGTATCTAGAGGGCCGAAGAGGAGAGACTTTCCCCCAGTGTTGATTGGGGAAAAAACCTTGTCATATTTATGAGTAAACATGGTAGCTAGCTAGCTAGATATGTGTGTTCATGCACATGTATTATTTATATAATTTCTAATCAAAACACATACAAGATGTATTTCCATCTAAAATATTACAGAAGTTTCAGTGGCATAGCACTTCAGCATAATAATTGTATTTTTGTCAGCATAGCACTATATAAAAGACAGTGCTAATTAAAACAATAGAAATGAGCAAAATGTAACCTGGGTTATTAAAAGGTTCATCAATAAATAGTGTGAGTCTATAATAATATTTAAAGTAACATTTAGCATTTAACATATGCATATTCATAACACCAAACTTATATGTATGAAAATATAATTTTTTTTAGGATTTTAGAGTCATTTAAGAGAATACCGAGGTGTATGAGTATACTTTCTACTTTAACATCATCATCTATTAAAGTGTGCAGTCAATGCTATTAAAGTAGCATTGATTTTAAGGACTTACTTAAAAATGTATATATGATATATATTTGCATGTGAAGTAAACCACTGTTATCACAGTTTTCCATTTTTTTGTATGTCATATTTTTTCTTTTAAATATAAGAAGAATTACCAAATAGAGACAAAGCTAAATATTAGAGGCTCAAATTAGTCCTTTATAAGGAGCCAGTACAAGGCCTATGTGCTTTTTGCTAATTTATACCAAAAAAAGACCAAACATTTTAAAAGTGAAAGCTACATGAATTCCTTCAGACTTCCCGTTGACTGTATCTGAATATTTTTGGATGATCTATTCGTGGAAAAAAAATTAAGAATTTGACCTTTGTCCCAATTTATGACAGGAAAATTATTTGAAAACTATGCTTTCCATGAGACAGGAAACCTCATTTCTTGCCTGTTTCTAATGGTTTGTCCTTTGTTTTTCATTACTGATGCATGTTTAACAGGCAAAGAAAGGTGATGCTGAAAGGTAAAATTCATTGGTGTTTTGACTGCTGGTTTAAAGCCTAGTTACCTTTTAAGTTAGCTTCTAATTTGAGAACTTGAATAGGACTTGGATGTAGCATAGGCTTTATTTTGACTCCTTGCACACTGGGGAATTTCACCTAAAGAGATTTACTTACACACACACATGGTTGCTGAATCAATGGGAAAATCTGTTTAAAAATTGCTCAACTCATTTACACTGTTTGCAGTTAAACAGTTGCACATGAAACATTAGTGTTAAACATATAACAACGCAATTTATTTGGGGTTATAGATTAAGCCAACCTTCCCCTTTAGGAGGCAACTCCTACCATTGAAATCAATAGGTGTTTTGCTCATGAATTGGAGGACGGCACTCAGTAAATCTAGTCCTTTACAGAGGAGGAAGTGACATAATGGATATATATGATGCAGAACAGGCTGCAGAGTGGAAGAACTGTGCAAGAGACACTTTCTAGATGCTCTTTTTTGCAGTGCTTTGTAGACCCTTATTCTACAGGTCTTTTATCATTTCTACATGAAAGAAAAGTGGATTAGCCAAGATATATCTTTGCAGGTCTTTCTTTATCTAGTATTTATCAGAGGACTGGTGATAGGATACTATCATCCATCTCCATACATCTCTTCAGATTAAATCGGGCATAGTGTGGTAGTTATTATTGGCTAGACTCAAATGAAATAAATATTTGGTTTCACTCTTTTCTAATTGGTGAGTCTGCATCATAAAGGCTGTCATTGCTTTTGACACAAAATTTCATTGACAATCTCAGCAATGAGCTAGAGGACTAGCGAGGCATGAAGACATAACTGGCCTCACAAATAAAAAACCCATTTCTGTAGAGTTTGGACATGTTATTGGGGAAATGTTCACTGTTACTATCTGTGTTGTATCTGTTCTGTGTTGTAAACCCACGATCGTGATCCTGCCCTTTCGGTTCTTTACCTCCTTCATATCTATCATACATGGGGACCTGGGACTGAAGTCCTGGTCTCACTGAATTCAGTGGTAAAATTCCCACCGACTCCAGTGGGGCCAGGATTTCATCCCACATATTTGGAAGACTTTGGTGCCTTGTTTTAGCAAAGGCCTGAGCTGAATGAAACCACATTTCTTTGCAAATGTTTCCTTTCAACTCCAAATTTGCAATATGGAACATCAGCTTTGTGTATTAGGGTTAAAATTAGGAATGTACTGTCTAATGAGAAACAGCTGCAAGATAGGGCTTTTCTTGCATTGCATGTCACTTCTGTTAGGCTGCCAAAGACTGATCTTGATAACTGGAATGACTGCAGCCTCGCTGTTCCCTTCTGAAGTTCAGGTTTGTCTATTGTAAAATATTATTGTGCTTTGTAAGAGGCAGGAAAATGTGATTCATAAAAGGGAATCACATCTTAGCATCTCATTTTGCTAGGCTTGACTGCACTGCTTTCTCCACTGGTATGTTACATGCACTTACAAGTCACCCACAGTTGGAAGAAATACCAGGAAACTCTTCAACTATTGTAGCTTTAAGGCTTTAGCTGTGCCTTATCCCTATGACCTTGATGGCTCCCAAACTCTTATTCTAAATGAAATATTAACCTTAATTTTGCAAATGAATGCTCAGTCGTTTGACAGTGCACATAGAGGTTGACGGGGCACATGCATGCATGCACGCACACGTGTATTGTGTGGGGGTCCTTCATTTTATCAGCTTCACATCAACAATGCTCCAGTTACACACACTACAGCATATCTCCAGTTACCTGTGGGAGGTGATAATTCTGCATTTGCTAAATGTGAGACAGGAAAGCAATTTTCTGTAAATGCAATACCTGAAAGCAACATTCAAGGTTTTTCTTGGTATCTAAAGCATAACAATTCCAAAGAGTTAGATTATTTTCTTTGCAGCCTGTCTTCAGCCTTTTTTTTTTTTTTTAAATCGTATAAATACCACTCAGTTCATCAGGTCAAATGCTGCCACTTCCTCCTTCAATACAACACTGCAAGGTAAAATAAACAATGTATTTAGATGTGCTTGAATATTGTACAAGTTGAGTGCATGCTGCTAGAGTGGATGTTACACTTTAAACATGATGTATGGTAGAAAAACCCCAGGCCTTGAGAGGTGCTGGCCTTAGGTGCAGAACAACATTTCATCTTAGTGAATCTCCAGAATATGGAGGGGTCTGCACAAAATGTAGCTTCTATAATGGTGCAAACAATTCCCCTGTCCGTACCCCACCATCTCCCTACGTTGGTATGGAGTTGGTGAGAAAGGTGGTCATAGCCCTGCATCTTCTCACCTTGCCCTGCCCCTTTTGGGGTGATGTACACCCATAAAGGAAACAATTGTACCTAACTTTTGTATATGGAGTGAAATAGTTCTTGGGCCCTCCCCTCCCCCAAAACACCCACAGGGACAATCTGGCCTTTTACTGTTGCAATTACTCGGTTAGACATTCGGTAACGGAGCAGTATCAATATCATTCTAAAAGACACATTTATACTATCCTGACATAAAGGCCTTAGACTATCAAAACCCTTCTTTCACTATGCCAAGAATATAATTGAAAGCACATTTAACTGTATGCGCATAGAAACCTGGAGGAATTTCATTGGTATTGTGGTTAGTTAAAGAGAAATACTGAGAGCCGTTTAAAGCATGGTTTGTATGAGCCGTATACTCATGTCTCTGAAATATGAGAGAATGTCTTTAACAACAGTATGCATTTTAAAAGCAGAGTTCAGGGTTCTTTCGAGCTGTTCTTGTGTGCTCCTAGCCACATCAGTAATATTTTTTTTTTCTGAAGGAGAAAGCTGTAGTTATGAATCTGGCCTTACTCAGTGGAAGCAATTTGGACTGTTTTTAGGCTTCTATTTTGACCACGCTGAAATGCTCTTCAGCTAGTGTTTCAGCTTGGTAGGGTTTTTTTTTCCTCCAAATGGAACCTCTCTCCAAGTGTTACAGTCAATACAAACTTTCCATTCAGATCAAAGCTTATAGGCTGGCTCCATGTTATCAACTGACAACATTATCATAGGGGATATTAAGCTGTCAACAGCAGATCTGAAGGAATCATTTACCCAAGCTGCAGTGAATTATGGAGGACAGGAGTCTGTCACCCATAAAAGTCTTTCCATTTTCTGAGTCTGTTCCTAGTTCTAATAACTTCAATCTGACCTCAAGCTGGATATCCCTCTTGTTTTAAATCATGTTTAAGACACCTTTGAATAACTTAGTTACATGATTTGTAACAATTCAGCCTATTTAGGCCTGTATTTATTTTCTTTCTTTAGATTTATTAAAGCTTTTATAGGTGCCAAGCCTAGGTTCTGGGAATGTTGTTTTTTGTTTTTTTTTTTCTGGAATGGTCAGCATTATTCTCGTTACATTGCTCTTGCATTCATGATTAACACTTTGATGATTTTACGCTGTGTTAACACGTCATGTGGTCTGAGATTAATTAATGTAAAGTGGGAAAGGCTTAAAATGTGGGAGTGACAAGGTTAGTATTCCATTAGCATATTTTAGACTCAAGACACTCCTCAGAAAATGTCAGCTATTTGCTTTCACTCGTTTTTTGAATACAGAAAAGAATAAAGCAAGGCTATTGTAAAGAACTCGGATGACAGCAGAGCAGAATGTTTTAACACCATGGATTCCTATTCAAAATCTCTGCATTTATCTTGTAAATCATGTTTACACACCTACAGTGGCGTCCTGTGGGTCTCCGGTGCCCAGGGGCCAATGCCTGCATTTGTGCCATCCCCCCACCAGGACAATTTGAGCACCGTGCGGGTCCCAAGGCAAATCAGCCTGTTCAGGGCCCTGCTTCCCACCCCAGGGCACTTCTGTGGGAGAATTAGCAGTATGGCACACTGGCCGTACGGGGCGAGTCAGCAGTTGGAATTTCTGGCCGGAACAGCAAAAGAAGCCCACAACCCACCGGGCGGGTGGGCAGGACACACACACAAAATGTGGAAGGCACCTCAGCTTCTCCAGCCGGTGCGCCCCTCCCCAGGCCAGTACCCGGGGACCATGGCCCCCTACCATCTCCCCTCCCCCCGTTGGTACGCCACTGTACACCTAACAGAGCTAACATTGCTTGGTACCCCACATCACCCATAAAGGATTTCAGGGTACCCCAGGATGCCACAGGGCCCCAGTTGAGAATCACTGGGTGCATTTACACAAGATGCTACATCACCATAGCAACAAGCTACGGTGATGTAGCTCATTGCTACAGCAACATAGCGTCAGTGGGTACTAATTGTGATGCTGCTGCTACATTGCCATAGCAATGAGCTACCCTGCAGTAGCTCATCATTACGGTGATGTAGGGTCAGAAACGACCTGGGCGCTGCTGGGACTGCACAGTGCCAACTGTGTGTAGACATGCCCACTGAGACAAGCACACGTGCAGACATGCCCACTGAGTAAACAGGATTAGGAAAAGGCTATAATTGAACACTTCAGCTAACCTGGGTTTCAAGAGGTTTTTCAGATATACAAAAGACTGGCATGTCACAAAGGACATTTTCGACTTGTAGGCAAATATCATGTTGAAAAGCTCTAATTGCACAGTAAGATAGTTGAGCACTTATCTCACCCTGCATGTATAAATGTACGATTCTTGGCAGTTTCTGGGAAAAGTTATGAATTAAAATCAGTGTTTCTGAATGTTTAAAGATAATGGGACAATAAGAAATGAAAAAGGGTTTTATTTGAGAAAGTGAAGAAAAAAGGTAGGCAGATGATAGTATTTATGAAATACCATTAAAGACACACTATCTGGTGGAATTTTAAGGGATTTGGAAGTGATAACTAAACTCAAGGGACTTTTAAAGAAGTATTTTAACAAAACGCCTTGTTACAGAAATTTGCTATGAAGGGAGATAAAATTTCACGTATTTCTTTAATCCCTTTTGTGGATGGATTGAAGTGAGTAAAACTGTGTAGCTTTCATGCATACATAGAATCACAAGATTGGAAGGGACCTCAAAGGTCAAGTAGTCCAACCCCCTGCAAAGTGAAATTTATCTCAGAACCAAGGGCCATCAAAATAGAGCTTAAGCAGGTTTTCAGTGATACATCGACTCTTCGTTGGCCCTCCCAGGGGAGTGTATTTCATCCCCCAAGCATACAATTATGCCTCTTATAGGTAATATTATAATATAACATTGGTTTATCCTGCCTTGTTGGTTGACTCTAATTCTATACAGAGCTATATTATTTCAGAGGGTCCATAAACCTTTCTGTTTTCCTACTGAATTTATTTTCACAAATACCTTCATTCCTAGTCACTCCACTAGTGCTTAAAACCTGTGCAATTTATCTTGGCTGTGTTCAGATTTTAAAAATGAGTTAAATATACCTTTTGATGCATCATAGTTATAGGCTAAGAATCGACTTTCTCCATTGTGGAGAGATGGTAGGATTTTTTGCTGTGTCTGGTACATGGCTATATATACATTTATACTGTACTGGCACTATTCCAATATGTATGATTGTTTTATTGGATCTCCAGTGTTGTTAAGCTTTCCTGCTTCTCTCCCCCTTCATTTTATACTTCTCAAATGTATTTCTGTAACCAATCTGCATTACTTCATATTAAGTTTCACGTGCCATGTGTCAGCTAAATTACACAGCAGATCTACAGGCCTTTGAATTCCTTTTGGAGGCTCCACTGTATGTACTATTAAATCAATTGTGTATTATCGAGGAATTTCACAAGATTTTAGCTCCTTTCTGTGTCTGAAGCAGAATATCTATATAGGACAGATTAAAACTTAGTATAGTTCCAAATAATAAACCTTCTGGGATTCCTTGATATATAATTTCACTTGTCTATGGAACCTCTTACATTCTGATTTTTGTGCTCATATGGACATTACACTATTCCATTGATTTATGAACACAGAGGGCACGTCCCCACAATATATGCCGCTACTACTTGTCCCTGGGGAACCCCTGTGCAGGCATGACCTGGCTCATGGCATTTTACCCCAGGTTGGGTAGGGGAGGCTGGGTCAGTACCTGGGTTGGTCCCATCCATCTTACCTGAGGTTCTGGGGGCTTCTGGGGGCTGCAGCCACAGCAGTCCTGCAGCAGGGAGCCTGGCCAGCAGCTGGAGTATGGCGCCAGCCAGCCAGGCTCCAGTTTTGAGTGGTGCATGCTGCTGCCATGTTCACTACCCTGCTTTTTAGGCACAAGGATTTATGACACCAAGATCTCTGGTGCAGCACAGGGAATGCCTGCATGTGCAGCGCATGTGGTGTGCGGTGCCACATACTGCACATGCGCGCTCATTTGAACGTGCCCAGAATGGTCATCCTATGTGATGATGAGATGCAGAGCAAAACAGTGCCCTGATCTTGTCTCTGGAATATTTGCGAATGACTGAAGCACACAAATAAGTAATAATAATACTGTTAAATACCCACTATAAATAGTTTGTCCTGGTGGCCACAGTAGAAGATTGTAGAGGTCATAAAATATGTATTTTTGTTTAAAACCTTTAAAATAGTGGTGTGATTAAAATAAAGTACTTCACCTTAAAATTTGCCTTATTCCAGCTATATTGACACATTTCTAAAATTCAGTCAAAGGAATGTGAACAGTGGAATATTGGGCAATAACCCCTCACCCAGTAAGTGTCAAATCATGATGAAGCAGCAAGGTCACTGGATATGACAGCTTTCTTTTTAGAGGTTCCCTGCATGGACCACACGTGCAGATGTCTGAATCCATGCAGTGCTTTACTTATTTTATTTTAAAAGGTGCAGTCTGCTGTGAGTGAAACCAATGCATAGAGCCTTACTTTCCTCTCATCTAAATCCCCCAGAGGGAAACAGGCCCCAAATGACTTAATTCTGTTGCAAATCAGGAGTAGGTCTGCTGAAGTCAGCAGTGAAAGTAGTGTAAAACTGAAGTAAATGGGGTCAGAATCAGACTCCTCGGCATAGATGAATATACTCATGCTAGTGGCACTGCATTCACAAAGCTTTGAAGTGCTGGCTTGTCAGAGTTCACAACAGTTCACTTCAGCTCCAAGTAAAATATTATCTGACTTTCTTGGCTTTCCAGTGTCAGCCAATGGAACAGTAGAGCTGTTCTAATTCATGTTACAAACCCAGTTTTCTTATACTAGTTTCTTTATTGGAATTCATACAGAGCTTTCTTTAAACACAGCTTTTCACTGAAGAATAACAAAAGAGTATTTATGTAAGACAATGGGGCAGACATCATTTACTATATAGGATTTTTTTTTAACATATGCAACTAGGACAAAGGGAAATGAACACCCCCTTGCGGTATAACCTCCGCAAAACTGTAGATTTGTTATTATAAAGTCTGCACTCCATGCTATCTTAACTTTGACTTATTGAAACATATACGTATAATGTGTTCTGTACAATGCAGGGACAATAGTTTCCTTATGTTTTAAAATTTAGTTTGTATTCAGAGCAAGACAGTTTCTGAAACATTGTTTGCAGTGAAACTCAGAAACCTTTGGGAACATTTAACAACATTTCCTTGTTGTAGCCCTTTCAGTCTGTTAGCCCTTGGCAGCATGTATGACCAAGCCACTTCATATTTAAATGTCTCTTCTCAGTGGTGGATCAGCAGCGTAAGATTGATTGATTTTCTTAACACATGGATAAATCTATGTAAAAGTAAATTGAATCTTCTCTGGCATGTCCGAAGGTCCAGTAATAGATGGTACAACACCAGCGCTTTACATCTGAACCACATCCAGTTTTCAGGGAGAAAGTAGGAGTGGCTTCCAACTTCTTCATCCAAACTCTTGTCCATGGTTTGGGTCTTCATGGGATCTAAACTGTCTCAGGGGCCAATTATCAAGTTTATATGGGGCCAATATCCTAGAAACAAACATTGCATGGACTTTTAGTCTAAGGTATGATATAATTTGTGAAAACTATTGATTTAATAAGCTCTCCAGCATTCTGGGAGGAAATCCTGTGAAAACATTGTCAGGACTCTATCAGTCTACACCCAAACCCTAATCCTGAAAAAGGAAATCTGTCTCCTTGCAGACTGAGTTTCAGGGCCTATTCACAAACCGTGAACATCATCAAGATACCCCTGAAGTGCTGGATAATCCAGAGAGGGTGTTAATGCAGTGGGGCTGCAACTGCCGGTATTGTCCACCTCTTTGCTCCACCCACCCACTTCTTAGGGGTCCAGCTAGTCAGAATCCATTACCAAGTAAGGCTGCCACTAGTATCACCTTCCAGGTCCCATGGAGAGAGATCAGTGGCACAGCAAATATAATCCCAAACTCTATTACCTTGTCCAGGAAAGCTCTGAAGCCAGAAGAGAAGTTAACATGTTTCTTTTCACTTCAGCCCCATTAAGCCTTTGCTTTCCCAGCCTTGCTTTCCCAGCCTTCTCTGATTCTACCCCTACCTGCATAAGGGGTAGAATCAGAGAAACATCTGAGCCTTCTTTGTGAATGGAAAGAGTCCCTTGCTTTTTCTATTGTGGATTAATATAGTATTATCTGGGCCTGAGCGAGGACTCTAGGATTTTACCCACAGTCATGCTTTAGGATTCAAATGACACATGAGATTTGGCTCTTTGGATATACCTTTAATCTACTGCCACTTTTCTTGAAAGGCACATTCCCTTAGAAGAGCTAAAATTAAGGGCTGGATTCTGACCTAGGGACAAAGTACAGACAATCAAAAAGCCTGAGGCTGATCAATTCAATCTTCACAGGTTAATTCAAGCTATGTAGAGTGAACCAATAAGCAAGTGAACAGACATTAGCTTTTGATTCTGGAAATGCAGCCACATGCCTGCAGTGGCCCAGGACAGACGCTGGGGTGGTGCTAGAACACATCTCCCTGCTTAGGTGAAGCTGACAGCTTGGGCCAAGGCTAGCCCCCGCACCCTCTGAGGAGGATTTGTCAGGGAGGTGCAAAGCATCCTGGGATGCTGGGGGACTGAGTTAACTTGAATCTGCATGTTAGGGGATCTGGGACAGAAGTTCAATAAACCAACTTAACCTAAATCAGTTAAGTTGGATACTACATCCATCCAGGTTTATCTTAAACTGGTTTTGGCTATTTTGAAGTTGGTTTATGTGCACTGAACTTCTGTTACGTTACAGATTAGCACTGGTTTCCAATTACTTATACCAGTTTATGTGTGATTTCTGTCCGTAGCCCAGTTGGACACACTAGGTTTCCATTGTGGAATCAGCTAGAACAATATTTCCTAAAGCAGTATTTCATTTCTAGTTAGAAAAATATTTTATGATAACTCTCTTATACACTGATGTGAAACACTTCTGATGAAGAGCACTTTCTTCTATTTTTGCCTGTTTGGGGAATGTTACTCCTGTTGGAAACTAATCTGATGTAGTGAGGAAATTCATTCGTGTGTGTGTGTGTGTGTGTGTGTGTCTATATGCATATGTTCTAATTCTGTTTTCTTTGGTAAGGTATACTTTGGGTGAACTCTGAAAAACCATCTGATATCTTCTTTGGCAAGTCTCAGATTGATTTATAATTTAAACATAATGTTTTTGCAGCAGAAGCATTTGAATTAAAGAATATATATTTCAATAACTAATCTGTCTAACTACGTGCTGTAATGATATCCTCCAGTAAAATACAGGTCTAAGGAACTAAAAGTGCATGCATTGGGCCTTCTTTAGAAAAAAAATGGATGGATATGGCTACATCTCCTAGAATAGATGCAATTTTCATTGGCAAAAGAAAGCTTTTTCTAGTATATTTTATACCAGTTCCCTGAATGAAATACTGACTAAAGTATAAAGTTATACTGGCTAAAGTGGAAGTTTTTTTGTCAGCATAACTGTATCAATACCAGAATTATTGCCAGTAGAAGCACATATGCTGTATACGATATGTGTACTATTGTATGATAGATCACACTGGGACTTCTGTGGGCAAAACCCTAAAGTGTAATGAAAACCTGATATTTTGATAAGGCTATTTAAAGCAGGGTGTCTAAGCCATGCATACAGGTCTGTATTGGATATTGATTGGGTAGTATTTATTTATTTCTCCAAATAATTTCTTCCTGTTGTATCTAGACTGCTGAAAGTACCTCATTTTGAGCTCCATCTTGAACAACTGGGCTTTCTTTATATTTTGCAAAAATGAATATGCAGTAGCAGTAGGTAAGTGTTGAATCCCTAACCACTCCACATAAATCCTAAGCTTGACACTGTTCTCTTGGGAGGAAAAAAGTGTTGCATTGAGGATATTTCTCAGACTCTGACAGGGGCCAGACTTTCAAATGAGCCCAAGGTTAAATTTTTTCAGGACCAATATTCACAATTGGAGCCAGATTTTTGAAAGAGCTCAGTACTCAACATGCACAAAACTTTTGAAAATCTGGCAATGTATTTTCCTACCTAAATAAGAACTGAAGTCTTTTGAAGTTCTGGCCCTAAGTTTTGCAGGAAGTCAGTGCCCTGCCTTTTCATCTCTGCAGACTTTATTGCAAATTCTGATTTAAGTACAAGTGTAAAATGAGTTCAAAAGTTTTCACTAAGTGGACAATTTTGCATGATCAGCAGTCTTTGCATAAGAGAAATCTTAGTCTGGCACATAAGTTGTAGCAAGTTGAGCTTACAGTGACACAGACATCTGTGCAGCAGCTTTCACAGTGTTTCTGTGCGTTATGCATTATGCACGGCTCAGGGCAGTGCTATTACTCCAATAAAAGTAAGTCTAGCTTATACATATAGGTCCCTAAATATTGGGCCTTTAAGCTTGAACCCACTTATTTTATTTTTGTAGTCTTTTGAGAACAGCCAGGAATTCTTATCCGTTTCTGTGACTGTGATGCTGAGTGTGGAACCTAAGAGAACAAGAGGATGGCTGGCCTCAAACACCTGGGCTTGGCTTTAGAGGATATGCCTACATCCATCCACTCACTTTTGATGTCTTCCTGGGTAAGATATGATGCTCTAGCAATATTATGTGGTAAAGGCTAAAGCACAGAAAATATTAAAACACTGGTGAACAATTTGTGAACAGGACAGAAAGGGGAACTGAATACATCCACTGAACATATTCTTTACTTCAAATTATTAGTTCGGCTCTATGACACCTGGTTGGCAAATTTTGAAGGTCATGCACCCCATAAGGACGGCTTCACTACATCAAAGCTATCAAGCTAATAACGCAGCCAAACCAACAAGAAGCCCCTTGCAAAATTAAAGTCCTACTTTCCACAATTCTTTTCCATCGTGTTTATCATAAGAATTAAGCAGAACTGCTGAAAAAAAAAAAGAAAGGTGAATGATAAAAAAGTAAAAGTATGCAGG
This sequence comes from Alligator sinensis, assembly GCF_000455745.1. NCBI lineage: Eukaryota > Metazoa > Chordata > Crocodylia > Alligatoridae > Alligator > Alligator sinensis. The sequence continues at coordinate 420,214 of NW_005842133.1, read as the reverse complement.
GCAGGTGTTAGGGACTGATCATAAAATATCACCATGAGCTGGCTTTGTCCTATAAAGTCCTAAATAGCTTGAGAATTTCCTACTTGAGGAACATACAATATCTCTATTGTAGAGTCCCTGTCAGTGGAAGTGCCCAGTCTGGAACCACCTGGATTTAAGAGAGGCTAAACATTCCTTGTGAAGGTTTCTTGGCACTGAACCCATTCCTGGTTTGAGAAAACCCTTCAGGGCATGCTACACAGAAAGCAAATCTGTCTTCTTGGCTTCCCTCTCTCTCTCATTTCCTTGTAAATGTGCACTATATAGCTGTGTTTTGTATCCACTATTCTTCAGGGTGTGCCTTAATTGCAAATGGAACCCAAGAAATCAGCAACCAGTTTGATCTACCATGGGTACAGATGGCTACATCACTCGGTTACTGTTACCACATCTTTATAAGCCATTACGATATCTGGAGTCCTATGCCATGCTCCTTAATGCTGGAGTAAGCTCACCTGTTCTTTGGGGAGATTTCTTCTGTCCTTCTGGGCAACTAAGCGGAGAGGAAATTGTGTAAAGTAACTCAGAGGCTAGCGGTACTTAAGTAATTTAGCTTCTATGCGCAGTACAAAGTAGGCAAGTTACCGCTCAGACTGTAAATGAGACTCAAGCATTAGTTCAAAGGGGTTAGGCAGTTTAGGGGTAAAGCCCCATTCTATATTGGCCAGAGTGCTTTGTGTACAAACACAAACTAAGTTAGGACCAATACCCAAGTAAGAGGTTGAATTGACTTTACAATAAAGACAAACTGTTATGAATCTTTCTCGAAGCTCACATGATAAAATGCAACTTAAATCTAAAGATGAAATTCTCTGATAAACTAGAAACATTTGTTCCAGTGCCTATTGCTGCTTCACTCTTTTAACAAATAAGTTAAAAGTATTTTGAGATAAAGTGCATATGCCCAGCAACATCATCTCTTGTGGGTTGAGCCCATGAACCCATCCCACAAATCACCTTCTGTGGGACTATTCATGTAAGTAAACATTTTCAACTTCGTTATAGGAGCAAAGAGTTATAGAAGCGGTCCCTTATTTCTACTGCATTATCTCTAAGGATTTAAGGAGAAATCCCTAGATTGCTCTTTTCATAACTGCTGAATGCTTAAACTCTGCCCATGTCAAATACTTCCTACCCAGATAAGGTGAAGGCAGTTTATTTTTAGTTAGTGAAAGACTGAAAGTTTCATTTTGAGAACTTCAAAAGGAGTATAAATCAAGATAGTCCAGTGATAAAACCATTTGGCTGGGGACTCCTATTGGCCTTTCAATATGAAATACAACACAAGTTGATTTTTTTTTTTTATGGGCACAAATGTTATTTTTCACTGGTTGTCAGAAGAGGCCTTTTACAGCTTCCCATACAATTCACCATTGTGATGAATTGGTGAGTTTGTCCTTTTTAATCCATTTGAGTGAATAAACACTGGGATTTTGTACATTTTTAAAACTATTATATGAGATTTCCCAGATGAGGTAAGCTTTTTATTTACTGTGTCAGTTCTTGAAATTATGGCTTTAGGGACCATATTTCTTCTCCAAGCACACAATTCAGGAGGAGAATACTGTATTCAGATCTTCAAATGTTAATTTCATACAACTTTCAGCCCTGCCTTTTCAATAAATGCCAGGTTATTTCTTAGGAGTAAACTCTTGTGAACAGATAACACTCTTTGATCTGATCAAAAAAATTTGCTTTTATTTTTGGATTTGAGGACCAACAATACCCTCTAATGTGAAAATCTATTATAAACTTCAGCTTTCTAGAGAAAGACCTCCGGTTTCAGCTGTTTTCATAAATTTATACCGGCAATGCCCCCAAAAGGATGTAGTTTGGCCATTAAACAGTTAAAATAGCAAGAAACGATACTTTATGTGCTAGCTTTAGATGAAAGTTGATCTGAAGACAAATGTATAGCTTAGGGTGCTGCTGATATTGAGCTGGAATAATTTGTGGTCTTGAACTATTTTATAAGTGTGTTCACCAGAGCTAGTTGAAAAATGGGAATTTTTCATGAAAAGTAGAATCTTGTCCACCTGAGTTTTGGGGTATGCCTATATTGCCATGACTGAAGTATAGTGCAGCTAATGTTGAACTAGCTGGTTTGGGATAGCCATGGTTATGTGGAATGCAAAATGGGCTAATTGCTAAAGTAGTTACTTGGTTTCTTTGCTGGATTTTGCAATCTGCTGCCATGATTTGATGGCCAGCAGTCCCAAACTAGCTATTTTAAAGCTATATTGGCTATATATCCATACAACATGGCAGTCAGTGTTGACCCATCCTAAATTAGCATAGCTCATTGAGAGTAGGACAGAATTGGGGATGGTCTAGTTAATAATCTATGAGCTAGTAAGTCAGCAGCATTGCATTAGATCATTATTGAAACTGATTGTCAGATATCCTTAGTGGCTGTGTCTACACAAGTGGTGGAGTGTGCAGTTGTTTGCAGTGACTGCACAGTCATTTAGTCCTTTCTTATGCTTTAGTACTAAATAAACGTGCATAAGCAAGGACTAAATGACTGTGCAGTAATTGGTGTTACTGCACAGTACCGCCGGGGCACATTTTTTCCCCAACATTACTGCACAGTAGCAATGACATTATTTCTCAGTAGCTTGTTATTGCTGCGCAGTATCATCACTGCACAGTTAGTGCCCTGCATTGCTAACTTACGGTAGCATCAGGCTACTCTGCATTAGCTCATTGCTACTGTGCAATAATGTCTTGTATAGATGCCTCCAGTGAGGGCCTATGAACTGCTTCTTTGAGGGAAAAACACTCCTTGATGCCTCTTCAAGAAAGTAGGTATTGAGGCTGACAACGAGGTTGAAATTCTAATTATTGCCTTCCACTGAGGCCTTTTTCAGGAAAGGTTATCTTTGTGGCTAAGCAACTCTGGTAGCATTCGGATTCCCTGTGTCTTCTTGACTCCAGACAATTTGTGTTTAGTGCTGTATATTGTATGAAGCTCATGCTTTTCATCGGAATGCTTTTTTCAGCTCTTTCAGCAGATTTTGATATGACTAAGCATGACTGATTGTTGACACAACTGTGGGTCCTAGCTAAAGAGGATTAAATCACTTTTGAGGGCCAGCGAGTGCATCTACACATTTTGCTTTACTGTGGAGTAGATTAGTTAGCACTGTAGTAAATGTTTTGCATCTACATGTGCAGGGCTATTAGGCTGGAGTAAACTAATAAACTCCACAGCAGGGTAGTCCTTGTAAATACAAGGACTATCCTGCTGCAGAGACTTTTTTATTCTGTGTAGATGCTGACACAACTAGCTGGGTCATGAGGGTGCTTCGGTGTGGGGGCACACTCGTGTGCCAGCCAGCCCCTCCACAGCACATTGAACCAGGTTGAAGCAGCCCCGGGCTGGTAGCCTAATCCCCCAGGTCCCCTTCCAGCCAGGGTTGCTCTGATCTGGTTCAATGTGCTGTGGTCCTGGGTACACGTGTAAATGTGGTGCCCAGGAGCAATAAACTCCAGTATGATATGTGCCAGAGTTTATTACCTAGCATTAATATGCATGTGTACACATGCTCACTGTGTGCTTTTTTCATCAGGCTTAGGTTATGTCTCACTAGCTGGGACTCATCCTGGGTAAGACCGTGGGATGAGGAACTCAGTCAGGACTGGCAGTGGTTTTAGCTTCTGTGAATTGGAAAATTTGTCTGCTCTTTGTTAAACACAGGTTTACACTCTGTTTCATGTTGTAGTGGTAATTTTAGAAAGAGGGATATTGTACCTTATATCCAGTAGTACACTGATGCTTTGTGTAGTTACATCTCCATAGTAAATCAGAGTTCTTTCCTGAAAAGTTGTGCAACAAAAAGTGCAGATGCTACAAGCTGAAATGGTTAGTAAATCTATGCTCATTTTGCCAAATTGCTAGTGTAATATAATTTGTCAAAATATTTTCTAAAAAATGCGTCACTTTGGTTTGTTTATTTAGATTACTTGTACCTAACAGCATGCTGAAAAATCATTATTCACACAGCGTTACTTAGGAGTCTCAATTCATTTTTAATAACCGAAACAAACCTCCAACACCCCCCCCCCCCCCCCGGTCTAAGGAAAAGCTGACTGCACTTAGTTTTAGTTGGCACAGGGAAAGATTTTGTCAACCTTGAGGTGTCCAAAATAGATAATACTGAGCCAAAGGTGACTAAATGTTCAGATAAGCACCTACTCAGATTTACAAAGCATCTGACTGAGTTCGAGTGTGTCTACACTTTTGTTACTACTGGGAAACATGCTCCACTCCCACTCCCACTCTACAAGGGTTAACCATGGAAATGAGATTATGAAGCCACCTGATGGGTACCACTGCTGTCACTCTCAAACAGTTTGACAGACATCTTAAGAGCAGCTTTGCTCCGCCTCACTCTGGAGGCACCTGCAAGTGGGAGAAGGACAGAGCAAGTGGAGAGTGCTTCTCAATGGCACTCTTAGGGCATGGTTAGCCATTACATTTGTAATGCTACAAAAGCTTTTGTCATGCTACAAAATGGGTGAGCCTACACAAAGTAGGAAGAGTCATTTTTCCTGGGGTGGCAGTGGCAGATCTTTCTACTGTCGTAGCCCCTGGGGAAACACTGGAAAGGACCAAGCTTACTGGCAAGCTCACCTGGGAGTTCAGGGACCTAAAGAACAGCATGCTAGTCCCCTTGGCTGGAGAGTGCATCTTTGGGATGACGTTGTAGCTCTCCAGCCAAGGGGCTGAAATGTTTGCACACCCCCATAGCACTCTACTTTTTTGTAGTGGTAAAAAAGTGCTGAGGTACTTTGTAGCACACTCAGTGAATGCCTGCCCATAATCTTATCAGCCCTGTGGAAGCAATATAGATATGCCTATAGGTGCCTAAATACTGTTTAAAAATCTGCTCCTAGGAGCCTAGGTCCCATTCTGAATTCTTTAGGATTATATCCAAAAGGATATATTAAGACTATTGACTCCTGTTGGCTTCAGTGAGAGTTAAATGCCGTGGTATTTTTCCGAACATGAGATTAAGTGACTGAGGTATATGAGTCTCATTACCTTTCAGCCTTAGGTTTGTCAAATGTTACAAAATTTTACCTTTGAAAATTGTACATTAGGCCATTTAACACCTCCATCCTCTGTTGTCCACAACTGTTTAAAAAATGGTACATCTGTGTTAGTAAAATAAAAAGTGGGTACACGCTGTATAGCTGGATCAAAGCTACCCTCTATTACTGGGAGTGCCTCTAATCCCTTGGTAATCTATTCTCCACTGAATAAACTAAGTAAAGAGTCTGTGCTAGAGTAAGAGCTAAAGTATCTGTTTAATCTGAATAAGCAAATATGCTAAATACCAAATATATAAGAGAATTAAATTGAGCCTAATACATTTCTTATTCAAATATTACTCATATTTAGCCTTTCTTTTCCATTCCCTGTCCACACCCCACCCCCCAATCCCCCAATCTCTATTAGAATCTCATATTACTCTCACTAGTCTGTGATTCTTGTTTTTCTAAATAATTATCTGGACTACCTGTCTTTGTCCCTGGCATTCAGACTTTCTGACTTAGGAACACTGAGGAAAGGTTAATGTCTTCTCCTGCTGTTGATTATGCCTCGATGGGTTAATGCTGTGGATCAAAAATATCCAGCAAGCCAAAACAAATATTCGGATTCCCCTGAACTCATTAACAAAAGTATGTTTTACGTTTGAGAGAATTCAGGTTATTACACCAGAAAGACATGGAAGCACTACTATATTAGACACATCAATATCTATCAGAACGCTACATTTCTGTAAAATATGGCAAAAGATATTTCCTTTGTGAAAAAGGTTGTAGATTTACAAGTATTTTATTCCAAATTCTACCAGTGAATGGGGAAACATTTTCCCCTCAATGAAGAGCTTTCCAAGTTTGGACATACAGTCTTAAACTTTGTATGAAAATAAGGTAAATCCATTAGTTAGCTCATATTTCATGCTAAAAGGGGAATGACGGCAATAATTCAGTATAAACAACGTGTAGGGGCATGAACACCGTGTAGAAAGTCATGTAACTATCGAGTTGCAAGTTAAAACATGAGTGGCACATCAGAATTTGAAGTAACATCTGATGTATTTTTCTCCCTTTCC
>NW_005842133.1:392626-413947 GCF_000455745.1 Alligator sinensis | reverse complement strand
TTTCCCTACTGTAAGTCTGTTCTCAGGGATTTTTATGGAGTTAGCTGCCATTCAGTCTCAATTAAACTGTCAGGGGTCTTAAGATAATAATAGCAGGAAATTCTTGAAAGATAAATTCAAGATGGTAACTTCAACTTTGCTGCTTCAGCAGACTGATTAAAATTGCACTCTGCTCTGAAGCATATTTACAATACGGCTAAAACATACTCAACATTTATATTAAAAGAAGAAATAAGAAAATATTTTATCTGGTTTCACTGTCATGCCATAATCAATATACATAGCCTTGAATTTCTTCTGTTTATAGCCTGCAAAGGACAAGGTTTATTTGAACTGGTTCTGTTTTGAGTTCATGTGGGTTTCACGTCTTGAACTGCAGAATGTATTCCACAAGTTCTTGTGTCACTCTGCTTGGCTATTCTTTTTGTTGCTGTGCCAGGTTTTATCACCACTCACTTCTGGATAGTGTTAATGATGCAGTCACTTCCTGTCTACCAAACAATTGTAACATTCACCAGACTTCCCTGCATGCTGTAGACTGAGTCAAGCATCATTACCTGAAATGGTCACAAACCCCCTCCCCCGCCCCAAGAAAAGCCCACCACTACTACCTTAAAAGGAGGATGTTAATCCCATTTATAGAGGAATTTTGATATATGCTGAGCATGCTCACGTCAAATAAATGTGAGGGGAAAATAGTCATTTCTGCATAAATTTCTGCAGCCTTTCAACTGAATGACACTTACTTCATGGTGTTGTGATTTTCTAAATTTGTCATGGAGGCAAACTCCCCTTTTTCATCATTTATGGCAACATATTGTGTATATTAATGGGAAATGGAAACCAAAGAGGAAGCTAAGAAATGATGAAGGGGATGAAATCAGTTTCCACAGCCCAATGCAGTGTCAGCACATAGTGAGGAATGGCTGGGGCAGACAATTGTTCATATAGCCACAATTCCCAAGCACCTTCTTCCCCATCATAACAAGAAAAATATATTTTATTAAGTGAGCCCTGTGGGAAAAGGTAGACGTTGAAGAACTTTACGCTGAATGCCAGGGGAGATCGAAGAAACACTGTTGGACACAGGCATTTGAAATTATGAAAAATTATTTCAGTCTGGAGAAGCCTGTGGGAGAGAAGTGGCTACTGTACACACGGATAAAATGGGTAGGGGATAGGGTTTCTGCCACTGACTTCTGTATAGATGTTTCTGCTGGCTGACTTTGGTAAAATTATATAGATGTAGTGAGAGGCTAGAACTTCTGTCAGCAGAACAGATTCCTTAGCAAATATCTTATGGGCAGTAAAATATTTACATTTGTCCTTGGGAATAAATGCCTGCATGCTGCCAGACAGTGTGTTCCCTCCAGAAACCCTGAATCATTTCACAGTTCTTATTAGTTTAGCCTTGCCTCAGTACAGCTTGCTCTTTTACCTAAGGTCAGTAAAAGCAGAATGTAGCTTCTATTTCCATTTACCGAGCTATGCTTATTGTGTGCTTCCCGTGTAATTTCTGGGAAGAGATAGAATTGCCCATATGCATGCCTGTGTAAGTACCCAAAACTTTAGCTGGAGAAAAAGCACAATGGGGAAGGGAGAAAGAAAAGGATCTCACGTACCTTTTAGTCCAGTACTCTATTGATAAGGGTATTGGATTGGGCTCTAGGCTCCCCCTTTCAGAGGGGGTTTGAAGCTGTATCTCCTACTTCCCAATCAAGAGTCCAACCACCAGGCCATAGTTCGAGCATTGCACAGTACACTCTCCAACTTTCCTTTTGAATCTAGCCCACTGGGCAGGCAAGAATAGAAGATATATGTGAAGCAGAAAATAGCCAACACCACCTACAGCTGAGGCCTCAGGGAAAGGTTCATGCTGCCCTTGGATGGACCCAATGCATTGTTCTTTCTCCTGTTAAGTAGAAAGAAGTTCTGGGACCCACAGGAGAAAGAACAGCAACATCCAACAACAGCTAGGATTGTCATTGGAGAAACTCAAATGCATGGTGCGCGTTTCTCCAAGAACACGCTTGGAGACATTTTTCATTTTTATTGATTGTGAGACAAGTCAGAAAATGTTGGGTTTTTGGAACAAGCATAATATTTTTTCACCTAAATCAGTTCACCAAAACAAACAGTGGATTATGGATTTGAGCTAGAAGAGAGGCAGGTGATTGTTGATGCAGTCATCCAGCCAGGGAATCTGGCCCTTCAGTGGGAATGGGGTCCCAAATTATGACTCCTATTAGACAACGCATTCTAAGGGAAACCAGATTAATACTGGAATTTCTTATGGATGAAAATTAGTGGTCAGAAGAAATGAAACCTAGAGGTAGTATGTGGTTCTGTGAGGGGGAAACTTCTTGGAAAGGAGGCGGCCCTGGATTTTGGTGCTCTTTATCTACTTTATTCAACTAACTTTAAATCCAAGGTGCAGAAGCGCCATTAGTACAGGGTCTAGCATAGCAGTTTTGGGGTTTCAGTTTTAGTTCTTACCCTGGATCAGATCATTTTCTCTATCTTGCCTTTTCTAATTCCCAACCAGTTCTGAGGAAGGATATCTAGACCATCCGGGGCAGGTGTTTACCTAATCTGTTCTTAAAAACCTCTAGTGAATGGGATTCCATAGCCTCTCTTTGTAGCCTATTTCCGTGTTTCACTAACCTTATAGCTGGAAAAGTTTTCATTACACCTAACTTAAATATTTAATATGCGAATTAAACTGATTCCCTGTTGCCCTACTGCACTGGTCATGGAGAACAATTTATCAATGTACTCTTAACTCTTACCAGTGTACTCTTTCAACCTTGTACATGTTGAAAAAATGTCCCCCTTCAGCCTTCTCTTTTGTAGATTAAACAAACACAGTTTTCACAACCTTTCCTCATAGGTCATGTTTTCTAAAACACTTAGTATTCCTGATGCTTTCCTCTGGATTCTTTCCAATTTTTTATCCCTTTCTTAAAGCATAGTGCCCTAAGCTGGACACAGTACTCCTAATTAGGACCTCTTCAGTTCTAAGTAGAGCAGAAAAGTCACTTCGTTGACTTATATTCAGTTTGTGGTCCACTCAGACCCTTTCCTAAAGTATGGCTGATGAACTATTCTTGGATTTTAAAGAAACCTCACTGAGCGCTCAGGAACTATCTTAATTTGCAAGAAGACTAGCAAATATTCTGCCACCTTGGCATAACAGAGAACTCTTTGGTGAGTTTAAACACAAAAAGGAAGCTGTGGAGCTTGCGCCCCTCTCGCCGCCCAGTCTATCAGGGTGTTGCCGCTCCCCTCAACTCGTCTGCTATGACTTAGATGTTAAATGCACTTTAAGAGGGGTCTACAGTGGAGATCTTTTCTTGGATGGGCCTCCTGATAGATGGTGGTACTCACGGTCGTCCGACGTGATGTTCTACGGGGCTCCGCCTCCCCTACACCCTGTCCACACACCAGCCAATGGGTGATGCGTTACAGATGTTTCCTGGCCCCGTATGATGGCCTCAGACCGGTTCCCAGGGTCCCGGTCACTCTCCCTCCCTTCTTGGGGACGATTTCTTTTCTTATAGAAAATACTCCTCCGAGTCAGGTTATCTCCCTTATTCCAGCCCCCTCTCGGATCCTCAGCTGCCTCCTCTCTGCTACTGCAAGCAGGGAGCTCCCTTGCCTCCTTGGTGTAAGCCTCTTCAGGTGGCTGAACGGGTGCTCCTGCTTGACCTCCTAGTCTGCCTCCTGCTTTGCCTCCCGCAGAAGGCTTAAAGCCCTTCCCTAGGCTGCCTGCTGGAGCCTCGCAGGCTAGGTCATTTCCTCCTCATGCCAAAGCTTGCCCCACGAGCTGCCAGCCCGTGCTCTTTCTCTCCAGCTCTCTCCCTGTGCTCGCTCTGACGGGGTTTTTCAATCTTCCTGCAGCGGCCAATACGGCCGCTGGGATTGGCTTAGCTGTTCCCCACACTGGAAACAGCTGATGCCACAGCCGGCATAATGCCGGTTCGAGCGGCTGTGGCCGCGAATACGGCTCCTGCTCCCGCTGCTCTCTGGGAGGTATGTACGCCCCTCTGGGGGCTTGTTCTCGGGGTCTGGGGTCCACGGGCTCTACTCCCCCTCGAGAGCCTGTGGGGGCACCTCGCCGCCACAGAAGCTTACAAGAAGTGGAAGCTTGGACAGATGACATGGGACGAATATAAGAATATTGTTCTGGCATGCAGGTATGAAGTCAGGAAGGCCAAAGCACAATTGGAGTTGCAGCTAGCAAGGGATGTGAAGAGTAACAAGAAGGGTTTCTACAAGTGTATTGGCAACAAGAGGAAGGTCAGAGAAAGTGTTGGTCCCTTACTGAATGGGGCAGACATCCTAGTGAAAGATGATGAGGAAAAAGCTGAAGTACTCAATGCCTTTTTGATCTCGGTCTTCGCAGGCAAGGTCAGCTCCTAGACTACTGTACTGTTTTGGGAGAAGGTGAGTTGCCCTCAGTGGTGAAAGAACAGGTTAGGGACTATTTAGAAAAGCTGGATGTGTATAAATCCATAGGGCTAGATAGCGTCCGAGGGTGCTGAGGGAGTTAGATGATGTAATTGTACAGCCACTGGCCATTATCCTTGAAAACTTGCAGTGATCAGGGGAGGTCCCAGATGATTGGAAAAGGGCAAATATACTGCCCATCTTTAAGAAAGAGAAGAAGGAGGATCCAAGGAACTAAAGACCAGTCAGCCTCACCTCAGACCTCAAAAAAATCATGGAGTAGGTTCTCAAGGAATCCATTTCTAAGCATTTGGAGGAGAAGGAAGTGATCAGGAGCAGTCAGCAGGGATTCACCAATGGCAAGTCATGCCTGACCAACCTGATTGACCTCTATGATGAAGTGACTGGCTCTGTGGATGTGGGGAAAGCAGTGGACATGATATACCTGGACTTTAGCAAGGCTTTTGATATGATCTCCCACAGCATTCTTGCAAGCAAACTGAGGAAGTATGGGTTGGATGAATGGACTGTAAGGTAGATAGAGAGCTGGCAGAATCATCGGGCTCAATGGGTAGTGATCAATGGTTTGAGGTCTGGTTGGCAGTCAGGATCAAATGGGGTGCCCCATGGGTTGGTCCTGTGGCTGGTTTTGTTCAATATCTTCATTAACAATCTGGAAGATGGGATGACTTGCATCCTAAGCAAGTTCGCAGATGACACCAAGCTGGGCAGGTGTAATAGATATGCTGGTGGGTAGGGATAGGATTCAGAGTGACCTATACAGATTGGAAGATTGGGCCAAAAGAAATCTTGTGAGGTTCAATAAGGACAAGTGCAAAGTCCTGCACTTAGGACGGAACAATGCCATGCACCTGTATAGGGTGGGGGTAGAATGGCTAAGTAGCAGCTCTGCAGAAAAGGACCGGGGGGTTACAGTGGACAATAAGCTGAATATGAGTCAACAGTGCACCCTTGTTGCCAATAAAGCTAATGCATCCTGGGCTGCATTAGTAGGAGTGCTGCCAGCAGATCAAGTGGAGTAATTATTCCCCTCTATTCATCACTGGTGAGGCCACATCTGGAGTACTGTGTCCAGTTTTGGGCTCCCCACTACAGAAAGGATATGGAAAAGCTGGAGAGAGTCCAGTGGAGGGCAATGAAAATGGTCAGTGGGCTGCAGCATGTGCCTTCTAATAAGAGTCTGAGGGAACTTGGGTTTATATAGTCTGAAGAAGAGAAGATTGGGGGGATTTGATAGTAGTTGTAACTGACGGTAGTGCCAAAGAGGATAAAGTTAAACTGTTCTCAGTGGTGGCAGATGACAGAACAAGGAGAAATGGTCTCAAGTTGCAGTTAGGGAAGTTTAGACTGGATATTAGGAAAAACTTTCTCACTCAGAGAGTGATAAAGCACTGGAACAGGTTACTCAGAGAAGTGGTGGAATCTCTATTCTTGGAGGTTTTTACGGCTTGGCTCGACAAAGCCCTGGCTAAAATGATCTAGTTGGAGATAGTCCTGCTTTGATCAGGGGGTTGAACTAGATGACCTCCTGAGGTCCCTTCCATCCCTCATTGTCTTTGATTCTAACTAGTTATTCCATGCATTGTATTTCTGAGGCAGATTTCTCCTCCCTATATATAGTAATTTTTACTCATCTTTTTTTCACTTTTATCTTGTTGATTTTGGATCACATCTCTTTCAGGACCATTTCAAGTTTTAATTCTTTCCCTCAGTGTCTGCAACCCTTCTGATCACAACATTTATAAATGTGTACTCTCCATTCCATCACCCAAGATGTTAATACGTATTAGAACCATGACCGGGACAGATTTCTGAGAGACTGTGAATTTCCTATTTTCTCCATCAGTTATTCTTCTTGTTCTGAAGATTTCTTAAAAATTAGAGATGAGATGCATCATATGAATCTGAATTTTAAGCAACACAAAATATGTAGGTAAATGGTTTTGGTTTGGGCCTATCTTTAGTCTAAACCATCTAAAAGGTATAGATTCATAGATTGTCAATCCTGACAGGACCATTATGATCCTCTAGTCTGCCTTCCTGCATAACACAGGCTGGAAAATCCCATTCTGTAACTCCTGGACCCAGACTATATATTTAAGTTAGAATGTATCTTTTAGATATGTAACTACACAAATATTATCCATTTAAAATAGATCCAGTGAGCTGATCCTTAATCAAGGAAGGGGACTTTTAGGTCATAAAACTCTGAAACTACGATTTTCAAAGTAAGCTAAAAGAAATAAAGGTGCCTGCTCATAGTGAAATGCGAAGCATATTGAAATTCAATGGAAATTGGACACCTAACTCCCTTTGGCTCCTTTGAAAAAACCCAGCTTTAAAAAATAAATAAAGCCAGAAGTCATGGCTCTGGAGTGCAGATCTGACAGTAGCATCTGGTTTGATGTGATTTACAACTGATTGTGAGTTTATTTGGTTGTCTTAATTTATTTGGTAATTCAAATGTGTATTTAACTTATTAAATGGTTGTTGTTCAATGGGTCCTTTTTAAAATGCACCTACAGACTTCATTGATATATTCACGGATCTAAAACTCTATAAAATGACAGAGTTCCCTTGTAAGTGCAAACCTTTGGTTTTGTGTAAATTCAAACAGGACAATTGTGGTTTCTTAGTTTCAACTTCAACCTAACGTGACATTTCAGTGGTTAGTCTTTACATGTCATAAGCCTTAATTATCTATGAAATTGTTCTGAGAACAGCGCTGTATCTGGAAAGAAAACTTTTTATGGACTGCTTTGTGCAATATAGAGGGACTTAAGCATATGCTTAATGCTAAAATGCTTTTGAGATATTTTGCTAACTTGGGCTCTTTATCTAGGTAGTGTAAGTCATTTGTTCATATTCAAATATCATGTTTACAACTTCCCTGTTCATCTGGATTGGTAAGAAAGACATTTTTTCCAGGATTTATCTCCTAGCCCCTACATAAAATGCCGCAGAGTTAGTTACAAAATCAGGAAAAGGTAACAAACATGTATAATACAAAAAGAATAGTGATATTTTTCCCACACAAGTAAAACTATAGAGAAAAGACAGTAGGAAGTAGACTTGTGTGCGCGGATGTTTGTTTAAAAGGTATATGGATTTGAATACAACTGCATCGATTTAGTCCATGTGAATGGGATTTTCTCTAGTGCAAGCAATAGTAAATATACATAATTAAAGCTCCAGTTCATTTGTTTCTCTTCTGGCTTGCCTACAATATTGCAACAGTGGATCCCAAAGAGGATGGCCCCAATGATGCCTTCTCCTCCCCCTGCCTACCTATGTCTGCAGACATACTTGAAACCTAGAAAGTTACAAGTGAAGCTGCTCTGGGCTCGTCTTCATATGTTCTCAAGCATGCTGGTGACTGATGTCTGAGTGTGGTGGGGCATGCCTGGCCCTGTCCAGAGTGTGAACAGACCACTAGAAGTACACAGATACCCAGTCAGAGGTCTATGCCTCTTAGCAAGCTTCACAATAAACTTTTCTAGTTCTCTTTTCATACTCCCTAGTAGAATAATTTCAATGAAGCTGCACCACTAGGTTTCCCCAACCTCCCATTATCTCCCACTCATATGTCCAGTATTTTTGCTTCAGTTTTGCTATGAGGTAGCTGAAAAGATTATACGAGTAACCCACACATTTCTCCTTCCCTCTCCATAGGTTTTATGTCCCACAAAGGGCCTCAAATAATTTTTTTTTTACCTTTTATTTTTTACTTATTTATTTCAGTCTTCACAAATAGGGTTAGCTACCAGGTGACAAGTGCAGTTGGCAGCAAAGTTAGGGAAGGAGTTAAATAGCCTAGAGTAGTGGTGAAACAGGTTAGGGATTACTGAGAGAAGTCAGACAGTTTCAAATTGGTAGGGCCAGATGGCATGCACGCTTGGATATTGAAGGAACTGGCTGAGGTGATTTCTGAATCCTTAGTTCTCTTTGAGAACTCATGGAGGATGGGTGAGGTGTGGGTTGATTGGAAAATGGCAACTATAGTGCTCATCTCTAAGAAAGACAAAAAGGAGGATCCAGGGAATAGCAGACTAGCAACTCTGACCTTGATACTTGGAAAGATCATTGAGCAGGTCCTTAAGGAAGTTCTTCTGAAAGACCTAGGGGAGAACAAAGAGATCAGGAAGAGCCAGCATGGATTCACCAAGAGCAAATCATGCTTCACCAAACTGATTTCCTTCTATGATAAGATGGCTGCTCTGTGAATGAGTGGAAAGCAGTGGATGTGATATAACTTGACATCAGCAAGGTTTTCAACACTCTCTTTCATGGCATTCTCATTAATAAGCAAAGGAAATACAGATTAGGTGGAAGTACTGTAGGGTGGATTTCTCTAACGATCATTCTGGAAAAGGAAGCAGTGCAAGCATTCAGCCTACAGCTGCCTCCATGGCATCCCCAGATTGGGGTGATCCTGGTTTGGGGAAGACATGGGGAGCAGTGGCTTCTCCACTTCTCCCATTTCCAGGTACAAGTGGTGTGGCAAGGAAAGTCTTTCCCCAGTGCTCCATTCCCCTCCTGTATACCAGACTGGGAGGGGAGCCCAATACTAAAAGTTTCCCCGAGGTTGCCAGGAGTCTACGTATAGTGCTGCTCACCTCCCCCATACCAGAGCCCTCAAGTCTAGAGAAGGCACACGGGAAGATACTGATTGTCACTTCCCGATCCCTAAGAAGTCCAGCAGTGAGCAGTGTACAGGCATTCATTCTTCCAAGATAAACTCTGGTAAATTTTTCTCCTGAAGGGGGCATGTTTCCTCTGGGGAAAAATGGAATGAATACTTGTCCAGTCCATTTCTAGCAGGTGAGTGGCAATTCTGCCATAGAAGCATAATGTCTATATGTGGCCAAGAATAAGAATGTCACCTGGAGGAGGTAAAATATGTATCTTTATTCTTACACAATCCTTTTCATTGTCATAATCATTGTAAGCATTTTTAATGCCTTATTTTGTTTGACTATCTTAGGAAATGTTGTGTTTTACTCTTGTTCTTCATTGCTACAAGAACTTGTGGTATGAGCAGTAACATTACAAGGCAACCAAAATGTCTACTCGGAGAGAGGTACCAAGATTAATTTTTATTCAGCTTTTATGCAGCTACTCATAGCTGAAGATGCTTAACTTTGAGCATCATAATGAATTAATGTTGACAAAATTATTGTAATAAATTAGGCAAATTGCACATTATAGATGAAAATAAGCTTTGAATGAATCACCAACCAGTAGTATATTGCCTGCTAATGATAGGTATATTTGCTGGGTATATTCATACCATAAGCATGTGTTGGCATGGTATGGAAGAAGTGTGTGAAAAGTATATAAATCCTTTTCTCTTCAAAATATTGATTCAGAATTGTGTCATCTCACAGGTATGCATATTTTCATTGACTAGGATCTTATTGACTTCTGTGGTGAGCTTTATCTTCCTCATTTATTGTAAGAGCAGTTCACAAAATGAATTTTTAAAAACAAACTGTTGCAAGTTGAGGCTTGGATGGGATGTTTGTCACCTGGCAAGGAAAGAAATTATCTTAATTTATTTATTTTGCATATTTCCTGGCAAAATGGTTAATAATATCATCCACATGACTCCAGTGATTGGACAAGTCATGCTAGTACCTTTTCTGAGGATTTTTTTTCATGCATCTTGCACAACTTGCTGCTTCTTTCTTTAATGTTTCAATTCTTTTTCTGTTTTTCTTTAAAGCAAATATTTCTGGGGAGGAGGAAGAGACTAAATATTTTAGTTGATTAAGTGATTTTTGACTAAGTTAAATAAATAATAGTTTGATAGTTAAAAGCTCATATTGTAATCAATTCCCAGTATACATTTTGTCATAAAGGGAGAGATGATCATTTTGAACAATATATATCTCACTATTTTATCATTTAAAAACAAGCACTGATTTCTTTTTATTTTAAAATATTTGCTAAATTACCATACCTCATGGTGTACAACTTGATGTGGTGTATAAGCAGATTCCATTTTTCTGATCCAGACAGTTAGGATTTTCATAGGTCCCGTGTATGCTGATCTCACTTTTGAGATCAGAAATATGGAGTCAATTTATTTCGGCCCCTGCATGCCCTCACTGTGGGTTGGGCACCCAGGGAGTGGACACGTGTTGCAGCACCACTCACAGGGATGGGGCTGTGCTCGGTGCTTGGCTGGCATGGCCCAGGCAGCAGTGCTTGCAGTGGACAGGGCTGGGCTTGGCACCTGGCTGAGTAGCATCTCCATGGTGATGGCAAGGCCATCTGGCCATGCTTGGGCCAGGCCTGGGCCCCATGGCCTCCAGTGACAGGGATGCCATCTTGTGGTAGGTGAAGAGGGTCAGGTTGGGTTGGGGCCAGACTGGGTTTTGGCCAGGGCCAGGGCTGGGTCAGGGCAGTGCTGGGGTGGAGGGTCAAAAGTATTGATATAGTGTATAAGTTAAGGTGGAAATGGGAAGGGAAATATCTTGGCTTCAAACCTCGACTTACACACTGTGAAATATGGTAATAATTTTGAAGTTACAGGCTTTTTTCAAGAATCAGTTGTATTGTGGGATGAATGCTTCAGTCAAACGCAAGTTATTGGGAGTTACAGGAGGAACTGGGGTTTCAGACAGAAGTGACAATTTTTGGCTTATCTGGCTGGCCCCTGAAAGCACTGTATAGCCATGACCTAGCACAAACGCAGGCCTGCAGAAGACTTTAAAAAGGACTGATCCTGTGACACTCCAAGCCCTCATTACACGAGGGTTCAACTGAAGGTGCTCCAAAGCAGAGTACCTTCATTAGCTTCCACACACTCTAGGAGCAGAGCTGGGCTGATGCAGCTCAACCCTGCTCCTGGTGCTGTTTTCAGAATGGGAGGGGGGAAGGGAGTGGAGAGTGCTCATTCTGGGGGTTGCTCAGCCAGTGCTTGAGGGTAGGGCAGGTGGATGGGAGCCCCCCCAAGATGGGGAGCTCCAATCCCTTCCCTGCAACTCCAGTGCAGGCTAGGGAAACCCAAGAATGGTCCCCTTTCCTCTGCCTTTTCCCCCTCCCATCCTGAAATAGCACTGGAGGCTGGGAGGGGGCAGCAGGATGAGGGGAAGAGGCCACAGAGATGAAGCCCCTCTCCCTGGATCAGCTCCAGATTGGAGCTCCATCCTCCACCCTGCTGACTCAACAGCTAATGTCTGTTGGGTGGAGAGGATCAGTCTGACTCATGGTGCTTTTTGTGAAGCTTTTTGAGTTTGATCAGGGAGCTGCACTTCTCATAGACATTAAGGCTGGAAGGGACCTTGGAAGATCATCAAGTCCAGCCCCCTGCGCCAGGTGCAGGAAGTCAGCTGGGGTCACAGGATCCCAGCAAGATAAATATCCAATTGTCTCTTAAAGGAGTCCAGAGCAGGTGCCTGTTCCAGGCCTTGGGGGATTGGACATAAAGAAGTTCTTCCTTATGTCCAGCCTGAAACAGTCTTGGAGGAGTTTGTGACCATTTGACCTTGTCATGCCCTGGGGCACTCTGGTGAACAGGCATTCCTCCAGATCCTGATGCATACCCTTTATATATTTATAGGCAGCCACCAGGTCCCCCTGAGCCTGCACTTTTCCAGGCTGAAGAGTCCCATAGCTCTTAGCCTCTCACCATAAGACCTGTTTTCCTGCTCTCTGATCATGTGCCTGGCTATCCTCTGGACTCTCTCAAGCTTCTCCATGTCCTTTTCAAATTGTGGAGCCAGAAATGGATGCAGTACTCCAGCTGTAGCCTCACCAAGGCCGAGTACAGCAGGAAGATGACATCCTGAGATTTGCTAGAGAAGCATCTATGGATGCAAGCCAGAGTTTTGCTCGCTTTGCTGGCTGCAACATCACATTGGTGGCTTATATTCATCTTGTGGTCAATCATGACCCCCAAGTCCCTTTCGGCCATGGTGCTAGCAGGCGTAGCACTGCTGAGCCTATAAGCATGCTGTGGGTTTTTCTTCCCAAGGTGGAGTACCTTGCATTTTTTGGTGTTGAAGGCCATCAGGTTTTTGTCCGCCCATTTTCTGAGCCTGTCAGGGTTGGCCTGGATCACCATCCTGTCCTCAGGTGTGGATGCTTTACCCCAAATTTGGTGTCATCAGCAAACTTGGCCAGTCCGCTTCTGATACCAATGTCCACATCATTAATGAAGATGTTGAAAAGAATAGGCCCAAGGACGGAGCTTTGGGGGACCCCACTGGTCACGGCACACCACAGTGATTGACTTCTGTCAACTACCATCTGGGTCTGACCTCGGAGCCAATTCCCCAGCCAGAGGACTGTGATGTAGCCAAGGTCTCAGCTGACCAGTTTTTCTATGAGATGATCATGGGATACCAGATTGAAAGCTTTTTTAAAATCAAGATATATGATGTCAAACTCTTCTCCCTTGTCTAGGTGATATGTCACAAGGAGGTGAGATTGGTCAGGCAAGACCTATCCGCAACAAACCCATGATGGCTATCCCTCAGGAAGTTGCCTTCAGCCAGTTTGTCAAGAATGGTCTCTTTGATGATTTTTTCCAAGATCTTCCCTAGCATAGTGGTCAGGCTGATGGGCCTGTAGTTCCCCGGATCTACTTTTCTCCCTTTCTTAAAGATAGGCACCACATTGGCCTTCTTCCAATCTTTGGGCACCTCACCTGAGAGCCATGAGTTCTTGAAGATCCATGCCAGTGGCAGAGCTATGATGCTTGCCAGCTTCCGAAGTACCCTGGGGTGTAAGCTGTCTGGGAGATCAGGGAGCTGCACTTCTGTCTGTGCCCTGGATGAAATTCTATAGTTTGTGATGGTGGTCAGAATGAATCATAGAAAATCATAGAATCATAGAAATTAGGGTTGGAAGGGACCTCAGGAGGTCATTTAGTCCAACCCCCTGCCAGTGCACTGGGACATATTCCACCCACCATTAGCTCGGCTTCCCTGAAGATGGTCCACCCTTTCAAAATCCTTTGACTTTTCCTTACTTACTCAATGGCGCAAAGAATGGTCAGCACAAGCATCAATCAATAACCACATCCTCTCTGACCCTACAGTCAGTCAGCCAGGATTTAACTGGCAATGCTATTATTGGGCACTTCTCAACCATTTTTGAACTAGACAGAGTCACTCTTCCTCAAACCTATACCAATGGGACCTTTACAATAACAACAAATGCTCTTGTGGACAATTCTAACCATGTCCCACATTGTTGATTTGTGTCCATTTACTATGCTACGGGGTGACCTTCAAGCTCTTTACACTGGTGATGACGATGTTGCCTTAGATGGCTGGAACAATATGCCAAAACTGCCTATTCTAAATAAATACAATGTTTCTCTCAATCTGCTGGCAATGCTCCTACTAATGCAGACAGTATGCTTTTATCCTTCTTGGCAACAAGGGCATACTCCATCCCATCTTCCAGAGAGTTCATGAAGATATTGAACAAAACCAGGCCAAAAATCTCTTATTTTGCTCAGTTTTTGCTATTGATGGTGTTGTGTCATTCAATAGTCTCTGCTCCCTGGCTAGCTGACTGACTGACTGAACTTTTGTAACAGGAGAACAATGGGTAATAGTAGTAGAATCGTCTCCACAACTGCTTGTAAATATATTTTAAAGATTTTGTCAGGGGTGCCAAAAATAAGGAAAAGGGGCACTTTTATGTAGTTTTTATAAATCACAAGAAAGGAATATCAAACCAGCACCATGGTCTCAAGATGACCATCTTCATCAAATAAACCCTGCCTTGTGGTTTTATAATATAGAAAGTCACATAAATGCATGTAAATATTTTACAGCTGTAAATGTAAATATAGAGACACTGGGCACATCTACATATGCTATTAATGTGATGCAATAAACTCTGGCACATTTCACTCCAATGTTTATAGCTCCAGGGCATCAAGTTTCCACATGCACCTGGGACTGCGGCACATTTAGCTGAGGTGGCACAGCCCTGGCTGCCAGGACACCTGCGGGGTCAGCCTGCTAGCCCAGAGCTGCTCTGCCCTTGCTTAATGTTCTGTGGAGGAACTGGTAGGGGCAAGAGGCTGCTACTGTGTAGGGCTAGCTGGCAGGCAGCTCCCCCACTGTAACACCCTTATGCCCCAGCCAGCCCCAGTCATTGTCCACATGTGTTATGGTGGAGGATAGTACTTGTGTCGGGCAGTCCTATCCTACAATGGAGTTAATTAATTTACTCCAGTGTAATAGTATTGCACATGATGCTTTACTGCAGAGCTAATTAGTCAACTCTGCAGTGAAGTGCACATATAGATGTCCCCACAGAGACTAAGAGTTAGATTCAAAAGGTGGGGCTTGGACTTGGTGTTAAAACACCTAACTTTTATGCACACTATTGCCTAGTGAAGTTCAAAATATAGATTAGGTTCCTCAGGATAGGTACCATATTGGGGAGAATTAGGTACCTATGGATAGATGCCTTAACAAAACCTGAACAATGAGTGAGAAGCCACTGAAGACTGCGAAGAGGAAATGCCAAAGGGAGGGGGTAGTGTCTTAAGCTACACATCTCAAAAGAGTAAGGCATCCGCCTCCAGGCAGGAGGGTACTGTTTATCTTTATTTGGGATTCACAGCCATGACCTCTCCTAGAGGGTGGCACCTAAATATTCATTGGGGCCGGGAGGAAGAGAGAGGAGATGACTTGATAGTAGGCCTGTGTGAGTTGGCAGTGATCTGATCCGGCTTCAGATCCGGCCACTTCAGATGGCTGCGATCCAATCCGGAGATCCGGACCAGGTTTCTGCCTTGATCTGGCTGAAGCGGCTCTGAAACTTCAGAGCCGCCTTGGAGATCCGGCCATAGGGTATAAAGGGGAATCAATGAAATATCTATGACTTTGTTCTTTTTTGTCTGATTTGGATGAAACATGTAGGGATGATAGCTTCTGCTGAGAGCATGAAACCTGCCAATTATCCAGAAGATCAGTGCAGGGGTTTGGGGGAAAATTGTACCCCAAATTCTTGAAAGCCAAACTCATGTCATGGCTGTGTGTTACAACACAGGAGGGTCAAAACTGCAGGGATGGTAGCTCGTACTGAGGCCACAAAGCCTGCCAAGTTTCAAGGAGACAGGTGCAGGGGCTTGGGGGGAACTGCACCTCAAGACGCGGACAAGAAAAACTTGTGCCATGGGTGACACTGTGTGTTAAGGCACAGAGGGGTGGCAGCTGTAGGGATGGTGGCCCCTGCTGTGATGCCTGCCAGCTGTGGAGGAGATCGGTGCAGAGGAGTTCTGGGGCCCTGCACTCCTAGCTGCTGACAGGCAAAACTCATGCCAAGACTGTCTCTGTCTTGGGGCAGTTGATTGTCTGTATTGATTCTTTCCTCTCCTTAGCCTGGTTTTGTAGGTGCTAATTGATACTCGTTAAGTCATTATGTAGTGGCTAGGTCCTGTGCATTGAGCTGGTCCCTGAGTCCCTGGTCCTTGAGTGAATCATGATTGATTGGTAACCGGTAACACAGCAGCTTGGCAGCCAGGCTTGCAGCAGGGTCTCCGATGCCCCAACCCAGAGACAGTCAGTGCCACAAGCACCCATGGCACGAGTTTTGCTTGTCCGCAGCTTGAGGGGTAGTTCCTCCCAAACCCCTGCACTGATCTTCTTGAAACCTGGCAGACTTTGTGGCCTCAGTTAGAGATACCACCCCTGCAGTTTTCACCCTGCTATGTTGTAGCACTTAGACATGAGTTTTGCTTTCAAGAATTTAGGGTGCTGATCTCCGCAAACCCCTGCACTAATCTTCTTCAAACTTGGCAGACTTCATGCTCTCTGCAGAGTCTACCACTTCTGAACATTTCATCCAAATTGGACAAAAAACAACAAAATTATATTGCTTCCCCATTATACCCTATGGCTGGATCTCCTAGGTGGCTCCGAAGCACTTTGGAAGCTCTGAACTGCTTCGGGAAGCTGAACAAGGCCAGTGCTTTGACCCAGATGTGTTGCTTTGGACCCTGAAGCATCCAAAGTTTCTCTGGATCCGAAGCTGTGTCCGAAGCCTTGCACAGCCCTACTTGATAGCCCAGTGGCATCTGGAGGGAAGAGGCTTGGGCCCAAGATTCTGCTTCACTGAGTATTTGGATATTTTATTCATACTGGAACAGCTTCTTCAGGGAAGAGTGAGAGAGACCCATTCGAGGGTACTACATCACATGATAGGCCACGCTACTGTAATGTTGAAAATGCAGATTCAAGTTTTGTTTAGGTGGAGAAAGACTGGTCTAACATTGGACAAAAAGGGGTCTCTTCCTCTTGGTGTTTTTGTTGTTGTTGCTGTTGTGGGTGGGGGATTGTTTTATTCTGGTAGAGACGAGACAAATGCTGAGCATCCTCAGTGGTAAGATAGGTGGGGTGAGGGAAATACTTAGGTTCTGACTTATGGTGTGCCTTAGCCATGTGCCAGATGCTAAGAAACATAGGGCTCTCAACATAGGTGGGTCTGAACCTGCCTAGATATTTAGGCACTCCGGAGATTTTGTGGTAGAAACTAAGATGGTCAGGAATTTGAGGCACCTCCAAAATGAAGTAAGGTTCTGTGACACGGCAGTCGATAGCTATGTGCACTACGTAGTGTTTAGGTGACGTACTACTTCCTGTTGCGAATCTAGTTCTAAACAAATGTATCAAAATCATACAACAAATAAGTGGCTGAAGGGAACCCAGAAGTCCTGTTTCCCAATTTAGCCTGTATTAAGCATTCTCTCTCGGTTTTTCCCCCCATTCATTTAAAAAGGCTCCTAAACTTGGAATGTTCTCTTTTTTTCCTCTTTTTCTTTCATTCCTTTTTTTTTCATACCAGGCAGCTTTTTCCCCACAAACAGACTCGGATCTGTTCACAGTAGGTATTATAAGCTAAATGCAAAAACAAGGGACCAATAGCAGTGTGTGATCTTTTTTGGAACAAAAGTGTGTTGTGGGGGCGGGGGGGCGGGGGTGGGAGTGAGAGGGTGAAAACCCAACCTCCCTTTTTCTCTATTCTGTGTAATTCACAGTCTAGCTAAGATTTCTTGTGGAAACAGGATACAGCAAAATGCTTTAAGATATACAAAACTTCTATTACATATACTAGAAATGTGGGATAAATAAAATTATATACTCCATTGTGAATGTCATAGCTGGAAAAAAAATTAAGATTTTAGAAACCTCAAGTCTCTTTTGGGGGAATATGACAGGCTCAAGACAGATGTGTCTGAATAAATCTTCTTTTAATGAACCTTACTTAGCTCTGCTGGTCTGTATCAAAAGTATTGCCATGGTGTCTGTGCAGCCTCAGTAACAGGAAGCTGAATTGCCATAGAGGTAATATCCTGAGTCTGATCATTATATCATAATCAAACGGTCTCCAAACATGAATGATATAGTGTCTCATAAGCCATATTAGATTAAACAAACTCACTAAATGTCTTTAATGTCTGTGGGCTCCAAGGATTGTCATAAAGGGACAGAATTAAAGAAGATCACAGAATAGGTTTTTGCAAGCAGCAACAGCCACCATCAACCTGAATCCTCTACTCACTTTAATACAGTGGTAAATGCCTCGCTATAGTTAAGATTCCATTTTAGACCTCATTTTCCCAGGGTCTATAATTCACTCACAATAATTCGCTGAAGGTTGAAACTTGGCAGACAGGGCTGCAGACCAGGAATTAATTTTGGTAACACTTTATAAGTGTTTTTTAATTAATGATAAATGAAAATGGAATTCCTAAGAAATGACACATTGCAGTCATGAGACTTGCTGAATGAATTTGTCATGATTAATGTTATTAAAATGAATATCAAAAGTAGTAAGCGGGTTTTACTTTTTAATTAAAAAGTGTTGGATTATTTTTATTGGTGTCTGACATGGGATTGCTTTAGTGGGACACTGTCAGGATCAAATGTCACATCTTTAAAATAAAGAAAAGAAGGCAGCAAACCTGATAACTTTAGCCAGCCCTATTCGGTATTGTGACTCTTACCTGTGCCTTGACTTCTGTTGGAATCTTCTTGGGTCATTAAGAATTATTCAGGTGAGTAATATCAATTCTTAAACCCTGATTGGGCAAACACATATATATTTAATAGAACTATAAAAAGTTATGAATGTTTAAATATTTCAAGGGGAAGTTACTGGTCCAAATCAAGTGACAGAATAGGGAAGAAAACCTAAGCCTCCCCATTAGTAGCATAACTAGGGGCAAGTGACCTATACCCAGGGTATGAGCCCTGGGTGCTGATTTTGGGGGAGCATAAAAATTGCAGCTGTTAGCCCAGGCACTGCTATAATTATCACCCAGGGCACAAAAACTGCTTGTTATGCCTCTGCTCCTCTTTCACTGTTAGGGCAAATGGAAATACAGTATCACTTTCTTCAGTATTTACCTGACTGGCCTATCCATTCTATGTTACCTATAATACGTGGTATGATTAAGATTTAATATATTTTTAGAACTATTATTAATGTTTTTTCAATCATTTTAATGGTTAATAGTTTAACTTCCTGTGATGTGCAGTTTACTCAGCTTGGACAATCAAACCAGAAAAGAGCTAGTTGGGAATTTTCACACAAAACAGGAAAATGCCATTTTATGAAACCTGAAACACTTCAGCTACATGTATCCGTTTTGATGAACTCCTGATGAATCACAGGCAGGGTTATGACTGGGATCTGTTTGCTTTCTTGCAGCTGCTTTGGTGGGCTTCTTGGGAACTGTTGTCATTGGCGAACACTCACGGTCAAGGATGATCACTCCCGCAGGTCTTTCCACTGGGAGAAGCCTGCATGTGACTTGTTTTACATGAGGAGGTTGCTGTGCATCGGCAATCATATGGATCTTGGCAGAGGAGAAACCTGTGTCCAGTGGCAAGGAGATTCAAGACAAATGGGGTTACTCTTCCACTGCAGCCTTCATCTGCCTTTGTAGTCATTGAATAGCATGCCTTCTTCATCCACCAGCTCTACCACTGAGGTCTTTATGTTATATTGGACTGCTCTTTGTCTGATACCTTTGACTTTATCACCATGGGTGACCCTACCAAGAATACAAGACTGCTGACAATGTTGCTCTTAGGGTCATAGAATCATAGAAGTAGGGTCGGAGGGGACCTTGTAGATCTTCAAGTCTGACCCCCTGCCTGGGCAGGAGGAAAACTGGGCTCAAATGTCCCCAGCCAGGTAGGTATCGAGCCACTTCTTAAAGACCCCCAGGGTAGGAGCCAGCACCACTTCCCCTGAAAGTTGGTTCCAGATCCTAGCTGCCCTAACTGTGAAGTAGTTCTTACGGATGTGTAATCTAAACCTACTCTCCAACGACTTGTGGCCGTTATTTCTTGTTATCCCTGGGGGCACTAGGGGAAACAAGGTCTCCCCCAAACCCTTCTGGTCCCCCCTAGTGAGTTTATAGATGGTGGCCAGGTCCCCCCTCAGCCTTCTCTTGTGAAGGCTGAACAGGTTCAGGTCCCGTAGCCTCTCATTGTAGGGTCTGCCCTGCTGTCCCCGGATCATGCGGGTGGCCCTCCTCTGGACCCTCTCAATGTTGTCCACATCCCTCTTGAAGTGGGGTGCCCAGAACTCATGTTCATCTTGGAGTCAATGATGACTCCAAGATCCCTTTCTGCTTCCGTGCTCTCAAGAAGGGAGTTTCCCATCTTATAAGGGTGCTGCCGGTTACTACAGCCCAAGTGCAGCACCCTGCACTTGTCAGTATTGAAACCCATCCTGTTTTTGTTAGCCCACCCTTGCAACCTATCCAGGTCTTTCTGCAGTTTTTCCCTCCGTGCTAGCGTGCCTACCTCACCCCAAATTTTGGTATCATCAGCAAATTTGAACAGGTTGCTTTTTACCCCATTGTGCAAATCGCTGATAAAGAAATTGAACAGTGCAGGCCCAAGGACCGAGCCCTGGGGGACTCCGCTGCCCACTTCCCCCCAGGTTGAATATGACCTGTCCACCACCACCCTCTGAGTACGACCCTTCAGCCAATTTGCAATCCATCTGACTGTGTAGGCATCGATGCCATAGTCACCTAGTTTTTTTAATGAGGATGGGGTGGGAGACAGTGTCAAAGGCCTTGCTGAAGTCCAGAAAGACTATATCCACGGTGACACCTGCATCCAATGCTTTTGTGACCTGATCGTAAAAGGCTATCAGGTTGGTCTGACATGACCTGCCCCTAATGAAACCGTGCTGGTTGCCCTTGAGCATCATCCCAGATGCTAGCCCATCACAGATGTGCTCCTTGATGATCTTCTCAAAGAGTTTCCCCAGGATTGAGGTAAGGCTGATGGGCCTATAGTTGCTCAGTCATTGGACAAGCTTGGGTCATTGGTACATGCAAGCCTCTCTATCCCATCAAGGTGGCAGTCCATAGAGAAGGCTTGGGAACCAAGGTTTGTAGGATCCCTGGTCCTGGGGAAACTCCGCCATGCAGGCAATGCCCAGTAAAGAAGACAAACTTGGAAATCAGTGTGTATTTCAATAGGGAGGTAGAAGTAAGTCCAGATGTAACACTGAAGGAGAGGCCAACAAGGAAAAGAAGAATCAGGAAAATGTCAAACTATTTCATTTTGTTTCTTTTTGGTTCGCTGAATCAAATCATAACATCTGCTAGAAATGCATCTGTTTCTATTGTTAAAAGTTGTGGCAGTCATTGTTAGGATGCCTGATGCCATTAGTCCCTGTAATCATAACTCTAATGAAACATCTTATGACTCAATTAGAAGGGAGGCCAGAGAGAGTACATCATGGTAGACATGCTCCAATCCAGGAATCTCACATGAGAGAGAAAAGGAGGTCAAAGCACTCAAACTTTCACTAGCGCAAAGCATTGTGGTACCATGGGCAAATCCA
>NW_005842133.1:380942-392595 GCF_000455745.1 Alligator sinensis | reverse complement strand
CTGAACCGGCAGGAAATGAAATATTTTGGTGCAATTTCACAATGTTTGGATTTGGGTTTACCATACCCCCACAAGAAATATTTCACTTCATTTTTTCCAATGCAATATTGACAACAAATGGGGCAAAAAATCAAAGGGAAGGTTCCAGTTTTACAGAAATTCAATTTTTATTAAAAAAAAGTCCAGTAAACATGTTGATGAAAAAGTCCTGATCAGCTCTGTTAGTCAGCTCCGATGGAGAAGACTGCCTTCACCACTTTTCTGTCCTTGCAATAAACCCTTAGGAACAAGTAAACTACAGATCTGAGAAAAGCAATTAGTTGCCTGTTTACTTGGCATTAATGGTAGGGCTCTGGAACCAGACTATGCTTTGTCCTAGGTCATCACAGTGGTTCCTCAGCTGTTTCTCAGCTCCTTTAATGTGATTTTCTTCAACAGCTCACCAGGGCCCATTTTTTGCTCTACAAAAAATGTGATAATTATTTTGACTAAGGCACTGCACTCTGTCTCCCATCATATTGATGTTATCACTCCAACTTCACAAATCTGGCAAGTAGACATAAAATTAAACATAGACACTGTGGTGCCAAAACAAAACAAAAAAATTTGAGAATGTCTGAAGCAGTCTCCCTCTAAATTTACTGCATGTTTTTTCTTGCAAGGAACCAAGTTTTATGTTAAGTGATGAACAAGAGAAGCTGTTTTTGTTTAAATTGGACTCAGGGGTGGAAGAGACTAGAGGCGTTTTGGGGAGTGACATTGGTTCTGATTTTAAGCCAGCTGATTTGAAATTGTAGGAACTGAATCAGATCACCAATAATACAGTGTAAGCCATGAGAGAGAATATAATTAAGCCTTTGTACAACTACTGTCTGTCAATGCATGACATTACGTGCTACACTAAACAATAAGGGTTTCTGGATTTTTTTGTCTGCTCTGTGAATCAAAATAGAAAAGATATCTTTACATGAAATCTTTTCATATTTCACCAGGCCTAGGGGAAGGGATGGCTTTTTTTTCAATGTACATTAGATATAATTGCCTCAAAGTATCCATTGTTCTGATCCTCTTCCTTCTTCCTTCCTTCTCCCTTCTGTACTAAGGGTCAGTGGTTTCACTGGACTCTTTTGTACTTGATTGTCTGAGGCACAGCAATACAATGCTGTGTTAAGGTGTGCTTACACCTTTCTTCCCTACATACATTTTTAAATCCCTTTCTCGAATACATGAGCAGTTATTCACATGAGTTGGTCAGTTAAATTACCATTTGAATACATACATACACATATACATACACATACACTAAAAGGCTCAGTCTGTGTGTCTGTCTGTCTGTAATGCTTTTGGGCAACTGTGCATGTGCTGTGGAGAGGGCAGGTGGTGATTGGCTTCCCAGCCCGGGCTGTGTGTATCCAAGTTGTCAAAGAAGTTTGTGGTGGTGGCAAACACACCCTGACAGCCCGAGCAATGGGGCTTTCCCCAGCCTCCCTGCCTGAGGGTGAAGGGAGGGACCATGGTGGTGGCACTGCCCTGTTGCTCAGCCCTGACACCCCCCAGAACAGCTGGCAGGGATGGGGAGGTGGCAGGCAGGGAGGGAGGGAGGTGGAAGCGGGCTAGGCAGACACGGAGCAGGGGGTGAAGCAGGGCCAGACCAGGAGTGGAGGGGGGAGCCAGACTCCGAGGCGGGGGTGGAGCAGGGCCAGACCTGGAGTGGTGGGGAGGGGGAGGAGTTGAGTGAAGCTGGACCTTGGACCTGGAGCAGTGGGGAGGGGAGAGACTTGAGCAGGGCTGGGCCCATGGTGGCAGAAGGGGAGCTCCATCCCCGCCTGCCCCCCTGTCATTCTTGATGGGCAATTTGCTAGCATGTGTGTGTATATATATATTGCCTGTCAAGAATGACAAGGGGGGAACAGGTGGAGATGGAGCCCCGTGCCTCACCCCCATCTGGGCCCACTCTCCACTTCCCTTCTGCTGCTTGGGGTCCAGGCCTGCTGCCCCCCTCCCCACTACAGCAGCAGAGAGAGGGGAGGAGCAGGCATGGGCCTGGGGCCTCCTGTGATGTCCTGACCCCACTCTCCCCTGCGCCACCACTGCTGCCATCACCTCCAAGGTGCAGGGGGGGGGGCTCCAGTGACCTCACCCCCCCCTGCTCCATCGTTGCCACCTGCAGGTGACCACCCATTCCATCAAGTCCATTGCCACTGCCTCCACTTCGTCCCCCATGTCCTCGCCATCATGGTGGTGCACTGCCACCTGTCCAAACACTTCTTTGCACTCTGATTGGCTGTTTGTTAGCCAATCAGAGCACAAATAAAGCATTATGGACAAACAGACAGACAAATTAGGGCTTTTATAATATTAGAATGTGTATGTGTGTGTGTGTGTGTGTGTATGTATTTATGTGTATATATATGTATGTATATTTATGTGTGTGTATAATACAAACATACACAAACGCACACACAACTAACAGCAGCTTAAGTCATAAAAGATTGTGTGTGTGTGTGTGTGTGTGTGTGTGTGTGTGTGTGTGTGTGTGTATACATATGCATCTATACATACACACATACACAATCTTTTCTGACTTAGGTTGCTGTTAGTTAGGATAACTGAGGAAAATTCACATCCTCAAAAGTTTTTCTTTTTATTTTGAAGCTATTCAGAACAATTTAAGATGCTATTACTTGCAGTGGTTCCAAATTGCACTATTAGTGCTCTCTGTAAATGTCTGCTTCTGTCCTTCCTTTCTCCATCCCACAGTCACTTCCTGAATAGCTAGCTTCTTGGTTTGTTGTCATCCACCAAACCAAAGATCATTGTCTTTAATAAACAATATCTGCATGTATACTGGTTTTGCCTTCGTCTGGCAGATATGTTCAGTTACCTGGAGCTCCCCCCCTAATCACTGAATCAATGATAATCTTTTTCACACTGCTTTTTCCCTGAAAGTCTCAGTAAGTGATTGTAATGTTAATTTTCAAAGGCCAGCAGTTTTTCTGTACATTGTTCTTGAAGTTCTGTGTGTCTACCACATAGACCAGGGTTGAGAACTGGCACATCTTAAACAGTCTGATTTTTGTATCTAGACAAATTCCCTTGTCTCTCCGTAGCGGCATCGGGTCTCTCAGGGATATTTGTACCTGCTACATCCTCTTTGTGATTTATTTAAAATGTTCTTAGGTCTGTAGCTATAGTTTATGTAGACCACAGATGGAAGAATATAACTATACATATCAATTAGACAGATCATTTAAAAGTATCTTCTTTTATTGTAAAGGCACTTAAACAGTAGATACGCTGATATCCTAAAGCCAAGCATCGCTCTCACCTACGTATCCAGACATACAGCATCCAGGTTCTAAATCTTGCTATAATGGAATAAATACAGTAAGTGTGGTGTAGAGATAAGAAAGCATTTTAACAGATTACCAGAGCAATAGGACCTTTTGACTATAAAGTATTTTTCTATGCTGTACAGAACTGTCCATTAAGTATTTAAGGACTAATCCATATTGTTCCAGAATGCTGCACTTCACATTTACCTGTATATTGACAAATAGAAAAACACAAAACCAGTGAATTAGCTGTTATGTTCTTTAGTGTTATTGTAGTCTGGCCCATGAAAGGACAAAATAGAAAACATGATCATCTACTGAGTTTGTCTTAGTAATCAGTTTATGCCCGGAAGCATGCTCTCCATTGTATTTTTCTTCATACTAGTAACAAGGTTACTAGTATCTTTCTGAAGTTTAAAATCATGAACATGATCTCTGAGATGAACACTTAAAATATATCCAGGAACAGAGATCTAGGACAAGGGGGGTGCAGCTCCCTACCTACTTTGGTTGTGCCACATATGCTTAGTGAACTCTGACCTCGCTGCCTGGTCAGGGTAGTCTCCTGCCTGAGTTCCCAGTAAGCCAGTGGTCTCCAACCATTTTAAGATGAAAATCACCTTTTGAAGTAAGGGGCAACCCAGGATCTACCCTGTCCCAGCCTCCAGCCCAGCAGGTCAGTCTGGGGAGTGGGGCAGATCACGGCCCCTGCAGTGAGGGAGGGAGTGGCACAGGGGTGAGCTGGGGTCCCAGCTTGGATGAGCTGGGCCAGGGAAGGGTCAGAGTCCAGGCAGCTCATCCAGGCACATGGGAGGAGGGGCTCCTTGTGCTGCACACCCCCCAGCAGAGGCCTCGGGGCATAGGCAGAGGGCAAAAACATTATTTGGGGGGGCTGAGTCTCCCCCTGTGCAGATCCAGGGGCACATGATCCCATGCTTTCCTGGGGTGTGTGCAGCAGTGGGAACCACTCCCCCCTCCCCATGCCGGCCACCAACCAGACAAACCATTCCCCAAACATGGGGAGTGGCTGGGATGCAGTCTGGGAGCAGTGGGATGCACATGACTGGGCTGAGCTGTGCCCCCTGCCACTAGGGCTGGGCCAGGTGAGTGGGACAATCCCCCTCCATGCCCTCTGCCACCAGGTGAATGAGGCCCTGGCCAGGCCATGCTGGGCTGAGCTGAGCCAGGGGAGAGTCAGAGCCCAGGTGACTCATCCAGGTGTGCCGGGGGGGTCAGGGAGGCCATTGCTGCACGCACCCCAGCAGAGGCCCAGGGGGCACGTGCCTCCCAATCTGTGTGCAGGGTGAGGTGGCTGCTGCTGCATACTGGGCTTTGCATCCCAAGCCCTGCTGCAGCTGCTCAGGGTGCAAAGCCTAGTGTGCTGCTGGACCTGCCTCACCCCACACACAGATTGGGGGGGGTAAGGTGCCCCCCAGGCATAGGTGGTGGAAGCGGGGGCTAACAGGGCTTAGCCCCCCCAAACATGGAGCAGCAGTAGGGCCACAAGGCAGCCTGGACACGGGCTTCCGGTGGCTGCAGCAGGGGTGGGGAGGGAGTGGGAGTGGGGCTAGGGTGTGGGACAGAACTGCAAATGGTTTGTCTGATTGGTGGCCGGCATGGGGAGTGGCTCCCACTGCTGCACACACCCCAGGAGGGCAAGGGGGCATGTGCCTCTGGCACCCAGACAAACCATTCACAGCTCTGTCCCATGCCCCAGTCCCACTGCCTCCCCACCCCTGCTGCAGCCACCGGAAGCCCATGGCCAGGCTGCCTTGTGGCCCTACTGCTGCTCCATGTTTAGGAGGGCTAAGCCCTGTTAGCCCCCACTTCCATCACTTATGCCTGGGGGGCACCTTCCCCCCCCAATCTGTGTGTGGGGTGAGGTGGGTCCAGCTACGCACTAGGCTTTGCACCCCGAGCAGCTGCAGCAGGGCTTGGGATGCAAAGCCCAGTATGCAGCAGCAGCCACCTCACCCTGCACACAGATCGGGAGGCACGTGCCCCCTGGGCCTCTGCTGGGGTGCGTGCAGCACTGCCCCCCCTGCACACCTGGACAAGTCACCTGGGCTCTGACTCTCCCCTGGCTCGGCTCAGCCCAGCCCAGCCTGGCCAGGGCCTCACTCACCTGGTGGCAGAGGGCCTGGAGGGGGATTGTTCCACTCACCTGGCCCAGCCCCAGTGGCAGGGGGCACAGCTCAGCCCAGTCATGTGCATCCCACTGCTCCCAGATTGCATCCCGGCCACTCCCCATGTGCATCCTGCTGCTCCCAATTGCAGACCCTCTGGCAGTTGATCTCAGTCTGGGGGGTTGAGCTTGTTTGAAAAAGCTGAGACACCAGCCAGATCCCACACCAAGAGTGGACATGCAACACAGACTAAGTGTGGGGAATGCAGCCATATGGGTGCACTTCCTCTGGATCTATCCCTGATATAAGAGGTCAAAGCCAGTTTCTGGGAAGGTTTTAAATGTTTATTTACAGAAAAAGACATGGTTTATTAAAGAGTAAAATTCAAGGGAAAAATTCCTGGGCAATCACTCTATTATCCAGGCTTCTGTTTTGGCTTTCTCGGTAGAAATGGTCAGAAATATTATTTTGAAATGCTTTTGTTTGAAAATGTGGATTTGTTGAGGTTGAAACTTTTTGAGAGACTACAACAGTTCCAACACAGGTTTCTTTTTGAGAAAACCTTCTCAGAATACATTTTTTAGACAAAACCAGAAGGAAAAGGAGAATAGCGAATAGTGTTGGTAATGAGGCCTCTCACCTAGGATATAGCAATGAAGTTCAAATCCCTGGTCTAATTTTAGGAAAAGCTGGGGCTTAAACTTCAGTCTTTGACAGCCCATCTGAATGTCCTGCCCAGGAAGCTACTGAATATTCTGGCATGGTGTTTTCCCCCTCTGGAATTTTTGATGGAAAAAGCTCAAAGGGTACTGATAGATGTGCAGCTCCCTGCTGTAACTCATGGCACTTTGCAGGAAGCACCATGAGTTACAGTGATCCCTGGAACCAACAGATGTTTGCTGTTGGGTCTAGGAGATTGCAGGATTGAGCTCCAGTTTGGAGCAGCTGTGAGTCTGCAGCTGCTCTCCCCTAGCCCCATCCTTCCTCCTTCCCAGCCCAGGTGTTGTCTTCAGAATGGGGTGGGAGGGAAGGGAGCAGAGGGAGCTTGGTTTGAGGTTTGCCCAGCCTGTGCTGGAGGATGGGGTGGGTAGATTTGGAGCCTCCCTAAGGTGAGTGGAGTGCCTTCATCTGCACTCTTATGTAATGGGGGTTCATCACTTCTGTCAATGCCCAAAAGATCTTAGGCTTGTCCTGATAGTAAACAGGAAAGTTTTTAAAATATCACTTTTTCTTGGGATAGGAAAATCATTGTCCAACTAACTCAGGCTTCTTAGTACTAAAGCTTTTATTTGACACTATTGCCTTAAAAAAAATCTCTCCAGAATGGCTGAAAATAATGTTTATTTCACTTGTAATCTCTGGCCACAAAAAAAGTAGAAAACAAAACAAAGATAAAGAATTCTATTAATTCAGATTCCTCAAGAGTTCCAACGTGGCCGAAACTTAACTCTGGCCTTAATTTGTATCGATTCTCAACTTTATTTTTTTGATGCTGTGAGTAGGGAGCATTGTCTCCCTCATAACTGATTGAACTCTGTAAGATATGAAGTAAGAAGCTTTCTTCCTTGAATTGTATTTGGAATTGCCTGTGTTTTAAAGAAAATGAACTGTACTCTGAGATGCCTGGACAGAGTATATTCATTCATTCAGGTCTAGATTTCCAAGGAAGGCTAGGTCACACTGTAGCTGAAGGAGTGTTAGCAACAGATTCCAGTTGCTGCTAGTTGTTGCTAGCCCATTTTCTCTGGTAAAGGTCATTAGGTTTATTTTCTCTGGCTACATCCACATGAGATGCTGACTGCGCAGCCATTACTGCGTAGTCATTTAGTACTTGTATAAACAAGTACCAAATGACTGTTCAGTAACCTGAGTTACTGAGCAGTAGTACTGATGAACTGGGTTTTTTTTGTGACGCTACTGTGCAGTAGCATTGCATCATGGTTGTTGCCATGTGACACTACTGTGTGCAGTAGTGTAGTATTGGGCTACTTCACTGTCAGTGTCTCATGTAGACCTGGCCTCTAAAAGCCAAGGTTGGCACCAGAGAAGTAGAAAGGTTCACAGTAAGGCATCGCTCTCACAGCTGGACTATAGAATTTCAAAAGTCAGGGCCTCCCGCTTCAGTGAGTATTCTCCGTGAGATCCATTGCAAAGGCAACTTTGAGTTGCATAGCTGGAATACTCCCCATTGAAGTTTGCCACTCCCAACACAACTTCACTGCATATTCTCCAAATAATATAGCTCCCATAGGAATCATGCTAACCCAGAAAAGATCTTCCTGCTACTGGCTAGACACAGAGGAAAGGATCTCAAATGAACCTGATACAGCTTTGAGCAGAAAGACAGTGACTAGGGACAGACATTACACATAAACCAGTTTATGTGATCAGAGACTGGTTTAAACCTGTAACAGAACATAAGTTCAGTGCACATAAACCCATTTCAAAATTCCCAAAACCTGTTTGAGATAAACCTGGTTGAATGTAGTATCAGACTTAACTGACTGAGCTCACACTGGTTTATGCAATGTCCATCCCAGACCAATGGGTGTTGAGAAGATAAAGCTACAAAGCATGGCCAGCACTGTATCAACCTGTAGTGCACTTTTCCCAGGTCCACAGGGAAGGTTCCCTTGGGTATAAGATAGATACCTGATGAGGAAGAGGAAGTTGTTCCTGTGAAGGACATTTCTGTTTTTGAAAACAATATGGAAAATCCTGCCTCTCATTATGGCTCAAGCAATGGAGACTCAGTAGGGGATAATATTCAGCATCAGGTTTGACTAAATTCTTGTCTGTATGGAGAAATCATGCCAGGAGCCTTCATCCTCAATCATGTTTGTCTTATAGTTTGGACAGGCTGCCTGTGGTTAGAATTAAGCTTCCATAGTTACATCTGAACTTGATTGAAATACACTTTTACAGTCAGGGCCAAACCTTATTTTTAACTGTACTCATAAGTTGGGCTATAGAATGGGACTTCATAATCCATTGTTACATTACAGGTCCATAGTTTCTACATAGCAAGATGAAACCCTATTATACTATGTTCACTGCTCTGTGCTATAAAATAGGGGCTACATTTTCTATATTAATAACCCCTAAATGAGAAGGAGTCTTCAGAAAAAGTAGACACCTTGAAATTAGGAATTTCTGCTACCTCAAAGCCCTTTGAATTAACAATCCTGGAAATAAAATAGGACTATAAAACAAAAAGGCTCTTATTTTAACAGATGGCCTTCATATCCACTCTTATCCAGAAATCTGTTTACAACTCTGGTTTATTTTTGTAATGATCGTTTATTTGGACACAGATAACAGAGTTATTTTCTCTAAAGAATGAGTGCCATATTCTGTAGGATGATGGATAGTGGAAAGGATGAATAATTCGGGTCAAGTAATGTGAATTTTGAGGGGCATAGATTCCAATGAAAAATAGTAAGAAAAAATCATATCCCCCTGAATTATTTAAACTATAATATCATTTACTGGAAAAGTTGCTCCAGGCAAAGTACTTCGGCGGTATAAAATTCAAGAAGAATGCCCTTACACAAACAAAAAAGTATAAGATTATCTTGTAAAAGGGCAGATGTGCAAAAGAACTTACATGCTTTCTCTGGCAAAACAGTATGTAACAACAACCATCCCAAAGTAAGGAGACAATCAGAGCCTCACAATTGTGAAGGTCCGTTAGAATTACAATCTGCCTTTCATGTAGCTAAGTTGCTTGTTGAAATTTGTCATGATACTTCTTTTTTCTGGGAAAGCCAACCACATCTAGTTGGAAATGTCTCTCACCACAGCACCACATTTTCATATCTGATGTTCTATAAGCTCTCTATGGACTGGAAACTGGAAGGGAAATGTCATGTGCAATGTATAAATGAAGGGGAAAATGGGCCAATATTCTATTTTTGCTTTAAAATAACTTTATGCCAAACCACTTTTGTTTTCCTTTCGTCTGCATGGTTGAAAGTATCCAATGCATCCAGACAAGTGACCCATGCCATATTTTCTCAAATATAACCCACACTTTTTCCACCAAAACCAGCTGGTGAAAATTGTGGTGCATATGATATGTGAGAAGAGTATCTGGGAATTTGTGAGGGAGAGGTGGTAGCATTAACTGCTGCAGCTCTGGGAGCTGGTCCTTGGGGTTGGTTCATGGCTGCAAATGCAATGTAGCCTTGGAGCCAACACATGGGGTCAGACCTGGCTCTGGAATCTGTGGAGTGTGATCCTGGACTCTGGAGCCAGCACATGGGTCAGACCCAGCGCATAGCCCCAGATCCAGTTACATACCTTTTCTACAAGGTTAGAATTTTTTCTTTAAGCTGTCTATAAAAACAAGGGTGTGTATTAAGGCTGTGTGAAGCTTCAGGTGCTGATTTGGTTCGGAGGAGATTTGGCCCAATTTGGTGGCTGAATCTCCAAATCTGAATTGAATCAGGAGACCAATTACAATCGATTTGAAGCTCTCTGAATCAATTCAGAAAAGATTTAGAGAGCTTCAGCAATTTGGGCAGTCCCCGAATGCCTCAGCAGGGAGCTAGACCCAGACTCCATGCTGGTAAGTAGGGGGCAGGGGGGACCGCTGCCAGGTCCCATCCCCTCCCTGCTCCCCTAGGCCCCCTGAGCACTCCAACTCCTGCCCGCTCTCCAAGCCCCCTCCATGGCTTCCCTGCTCAGCCCCAGCTCCCAGCTCTTTAAAAAAAGCCCCCACTCACTGGCTGCTGTCAGGTGGGGGGTGATCCCCACTGTCCCCCATTGCCCCACTCTCTATGGGGGGCTCTGTTAGGGCACTGGGGGGCAGCAGGGATTGCCCTCCCACCTGGCAGGAGTGGGGACTTTTTTTTTTAAAGGCCGGGAGCTGGGGCAGGTAGGGCAGCCTTGGGGGGTGGGGGCTGAGACAGGGGTCAGGGGGCTCATGGCAGAGCCCCCCACATGGTGGGGGCAGTGGGTGGCAGCGGGGATTGCCCCCTCCCCCCACACCTGGCAGCAGCCAGTGAATGGAGGCTTAATTTTTTTTTCTTTTTTAAAGAGCTGGGAGCTGAGAGAGCGGGCAGAGCAGCCATTGAGAACAGGAGTGGGATGAGGCCTGATTCAGCTGATTTGGCAGTGGCTGAATCTCTGAATCAGATTTGGCTGAATTGATTCGGGACAGTGATCTGAATCACCAAATCAAAGCATTGTCCCCCGAATTGGCCGAATCAAAATCTGAAGTGAATACCAGCCACTTGCTCAGGTCTAGTATGTATCATATTCAGGGGTGTGGTATATGCAAGGAAATATGGTTTATGAAGATAATCTTAATTCTTGGTACTTGGGCTTATTGGTCTTTGGGTTTACCCTGTTCCATAGGTATGAAAAAAATTGGGTAATGGTTCTGATGGTCAAACCTTCCTTCCTGAATTTAGTATGTAGAAGTTCATGGCATTATAGGTTTATAAGTTTCAATTGAAGTAACTGGGAATTAGGCCACCAGCTTCAATGAAGTTGGGATCAAGCTCTATGTGGCAGGCTTATGGATTGTAGGATTAGGCCCTCAGAAAGCAATGACTGCCTTCTAGTATACAAGAGGTTGTGCTTGTTACACAGTGATAATGTTTTCTGTGTAAATCAACTAGCTTGGGGCTACAGTTCTTGTTGAGGGTGGAGTCACCTAAAAGACAAGACTGGAAAAGATTGGGCTGGCCAGTTACCCCAGAGGCTGTGTCTGTCACAAATGATTAAGGAGGAGAATGTAGTTGGAAGGTTGAACGTAGGTGGAAAAGATCCAACAATTCAAAGTCATCAGTGTAGAAAATAATTACATTCCGACATCAAGCCTTTATTAAAACAGATTGACTGAATGTTAATGAACTGACTGCTGTTTGTAAAACATGTTGTAACCATCAGTTATTATACAGAGCAAAAAATGTTTCTATTTATTTTTCTTGATTCTTATATAAATTATGGAGCTGTATTGAGGCTGATAAACTACAAAATGGCACATTTGGAAAATAAAATGTCATAATACTAGTATGTAGAATAAAGCAAATATATGCTTGGGTTCATCATTAGCCAATATTGGACAGATTTGGCTGAACTGATTCAGCCAAATCTTGAATATAATTAGGGGTCTTTAAGAGAAGGCTGGGCAGGCATCTGACCTCACCACTCTTTCGTGCCCAGGCAAGGGGTCAGACTCGC
>NW_005842133.1:365027-380814 GCF_000455745.1 Alligator sinensis | reverse complement strand
CCTGCCCAGGCAAGGGGTCAGACTCGATGATCTGTTGAGGTCCCTTCCAACCCTAGCATCTATGAATCTATGATGCCCTGAACTGCTGAAGCAAGACAAGCAAGGAGAAAAAACACAATGTGAAGCAGGTTACTCTGGCACGTACCCTAGAAAAACAAATATCAATCATCTATTTAATTGGAAGAGGAAGGGCCAGAACATGTGAACCACCTCCTTTCCAAATGTTAGATTCACAAGAAAAATGAAGAAGCGCCCTTACATGGTTCAATTAGATTGGACTGAATGGGCACATCTATACGTGCATTTACTGTGCAGTAACTTACTCCACAGTAAATTACTGGGCAGTAAGCAGTTTTTAGGCTGGTGTCTACATGTGCAGCCGTTAAAGTATGGACTGACTTGGGACATTAAATTATTCCCAAGTCAGTCCATACACACAGTGTTACTGTGTAGTAAGGAGTCTACACATGTGTTACTGAGCAGTAACTAATTGGGCGTAAATTGATACCTGCATGATGCAGGTATCAAATTTATGCCCAAATTGGTGTAAACTGCCATAGTTACTATGCAGTATGGGTGTGCATGTGTAAACACACACCCATACTGCACAGTAATTTTTGATTATTGCTCAGTAATCTAAGTTACTGCACAGTAAATATGCATGTGTAGACACAGAGAACAACTACAGAAACATACAGCTGATATTGTCCATGTATTATCAAGGAATAGAAAAAATAGTTTTTTTGCCATGTAGACTGATGAGATATTTTTCCCCATTATCAGGTCTCTGGGTCACTGATTTATTTATTTTATATGTATATATATATGTCTCAAACTCTCTGTCTCTGAGAGAGAGAGAGTTTGAGATCTAGATATTTAGTGAAATGAGACACAGTGCAGATTTTTATGTAACCCATTCACATTATGGAAAATGTAGCACACTGTGTTTTAATTTAATTTTAATCCTGATGCCAAAAGCTTTACATTCCAGAAGCACCATTCAGGGGGTTATCTGATTGTCCTCCTCAGCATACGACATGCTGCAACTCATAGCAGGCAAATTAAAGATAATCATATCAGCATACTGAAATTATACTCCTTTCCATCAGAGCCTACAGGCAATAATCATGTTTATTA
Organism: Alligator sinensis; assembly: GCF_000455745.1. NCBI lineage: Eukaryota > Metazoa > Chordata > Crocodylia > Alligatoridae > Alligator > Alligator sinensis. The sequence goes on along the minus strand of NW_005842133.1, from coordinate 379,677 downwards.
TCCATTTATCTGTTTCCTTCTAAGAAGTTTTCAGTCTAACTAGCCAGAACAAATTAAGCAATTCTGTCACTATTTCAGGAATCAAAATGCTAGAGGACTTTTAACACCTTTGATATTTTTAGGGCTTTTTTTTCAAATACTTGTTTATGGTATTTAATTTTAAGGAGGGGAGGGAGGAAGGAAAGGCTGTGGTATTTAGCACATATTTCTGGCCACATTAAAAATGAATTTCTTCTAAATACTGATACTGTATAATATCTAATGACATCATATCACTCCTTCTAATTCATGGTTGCCTTACAAGGGTAATATTGTACATTCAGCAATCTGTCAGAGATACTAAAAATGGCCTGGGAGCAACAATAATTGTGAATAAAGTGATTAGGTTCACTATTCCAACTTGTTTCAGGGGCTCAACTGTTGGAAAACAGCCTAAAAAAATAGCAATTTAAGGAAAAAAAATAGGACCTCAGGCATTCGCTAAGGCCAGACATTAGTTCCATTTAAGGCTTAAACCATCCCACACTTAATTGTAGGACTGCTGCATTAGCTTGTAGGAGTAGTAAAAGCATGTAATTTGACCTAATCAGATCGGCACAAGAACTGAGTATTTAGTGCCAAGTGAGACCATGGAACAAAAGGACAAATGTGATTCCAGAAAAAGTAATTTTACTACAGAGCACATAAAACCATAGAAAATGTTTGCAAGACCAGTCATTCTGCACAGTAAGAAATATAAAAACTAAAATACTTAGGACACTTTGGTTTGTAGTGCCTTCTTAGACTATGAAGTGTAAGGCCTAGGCTTTAAATTTTAAGATTTAAGATAAAGGCAGAAGTCCCATTCATTTTGATGGGTATGCTAGTACTGTGACCTTGAGTTCTGAGACCCAAAAGCTCATATCTGTGCCCAGTCCTAATACCAGGGCTGAACATAGCTAAATATGCTGGAAGGACAGGAAGATTCCATGACCTATCCATGGACAGATAGTGACAGTAATTTTCTACCCCCACAATATGGTCTCACCTTTGGAGTCAAAGAATGATGGGTTTCATAATCATAGGTCACCTGCTCCTTCTCCATCAGATCATTCCTTCCTGGACTGGTTAATATTAGATGTAAGATATAGTGAAAAAATGTTCCCTCCTTCCAGTTCTTACAGCTCAGTGTTTTATTCAGACTCCTAGGAATGCCTTGGGGAATTACTGGACAGCAAACGTGGCTGTGAATTCATAGTGCAATAGCTATTCCCACTAATTCCCCACATGGCAGTCTTACTGCACCATAAGTTTGAGAGAACTTACCTGTAAAGACATATAAAAACTAGAACTCTTGTTTCCAAAATGATACCTTTTATTAGACCAACTGGAAAATGGCAAGAAAATTGTCCTTTTCTGCAAGCTTTCGGGAATCAAAATCCCTTCATCAGGCTCTGGGAAAAGTGTAGATGGTACAAGATGATAAAAAGTCCCCATAGGTCGGAAATAAACTTCATTTTTGCACAGAGGGAGCTGAAGATGGAAGTCTGTCCCTCTGGGTCCATGAAAGTGTCTTTGTGAGCTGTGTTGAGTAGCTCTTTGATGTGTTGATCAGGTAGAATTCCTTCCCTGGAGGTGTCAGATGGCAGGCAGGGAGGCAAAAAAACTTCCTTGTTGTTCTGCAATGAAGTTTAAAATCCAAAATTGGCTGAAATTTGGCATCCCCAGATAACTTACTCGGCTTTCAAGTAAAGCTGGGGACAGCTTCCCACACAAAGGTACGCCTAAGTCATGTTCATACCGCATAACAAGTACGGTACAAAGTGATCCACATCATGGCCATTTCATATAAACAGCCTCCCACAGCTGAGGGTTGCTGAGTGATGGTCATTGCCACTTCATTGCTGTAGTCCCTAGTGCAGGCCTGAGGTGATATAGGCATGCCCTAGAATAGATCCAAATAGCTAATATGTTGTAAATCTACTATTCATGCAAACCCTACACTCATATATCTAAGGGCAGAATTTGTCCTTAATTAAACTTATTTTTCTGGAAAATACATTTTGGGGAAAACATCTAGTAGGGGAAAGAAGGTAAATCCTAGAACCTTACTTCTCAAGCGTCTGTATTGATAGGAAATTTGTTGTATAAAAATGGATAGAGGCAAGTAATAAATATTTGTTAGAGATTTCCCTTAGGTAAATGCTTACTGTGCCGAATAACTGTAGCCACTGCTGAAAGGACTTCTATGTTTGATTTAAATCAGGACTTTATTTCGCACTGAAATATGAAGTGATGCAGTTTCAATAAAAAACAATGTTCATGGCTTATCATCATGATTACTTTCAAATTACAGTTTTTTTTCTGAGGTTGCACTACTATAAAAATACCTGAAAACCAGTTAGTCAAATATGAATTAATTCTTCCTTATTTATTTTTCATATCTGATTTATCCATGTCTGATACCTGAGTGTTAAATTTTCCTCCTCTGATGGAAAAAAAAAATCCCTTGGAGTTTCAAGCTGTGCAACACCAAAGAAATTAATGGATTGCTAATGGTAATATTGATCATTTTCCCCAAGGAAAATTTCAACAAAAATTTAAAATTTTGTCAAAATTTTCTGCGGAAAAGAAACCATAGACAAAAATAATTTTTAAGAAAAACTTTAAAAAATCCCATAAATTGCTTCAAAACTGAAAAAAAATAACTGATAGAATAAAGCCTTGGCCAAAAAAAGCTTGATTATTGAATACGGTTTTCTAATAATAAAAAAAAATTAAAATATTAGAAGAAATCCACTTCTTTCTGTACTACTTTTTCCCTGCCAAAAATCTCATTTTGTGTGGGGGAAAAAAAGGAATGAATAATTTTCAACCAGTTCAATTAATAGATTATTGATTTGAAGGCTGAAGTAGACCGGTATTGTCATGCATCCCTCAAAACTGAAAAAGTATATCCAGCAGAGGCTAAAGGGACAGTAGAGGATAGGCAGGAAGATGAGATAGCTATAGCCTCAACCCATACACATCAGGTGTTTAACTTCACTAATGGCATGTCTACACAAAACACAGGTCCTGTGGTGAAGTGCCTCGGTCAGGTGAATCCAAGTTCCTGGCCGTGCCCCTGCACTGAGCACTGCTAGCAGCTGTCCAGGGCAGCTGCATGGACAAGGACAGCTGCATGGAGGCCCAGAGAGTCAGTGTGGGACATCATGTTCTTACCATCCTCTCCATTGAGGCCTGCCACCCTGCCCTGGTAACTGCCCGGGCCCCCAGCTGGACCAGGGAGGAGTTTGGCAACCTCATGGTGCTCTGGGGTGGTGCCAAGGTACTGAAGCAGTTTGAGTGGGGCAGGCGTGAGGGCACTCCCAGTCAGTGCAGCAGTCCTGCATTCAGGTGAAGTACTTGAAGGCACAGTGGATGGATGTGACCAACTACAACTGTAGGTCCAATTGTGCCCATAAGACTGTGGCTTTTATGTGGGAGCTGACCCAGATTTTGGTGCCTCAGGACCCAGGCTGCATCCCGTGAGTGTCACCAGTCTCACCAGACCTGGGCACTTGGTAAGTCAAGCGCTGGCGGGAGGATCCTCCCAGGCCCCATCCCTGCCCCTGTCCCCAGTTCCAGCCCCTGACCCTGGCTTTGGCCTCTGCCCCTGCTCTCTGCCTGGCCTGCCTGCACTCCCCTGACCCTGGGTTCTCCCCCCTACAGCACTCAGAGAGGGGGGACACAGATCAGAACTTTATTCAGCAGCCCTTGTCCCCACAGCTGGGTGGGCACAGGTCTCTCTCACTCCAAGGAAGGCATTGATTCTGGTGGCAATGTCCTCCTTGGCAGTGAGGGGCAGGGACATGCTACACTGCCACAGGTAGTCCTCCAGGTGCTGCTGGAGATGGAATGGCAGTGCAGGCTTGCCTCCCACACCATTGTAGCTCAGGGTCCCAAACAAGGAGCACAGATGTGTCTGGGGCACCAGGAGGATCAGCATCAGTGGAGCACAGTGGTTGGTCAGCCCTCTGCCTGCACAAGCAGCTCATCATGCACCACCCAGGGCGCACACAGCAAGGGCAGGCTTGAGGCACAGCACCAATGCAGGGGGGCTAGCCCTGGGGTGCCTCCCCAGAGAGGTCTCTAGAGGGGAGGTGGGTGTTGGCTAGCCCCTTGCTCAAGTTGTCCAGGAGCCCTGTGCACCCTGGGCCTGGGTGCCGTGAACTGGGCAGCAGTGTAGCAGAGCAGGTGGCCTGTAGGGGAAAAGGGAGAGTGTGGGGTCTGGAGCTGCAGCAGCAGGTGCTGTTAGCAGGCTGGCCTGGTCCATCCCACTGCCACCTACTGCCCAACCTCCATCTATGGCCCCTCACAGCCCCTGGGTCCAGCCTGCTGCCCCACAACAGGTCCCTACCTAGGCCTGGGAGGAGGTCCTCTGGCACCTCCTGCCTGCAGGAGCCCCTGGCCTGACTCCTGCCTCAGACCTGCTGCCACCCGCTTTGGCTTGGCCCTGCCACTCTCCCCTGTACCACATGCCCGGGGACCCAGACATGCCTCACGGGGGCAATGGGGCTGAACTTGGGCAACTGGATGGGGAGCTGCCTGGCCTTGGGGAGCACCGTCCCAGGTGGTTGCAGCACAAGGACACTGCCCACTGAGATCATCATGGCCCCTAGACCCACAGAGAAATGGCTCAAGGCTGGTGTGCTGGGCACCAGCCCCCAGGCTCTGCCCTCCAGACCTCCCCAGGCCACAGCCCCCCCATTCTGAGAAAGAAAAACAGAGACATTGTAAATAGTTTGACATTGTAAAATGGGTCTTTTATTGTTGATGAGTGGGGAGGGTGGTGGAGGGTTTCTATGTGCTGGGGAGTGAGGGAGGTCTATTTGATGTGAAGGGAAATAAAGATTTGTTCTTCTGATATGTTTCTGTAGTGAGTGTGATGCAGGGGGCAGTCAGGTAGGGTTGGGGGTGGTCTATGAGTGGTGGTGCAGGCAAACTAGAGTGGGGAGTGCTGGAGGAGGTGGTCAGGCAGGGCCTCCCACACCCAGTGCCCTGGCCTCAGCTGGTGGGTGCATGGCTCTCCTGGGGCCAAGGTGGGGAGGACCTGCTGGGGCCAGCAGGGCCAGCAGTGTGGCCAGCAGGAGCCCAGGGTACTGGTTGTTGCTGCCAGAGGCAGGGCTGGAGCAGTGAGGCACTGAGCATCACTGGCAGGGGCAAGGACTGGAGTAGCCATGGTGCAGAGAGGCAGGGTGGGCAAGGAGGGAGCTGCTGTGTGCTGCCTGTGTGTTGGGCCAGGGATCAGCAGGCAGGGTTGTGTTTCCAAGATGGCATCCAAGTGCTGGCAGCAGGTTTGGGCTTCTAAAGATAGCTGTGAAGTGCTAGCAGATAGGGCTGGACCCTGGAACTCCCCCTGGTGGCCATAGGGCTGGAGGGACTTGGTGCTAAATTTAGCACCAAGTCTTTGCATGTGTAGACACCTGCCGAAAATCAGTTACTGCAAATTAGCTTAATGCGTAGTAAATTTAGTCATGACTAATTGTACATGTAGATGCACCCTAATTCCCCTTCCATTCATTCTTGGTTCACTGAGGAGTCACTGGCTGATGTATTCTGTAGAAGAAAGAGTAGATTTTCACCTTAGAGATGAACCAGAATACATCTATATAGCACAAGCTTTTGTGAGCTATAGCTCATTTCATCAGATGCTGTGAAGTATTCGGGCCAGTTTTTATATGAGAATGCTAAGAACACTTCCATAACATTCTGTACCCCTAACTTCTTGTAAATCTTCTTTGGAACAAGCATAACATAGCTTTTAAACTATAACATCACAAAGAGTGACACTAGAATTATCAGAATTGTGTAAGAATATGATGTGTGAACAGATTAAGTGAAGCATGAAAAAAGAGAGCAGTCTTATCTGTCAAAGGACAATTATAAATCTGTGTTTAAGGGAACAATGAATGTATTATAACTGTATGACAAATAAGTTTGGGTCTATATGGTTTGCATAAACATTTGGGGTTCTTTTGTCAGTGATTAAAATGGAACTTCTTACTTTATCTGCATGTTATTTTTGTTCAAAATACTGAACAAGCCATCAAATAATGAAGAAATTAAAAGATAAATTGTGGCTTCAGCTGCTGTGTTACTTGCAGGATGGAACAATTTAATCAGTAATTAAATGACTACAGAATACAAATATCTCATTGTTTTTAGTATGGCCAAATCCCTTGGTTTCTTAATATTTACTTGATATGTATTAGGGTAAGATATTAAAAAAGAGAGCCTACAGTTCAACACTTGCACTCATATTTAACCATATAAATAGCCAGATTTTCAGAATTGCTGAGCATTCAATAGCTCTCAGTGATGTAGAGCTGATATAACCCAGAATTTCTGGCCTACAGGAATTTTTAATATCTCAGCACTTCTTTTGGTCTTAACTGGAACAAAAGGTAAAAACAGCAAAATATCTCTTACTATCTCCTGATAGATATTTCTTTTAAAATTTGTTTTATTGTAACATCTTCTGTTTTGACTTTCCTTGTTCAAAAGCTATTTTTTAGTTTGTTGACCTAAAATGAAACATTTACTTGTGGGTCAGGCTAACATTAATTTCGGCATTGTCTGAGCCAGTGCACTACTTCTGAGGTAATATAGCTGTGGGTTCCTCGTGCTCCATTTTTTCCTAGCTAAAGGGTAGTTTCTATTAGGGCTGTATGAAATTTTGGGTGCTGATTCGATTTGGAGGAGATTTGGCCCGATTTGGTGGCCAAATCTTCAAATCTGAATCAAATCAGGAGACCAATACAAAGGTCTGAATTGATTTGGAGACCTTCGGAGATTTGGGCAGTCCCTACTCATTGCTGCAGGGAGCTGGACCTGGACTCCATGCTGTAAGTAGGGGGCAGGGGAAGGGAGGGCAGGAGGAGGGGACCATGATGGGGGACCCCTATCAGACCCCATCCCCTGCCAGCTCCCCCAGCCCCCCAGAGCACCCCTGCGACCCCTGTCCTCTCTCTCAGCTGCCCCATGGCTGCCCCACCTGGCCCCAGCTCCTGGCTCTTAAAAGAAAAATAAAATCCCCCACTACCAGCTGCTGTAGTGGCCTCAGGGCTTCTGGGGGCTTGTGGCAGAGCCCCCCACTGCAGCAGAGGGGAGTGGGGGGCAGTGGGAATAACCCCCACCACCTGGCAGGAGCTGGTGAGTTTGGGGCTTTTTTGTTTTTTTTTAAAGAACTGGAACCTGGGGCTGGGCAGGGCAGCCATTGTGGGGGGGGTATGGGAGAGCAGGCAGGGGTCGGAGGGCTCATGGCAGAGCCCCCCATGCAGCGTTGGGCAGCGGAGGGCAGTGGGGATTGCCCCCCAGCCTGGCAGGAGCCGGTGAGCTCGGGGATTTTTTTTGTTTTTTTCTTTAAATGCCAGGAGCTGGGGCCAGGCAGAGCAGCCATTGATGGGGCTGGGAGAGTGGGTGGGGGATGGGGCCTGTCCAATTCAGAAATGTGGCTGATTCGGCAGTAGCCAAATCTCCAAATCAAATTTTGCCAAATTGATTTGGGACAGTGATTCAAATCACTGAATTGAATCACTGTCTCCCGAATCAGCCAAATCTGAAGCAAATACTAGCCATTTCACACAGGTCTAGTTTCCATGATTCTTTTTGTGGTCTTGACTTGTGGAAAAGTTGCCAAAATGCCTCATGGAAACTGAATTTAATGAAACAGCATTTTCTAAGTAAAAAATGTTGCTTTGAAATGTTTTGACCAGATGTACACTGATGCCAATCAATTTAGAAATCTAACCTTACATTTCCATATTTGAAAATATGCCTATAACAGGGAGACTAGCTCCGACCCTGTTACAAAGGGGTTACAGTTTGTACTCATCAGGAGTCAGGAATGAGGGGCCCTGGGAGATGACATCATCAAGCGGTGTCCCTCCATCCACTGATCCCCACACTGGCTACTCAGAAGTGAAGGTGACTTACCAGTGTATGAGAAAGGTGAGCCCTCTTCTTTACTTTGGGAGAAGTAACCTATCTGGAGACTGTGGACCTGGAAGCTACAAGCGATGGATACAAATAGACTGTAAAAAAATGAGCTAAGCTAGAACCAGCTCACCTATCCTAATGACTTTGATATCATCTACATGGACTCTAACTGAATGTTGTAGAATGTGGGTGACCCCTTCAGGACTACTTGAATACATCTGGGAGATAATTACACTTGCTTTATATGGTACGGACCCCTCCTTTTGTTACTAATTTATGAATTCTCCCATCAAGGCATGGCAGAAGAGTTGTTGAAAGGAGGACCAAAGACATATTTACCAAGCTGAGAAAGGAAATTATTGAGACTCCAACCAACCTGGTACAATGCCCTTAGATTATATTTCCCTTTTCTTCTTTGCAAACTGACCTTCATTGTAAAGTTCTATCTGCTCATGAGCTTCTAAACCTTCCTATGCTTTCCCTTAGTCTAGATGAGAATATTTATTGAGAGTTAAGAAGGAAATCCTTTATTTTTGATGGAAATATTGGAGCAAACTCTACTCATCCCTCCACCAATAATTTATGTATAGACGTCAGGATGTTTGTACAAATAAAGAAGGCAGGGTAGATTTATACATCTCTGATTTAGTAAGTCTATAGAGAACAGAACACACATTCACCCTTTGATGTGGGGAAGGGGTCGTGGGGGGCGAGTCTTAGACTGGGTTCCATCATTTTTTAACCAGGTTATGTATGCCAAACTTCTTTTCTATTACATGTATAGACTGATTTCTGATCACTTATACTGGTAAAAGTGTAATGTCTGTAGCTGGCCTAAGGGTGCAAACTATTCTGCCTGACTGCAGACTAAAATGGTTAACTACCTCTTTTTGCACATGCAAATACATGTGACACTTACTATTAAATCTGTTCCTGCATGACTAGCAACGCTTCCACTGAAGTCAATAGCAAAGTTTCCATTTCTTCAGTTGGACAGGCAAAAGAGGCTTTGGGTTGTGAAGGTGCCTGTAAAACAAACCCTTGGTGTGAAGATGGAACCATACAAGCTGGAGGATTATCATTGGATGATTCAGTCAGAATTCCTCCCAAGGGCAGACACTGGTATGCACTGGTGTGCTAAATTATGCACTGGGGTGCTAAATTATGCCAGCCTGTAAAAGTATTTCTTGCTCAACTCTGCAGCAAGAGACATATCAGCTGCTGCAGATGGAAGGGTGGAGTCACTTTGCCCTCTCTCTTTGCTTTAGGGATGCCAGTACATGTTCTAAATCTGCATTTATTTCAGTCAGCAGCAAGATTCCCAGTAACTTTAATGGGTATGGATTCAAACAGTGCTCCAGCCAAACTGGGGCTGATCTTTGAGTACTCTGCTTAGTTTCAATTTTCCTTTTGCCTCTGAACTGAGCTGCACTGTGTTACAGTTGTTCAGCTGTGTTCTGATAAAGAAAACTGTTGCTCTGTAAAGGCGCCTATACACAAGCAGTGAGGCTGCTTCGAAGCACTGTAATTACAGAGCATCAGAGCAGACTCAATTAATCAAGTCTGATGGAGTGTGGTAATTACTGCACTCCAGCAGCCTCTAGCATCTTGCATCAGCATCTCAACACTTAAAAATGGTGGCAGGGGTTCTACATAAGACACTCTGGGTGCTCAAATTAAAGCTCTCCTCCCACCTACCCCCCAACTTCCAGAGCACGTGTATAAATGCCTTAAGTGTCTTGTCCCTGTCTGGAGACTTCTTTCAGGTTTCTTTTCCACTATGCCTGAGCTTAAATGTTGAAAGTTATACAGTTGATACATTCTTTCTTTTTAAATCCATGATATTTGTCTGTGGGAAGGAGAATTTACTATTGCAGAAATTTCACCCTGTTTTTTATTGATATTTTTCCCTACTCTTTTTCCCCCCAGAATAGTCAGTGGAAAACATATGCCTTCTTAATCCCTACTCTTGTTGAAGTACAAGAAGAAGAACCATAACATCAACAGAATTTAAATGGCACAGGTATTTCTAATATCTATATGAAATTATGAAAATCTGGGCTGAGCTCCTAGAATACCAAGCTTATGCTACACTGCTGTCTATACATGAAGGAAGCCTATGAACTTACATGTTGCACTGACACAATTTGACGAGCTTGCTGTACCACTCTGATTTGCAAATAATTGCTTCTTGCTGAAAGTCTGCACATTCGTTTTCTTATGTGGCTAATGTACTGCACTTAGCAATTTAAAAAGACACTAAAGGAAGAGTGGCTCATAGAAAGGTCCTTCTTTGTGGCCTCATGCTTTCCAAAGGCTCAGGGAGAGGTGAAGAGAACTCATTCAGCATCTGGGGTGGCTGAAGGGGATCGGTATGTAGATCCCCGGGTACATCCACATGAGATGCTACTGCACGATCATTACTGCACATTTATTTGTATTTGTATTAGCAAATACTAAATAAATGCACAGTAACTGGAGTTACTAGTGCTGGCAAATATCTTTTAGGTGACACTACTGTGCAGTAGCCCAATAATACTGCACAGTAGCATATTAGCACTATCAGTGCTGTAACACGTTACTGGACAGTGTTTTTTGGCTATTGAGCAGTCAGCATCTCATGTAGACTCACCCAATGTAGACAAGGGAGGGGAAAGGGGGGGGGGGGAGTCTTACCTGCCCAGGCTCCCTACACAGCTGTTGCTGCTGCTACTACTGTAGCAGTATCAGGATCAGTGGCAGCAGCCTCATGGGTGGGCACCCTAGGAGTTCCACCTGGTACTCCAGAATCCCCCCGGGGACTTTTGGCCACAGCAGAAGCAGCCCTACACTGCCCAAGTGTGGAAGCCAGGCAGTGCAGCCCTATACCCAGCAGTGAATCTGGCAGGCAGGGGGTGAGTGAGGCAAAAGGAATGGTGCTCCCTGCAACACCAGGAGTATTTGCTATAGCAAGTGCAGCTGTGCACCAAATAGCAACCTTCCTACCACCCCAGAGATGCTATTGGTTGCAAAGCCATGTGTGAGAAATTCGATAGAGGATTAAACAACTGACCTTCAATGGATAGTTTTCATAGAAATTATGTTAGTATCACTCTAGGCCCAGGTTGGCAGCATAAGTTTAAAAACTCAGATTCTGTCTGGAAGTGAGCGAATTGGAAATTTGGGTTGACAGGAAATTGCAGTGCCTTTTGGAATTCATTGTTATTTAGTATATATGACATACATTCATGGTACAACTTCATTAAGGGAACATCACCTGCCCTGTCACTTGAGTTTGGTTGTTCTTTTTGTTGCCTGTTACAATCACAGATAAAAGGATCTCCTCAAAACAAGTGAATGCCATTTGTATAATACCATGAAGTGCATCTCTTGTGTTACATATCAGTTTAAAGCCACCACAAATGCCTAGTGCAAAATATCATGGAGTTTCTGTAGCTGCCATCCTGCCTCTATAAAAATAGTACTCCAAACTTCTTTGCAGATATAAAAGACTAAATTAACCACCTATAACAGGACCTTTCCATTTGCGGTATTTTTCTTCAGGAGAAGCTGGTTGCTAAGTAATAGAGAAAAAGGACAAATTCTTCACAGAATCTCCCTTTTTTCATGCTTTTCAATAAAATGAATACTTTTGGGGGTACATAAATAGAATGTGTTATTAATAATTCTGTGACAACAGGACTTGAGTACTACAGCTTGTATGTTGAACCAATAGAAAATATTGACAATTTTGTATTGTGATGTTTATATTTGAATGTAAACAACAAAATTCCTACTGATGTTGGTTATTTATATACATCACTCATCAGGAGGAAGACAAAAATTATAGTACCAGATAATTGACTTAAGTGGATTTTATTTCCTCATTTTAAAAATTTGCAAAGATTTTTTTCTTAAATGATCAGCAGACTCATATTTGAAATAATTTTGAATAATAAATAAATATGTGACTATCTCAGATAATGTGCATAGACTAACAAGCAAATTGTCAAATTATTATTCAATATTGCCAGGATTTTCAAAGGCCCCTAAAGAAGTTAGACATCTAACTCCCACTGAATTTCAATAGAATTTGGCTTTTTTGAAAATCCTAGACTACAAATTATTCACTGGGTGTGTCCACACGACACGCTACATGACTGTAGTGACATGTTATGGAGATGTAGCATTGGTGGGCAAAAACAGTGATGTTAATGCTATGTTGTCATCATAATGAGCTATGTCACTGTAGCTTGTCGCAACGGTGATGTAGCGTCTAAAACTAACTGTGCGCTGCCAGGACTGCGAAGTAATGGCAGGTACTGTGCAGTCTTTTAGTACTTGGTAAGCCAAGTTACTACAAGTTGGTAAACCAAGTTACTAAACCGAGTTACTACTTGGTAAACCAAGTACTAAATGACTGCGCAGTACCAAATGCGCAATCAGGGGCACATCTACATGTGCCCACTAAGCTCTGTTCCTAAGAACCTTGGACTCCTGCACCTTTTAAAAGCAATGCTTCTCACTGGAAAAAATCTTATATTCTCTTTACTATTATATTATTATTACATTAATATAATCCCAAAACTTCTTTCCTTTGCCTAATTAATATAGGTGAGTAGATAATATTGTAGTACTGTAATTATCATTGTAATACGACAATGTGATAAAATTGTGATATTAAACAGATATTACAGACGAGGGTAGGCTAGGATAATGAAGTAGCCAAAGTGGCACAATGCAGACTTTCATTCAGTCTGAACCCTTATGGAAAATTCCTGTCCAATATAATGGAGATGAAATCACAAGGGATCAATGTAAGTTACTGAAAACTTACTGAAATTAAAAACAACATTATTTAACAAAGAATATTTCTTCAGGACATATTTTGAATCATGCTGTTGGATTCTATCACAGAGATATAATTTGCTATTATAGGATGGTCAGAAATATATAGAAAATATATCATTTTGTATTAAATTATTTATAGTTGTTTCCATAAAGAGAGAAAAACAAAGAAATACCAGACTAGGGGTCTGCATGTGTTTGCCAAAATCTCACTTGAAACAACATCCACAATAGCTTGCATCTATTCTTTACAAAAGAATTTACCACTGGCCTTGCATGTATCATTAAACAAATTCTTTGCCAGGTTGTTTATAAAGAAAGATATGACGACAGATGCTGTAAACACAGCTACATTTTCCAGGGAAGGATGAAGAAACACTAGAGGAAATCGAGATCATACCAGAATACTGTAAGTAATTTAAAAAGTAGTATCTCTGGAGGTTGAGACACTCTAGGTCCCAATTCAGCAAACCACTTAAGTATGGGCTTAATTATAAACACATTGGACAAATAACTAGGGAAGAATATAGGAACATTAATTGGGCATGCAGAGATGAAGTCAGGAAGGCCAATGTGCAATTGGAGTTGCAACTAGGGATGTGAAGGGTAACAAGAAGGGTTTCTATAAGTATGTCAGTAACAATAGGAAGGTCAGGGAAAGTGTGGGTCCCTTACTGAATGGGGGAGGAAACCTTGTGACAGAGGATGCAGAAAAGGCTGAAGAACTCAATGCCTTTTTTGACTCACTCTTCATAGGCAAGGTCAGCTATCAGACTGGGTAGCTGTGCTATCGGGCAGCACAGCTTGGGGAGAAGGTAAGCAGCCCTCAATGGTGATTGAACAGGTTAGGGACTATTAAAAAAGCTGGACACATAAAAGTCTTTGGGGTTGGATGGGATACACCCAAGGGTGCTGAGGGAGTTGGTTGATGTGATTGTAGAGCATCTTTGAAAACTCATGGTGATCAGGAGACATCCTGGATGAATGGAAAAGGGCACTATATAAGAAGGAAAAAGGAGGATCCAGGGTACTACAGACCAGTCAGCCTCAATTCAGTCCCTGGAAAAATCATGGAGCAGATCCTCAAGGAATCCATTTCTAAGCACTTGGAGGAGAAGCTGGTGATTAGGAAGAGTCAGCATGGATTCACCAGGGGCAAGTCATGCCTGACCAACCTGATGGCCTTCTACGAAAAGATGGCTGGCTCTGCTGATGTGAGGAGACTGGTGGATGTGGTGTACCTTGATTTTAGCAAGGTTTTTTATATGGTTTCCCACAACATTCTTGCAGGAAAGCTAAGCAAGTCTGGGCAGGATGAATGGACTGTAAAGTGGATGGAAAATTGGCTGGAGCAGGACCAACTGACCTTCAGGAATTACGTTGAAAACGATACATCATGAAAAGCCTAATGGGTAAGGACAGAAATTATGGAGTCAGCTGGGATATGAATTAAGAAATGCCCTTTATCAGAAACCCTAAATGATTCATTGAACAATCCCAGTTAACGCCTCATTTGATTTCAATTTTCTTGGTCACTGTATCAGTGATATGGTAGAAAGGCTGCTTCTTCAACTGATACCTTACATAATCATGTATGACTGGGGGAATCCTTTTCTATACAATTTATGTATCTGGTTAATACTCTGAACCTGCTATTATGAGCATGTTTTTGGGACACTCTCAATGTCTGTGGGATTCTCCAGTTGCTAACATTAAGATTGTGTCATGTACTCAGAGATTAGAGACAATGGAGAGTTGTTAATCTTAATGACTGTATTCTGATTGAACAATAGTAATGCTATGGAAGTTGCCTTGACCTGGGAGAACTAGTTTTCCTATATTTGTCTGAAAGTATGGGAAAGAG
>NW_005842133.1:359261-365006 GCF_000455745.1 Alligator sinensis | reverse complement strand
ACCTCTAGAGCACTGGTTCCCAACCTTTTTTTTACCATGGTCCCTGCAGGAGTGGGATGGGGCACGTGAAACTGGCTGCCTCCCTCCCGGGGCTCCCCTGCCACCCAGCTTTAACCTCTGAAGCTCAGCTGTGACCTCAGAAGCCACTTGTCTGGGCAGACAGATGGGGGTCTGAGCAGGGGGCTTGTGTCATGACCCACCAGCTAACCCACTGCAGCCCAGTACCGTGCCAAGGCGCAGTGGTTGGGAACCTCTGCTCTAGAGCACAGGTAACCAGGATTCACACCATGGAGCCAAGTCATTTGGCCCTTAGGTCCAGACATTTGGCACTGGTGGGGGAGGGTAGTGGTAGCATTGTTCATTGCCATGGCTTCTGGAGCCATGACAATTAGCATTGTCACTGCTTGTCCTGCTGCCAAATTTCTGGACTTGTGGTGAGTCCTGTGCACCAGATGACATGTCTCTGTGCCCTGAATTGGGCCTGAAGACTGACCCTGTGTTACTCATCTGGCCCACAGGATTGAATTAGTTGAGCCCTACTGCTCTAGAGGGATGGAGGGGAAAAAGCAGGGGTTATAAAGGACACACTGGTGTGGGAAACACACCAAGCTTTGGCCATGAGAAAGGCAGATGTGGTGTAAGGACTCTTGTAGATTAAAAACAAAACAAAGCAAACAGGCTAATATGGAGGAGAAAACTTAATGAGAAAAGCTGAGGGCTGAAAAAGGATTCTGAACCCTTCAGCTATCTTGACCTAAGCCTAAAGAGTGGTAAAGAGTATCAGGCAAGGAAATACAGATTAGGTTTATTACTTATAAACTTGGAACAAGTTGAAAAAGTAATTAGATCTTTATCTGAAACCAAAAGTAGTTGGAGGGATAATAAAAATGAGTCAGGCCTAAAAGTGCTTCATAGAAAATATAGGATTTACCACAGTATTGGACTATTATGTTGAGGAATGCCTAAACAATATTCAGACATTTGTATAGTGTCTGGTGACTGGAATACAAAGATCAGCAATGATAGCACTGGATGGGAGGAGACCACGGGC
This sequence comes from Alligator sinensis, assembly GCF_000455745.1. Classification (NCBI taxonomy): domain Eukaryota; kingdom Metazoa; phylum Chordata; order Crocodylia; family Alligatoridae; genus Alligator; species Alligator sinensis. The sequence continues at coordinate 363,955 of NW_005842133.1, read as the reverse complement.
AAGTTTGAATATGGTGCCAGAAAATAATGAAGTGAACAACTGCCACAGTTCACAAGATCTTATGGTTTCCCTGTGTACAGTAGGAGGTTCAAGTAGGAAATTGATCTGGAAACATGCTCAATTTTGTCCCTTTACTTCAATTATCCATTTTGTATAGATCTCAGTGCCAGTTTCCCCAGATTATCTGTCTTTTTGCATTACAACTACATCCTCTGCATCAAGCTCTTCTTGAAGTGACTCTGTGTGGGGTATGAGCTGTTAAGGCCAGTCAAGTACAGGTACAGTGTTGCAGTGCTGGAGTAGGCTGATGTAAAAAGAAAATATTGAGAGTAGGTCTCCCAAGAGCGTTAATGACTTGGCTTGGAAATGAGTACTGAGGAATGGGTTCTGAAATTAGCTGTCCCAGATATATTAGGGATCAAAGGCAAGTAGGAAGTACTGGATATCACCACTTCTTGGCCAGTGAAAAGCAGGAGGCCAAAAGCAAAACTTGCTTTTGCAAACATATCATGAACTCTATAGAAAAGGGAGTGGCTCAGATAGACAAGAAGAACTGACTCAAAGAGCAATAATGCGACATCAAGAGCTCCCAGGAGACCTAAAATCAAGAGTATGACCCAGAAGAAGTACCAGCTTAGAATTTTGGATAGTTGAGGACAAGGAGAGCCTACTGCTCTCAGAAAAGTATATCCTGAAGAGGACGGCTGAATTTTGCCAAGGCTTTTGGTAAGGATCAAAAAACAAGGAGCTACTCAAAGATTTGAAACCTATAGGCCTTTATACACTCAGGAGGTGAAAATCTGATTAAGCGGTTACATGGTCTATACAACAATATCTAACAGGAAGAAAAGATTCCTAAAGAGTGGGTAAGTAGATGTTAAGCAAAAATAATAAGCAAGAGCAACCTTCAAAACTTCACAAAATATAGCAGAAGTATCCCTGATCAACCATCTCTGCAAAGTCCCCTTCATTATTCTTGAAAGTGTCATAGAAAACATTGAACATTTGGAAAATGGTTTTCGCAAAGACAGGAGGGTAGTATGAGAGATCCTGTGCCTGAGGCAGATCACAGACAACAGAAATGGTAAACAGAAATGTTTTAAAATACTACCTTGACATCAAAATGACATTTGACACAGTATGGCACAGTGACCTTCAAGAAAGTTGAAGTTCACTACCATTCTTTGAAATTAAAGATGTAAGAGATGGTTGCTTGTGGTCAACTTGTGCTTGTGGTGAGGCCACATCAGAAATTAGATGATCAGAAAAAAGGATCATTATAAAAGACATAATAGTTGATGAGGCAATGAGAAAGAAGCATTAACTCTGTGAAAATACATCTGCTGGGTAAAGGACAATTGCCTGCTGAAGACCATGCTCTTTGGCCTGGTAGGCAGCAGCAGACAACATAGGATAGATGACTTAATAGAATGGCGCAGCAAGTATCTAAAGACACTCTCTGCTGAAGAGCAAGACAGAACACAGTGTAAAGTTAGATTACAAGACATGACTGGCCCCTACAGATGTTATAGGACAGAGGAGGAAAAAGGTTAGATTGTTGACCCATATAGTGGCTTGCCAGATAAGTGCCCTTAACTATATATGAGGAAAGACCCTGAGCAACATGTAACATGGGCTTACATTGCACTGGTGGCGAGAGGCAACCCAGCTGGGCTGCTTTCCCATCCCCTGAGCTACATCGCGCTGGTGTGATCTAGCGCGGGGGACTGGGAAGCAGTGCAGCTGGGCTGCCTCCCGCCCCTGGCATGATGTAGTGTGGGGCACCAGAAGCAGCCCAGCTGGGCTGCCTTGCACCCTGGTGCTAGGAATGGGAAGTCAGCCCAGCTGGGCTGACTTCCCATCCCCAGCAAAACTCAAAATAGTGTCAAAACAACCTTTCTGTTTCAATGGAACAGAAAGGGACAGCTGTTTCGACTCAAAATGAAATTTGATATGAAACATTGTTCTGTTGAACCATTGAAACTCAAGGCAAAATGGAACGGTGCCATTTTGCACAGCCCTAATGAATATTACTGTATCAGAGAGACATAACTGGGCAGTTCTGCACCCTGGACAGTGGCCCATGAAATGGTAGCACATCAGGACCAGAAGTGCAATGGCTGTTATTTTTGCCTCCCAACTCAGTGCCCAGTGCTGGTGTCCCAATCATCCCTTTAGCTATGCTATTGCTATATCATGATATTAAATGACCTTGTCATTACAAGTCAATTTACCATAAGGCACTTATGCAAAAATAGATTGAAAAGTGTAATGCACTTATGATGTTTTTTGGGCAAATGAAAATAAAGCACAGAAAACCTGATTCAAAAAGGGGTTGAGCATTTTAATTCTAGGCTAGCAAGGAACTTAAGCACACACTTAACTTTAAACTCAAAAATAGATTAATTAACCAACTTAAGTGCACAGTTCAATACTTTTCTAGACTGGAGCCAAAGTACCAAGTTCCTTATAGGATTAAGCCCAGAATTCAGGAAATACAAAGTTTAACTTTACAAGTTAGGTCAACAATGGTCAATTGCTTCTGCCTGAATTGAAGTGTCATATTTGACCCAGTGATTCTTCGGTGTATTTTAGCTCTGTTAATGTATTGCCTAGTTTCTGAGAAAGCTGCCAGAAATGTAAGTTCTGTATTGTTTCAAAAGAACTTGTCAGCACGATGAAAATCGCATTTCTTTTATGCTTTACTGTCAGCTTAAGTTTTGTTCAGCTGTTTTCATTTGTTTGATTTTGAGAAAGGGAACAATCTATGCAAAGTATTAAGCCAGCCTCTAGATGCATTATTATTTGCTATAACCACACTTCAGCAAAACAGTCAATAGAAAGGTCAAATCCCCAGATCACTGCTGAGTAATTAAGTTGTTGAATATTTTGGGTGCTCACAGTCATAAAGCAAGCTTTTACATGATGCACTTTCTAATAAGAATATTAAATGTGCACACTGCAGCATGTTGAAATGATCTGGGACTCCAGTGTAAATATAGTCCCCTTAAGAAGGTGCTGTTTTATCATGTATATGTTTTGGTTGGTTCATCATGTTTAGGATTTTTTTAAAAAGGTACTCCTTGCATCAATTTTTTCCCTTTGTGTTTACCAGGGTCTCACTGAATCAATTTTGGTAATTGACTCTCAGCAGATTCAATACATTGCAGCCTTCCTAAGTGTCATATTGTGGGTGGTCCATTTTATTTTGAGTATCTCTAGCCAAATGTGAATAGAAAACAGCTTTTTGTTCTGCAGTTTTGGACTTTAAACTTAAATACCTACCAGAATGTAATCATCCCCATACAACCCACTGCCAATAAATAACCTATTATGCTATCCAGTGTTCCAGCTGAATAGAAGCACTTTTCTTCAGCAGTGAGTTCAACTGGAAGCATTCAAGCAAAATAATGGATCATCATTTTTTTCACGTGAAATGAGTTAGGTATTTTACTCGAAAGGGAAACTATTTTTGTGAAAATACAGTAGAAGTTATTTCTATCTTATTTCCATGTTTGGTGTGTATGAGTGAAAGCAAAATATGGTCTAGGGTCCTTTTACGTGTGCTGGGACAGAATATAGTGGTTTTGAGGTTAAGACAGTGATGTATTTATTATTATTATTATTATTATTATTATTGCTTTCTACTAATTCCTAGGGAAGTCAAGGGAAGTTTAGCTATTCACTGTACAAGCACATAATAAAGAAGAGTTCCAGTCCCTCCTTGCTCACAACCTACATGCTAGATAGAGTGAAACAGAGGGGTGCCTACACATGGACATTTAATATTAGTCCAATTTAAGGCTCATTAAGGGCATGCATCTACACACCTTAATTGCAAATTTAGGCTGATCCCACCCAAATTTGATACCTGCATAAAGCAAGTATCAAATTTAGGCACGATTAATTAAGGCACCTTAACACACATGCAGCTGTGTTAATGCACGTTAATGCAGGGACTTTAGTGCTGGGTCTGCCCAACCACTAGGTGGCCAGCCAGAGCCCAGCCCCAAGGCTCCTGGCTGGACACCTCTCCCCCTCCAGGGCTGGACTGCTTTCTGGCAGCTCCCAGCTGCAGAATATAAAAGCCTCCAGCCATTTTCTGCTTTGGGGCACATAGTACAGGGAGCCTGAAGGAGCCAGTGCTATCTGCAGGAGCCCACCAGGCCCTGTGTGCCCCTCTGGATAGGACCCAAGCAGTCTCTGCCTGTCCTGTCCCCTAGTTGGACCTACTTCTTGGCCACAGGTGAATGTTGCAAAGGGCTGCAGCCTGCTGAGTCCATTGCCCAGACAGGAAGGCCAGCACCTGCTCCCTGCTGCTCCTCATCCCCAGCTCTGTCTCTTTGCAGGTACTGTGGTGAAGCACCTCTGTCATGTGGCTCACAGTCCCTACCCATGCCCCAATTCTGGGTGCTACTGGCAGCCTCCAGGGCCAGCATTGCAGGAACAGCTGTGCAGGGGCCCAGAGACCCAGTAGGGGTGGCCTACTATTACCCGTACCCTGCCCTGATGCCTCTGGTGATGTGTCACTGGAGGAGGGGACCTCAGGCCTTCAGCACCCTGCCCCACCCACCTTCCTGGCTGCTGCATCCACTGGCAACTTGAGGAGTTCTTCTGAGTGGTTGCCTCAACCTCAGCCCAACCCCACACTCCACCACAAAGAGTGGACAGCCACACCACCACTGGCCTTCTGC
>NW_005842133.1:357889-359251 GCF_000455745.1 Alligator sinensis | reverse complement strand
TGGGGGGGGGGGGGGGCAGGAGGGGGGTGGGAGCTAGAGGGCCTGGCCAGATGCTGGCCTGCTTCACACTGCAGGTCATGGACATTGGGTGCAGCTGGACACCATAGCTGATGGAGAGCCCCATGCTAAGCGGCCAGCCTTGCCAGCCCTGGACACATGGTAAGTCCTCCATTGGGGGAGGGCCCTTCCAGTCCTTAGCCTTCACCAGTCCGTGCCCCTGCTCCCTGCTCCCTGCCCAGCCCGCTCACACTCCCCTAGCCTCAGGTCCCCACAGTAGCATGCAGAGAGGCAGGACGCAGTTCAAAATGTTAGTGAGCAGCCCATGTCCCTGCAGCTGGGTGGGCACAGGGCTCTCACATGCTAAAGAAGGCATTGATGCATTGATGCTAGTGGCAATATCCTCCTCAGCAGCAGAGAGCAGGGACATAATGCTGCCACAGGTAGCCCTCTAGGTGGTGGTGGAGGTTGTGGGACAGCCTGGGCATGCCCCCCATCATAACTCAGGATCCTAAGCCAGGAATGCAGGTGTTCCTGGGGCACCAGCAGGATCAGCAGCAGCAGGGCATAGTGGCTCAGGCAACCCTCTGGCTGCACAAACAGCTCATTGTACACTATCCAGGGCACATGAAGGGGCATGCATAGGATGCAGTGTCGGCATGGGAGGGAGTCAGCTTTGAGGCACCTCCCTGATGAGGTCCCCAGAGAGGAAGGCAGGGGTATGGCCAGCCCCTTGCCCCAGTTGTCCAGGAGCCCTGTGCACTCCAAGCCCAGTCGCCATGGGCTAGGCATCAGTGTAGCCGAGTGGTTGGCCTGCAGGTGGGGGGGGCGGGGAGTGGGGTTTGGAGCTTTGGCACGTGGCCTGGCCGGCCTACCCTAAGAAGGGGGCAGGGGAGGCAGGCTGCTGGTGGCCACCACCCAGTGGCCTGCTGTCCCCAGGGGAGCAAGTGGGGCTGGGGGGCTTAAGTGGTGGTTGCCTGGGCCCCTGGGCACCCATGCATGGCCAACCTCTGATCAGAGACGGGGCAGCGCAGGGTCCCTGGTGCAGAGCATCTTTTCTCTGAAATGTTGTAAACACATACAAAAGGCTTCTGTCTCTTGCCTCTGCAGGGCCACCACCCACTGCTGGAGCTGCCCACCTGCTGTTGGAGCTGCTCACCCACTGTTGGAGCTGCCCAGATGTGCTGGCTGCACCACCGGTGCATTAGGGACTGGAGCCTCCTGCTCCAGTGGCTCGTGGAGGTGGTGGAGAACTGGGTAGCACAGGAACAGGTGCAGCAGCAGGTGCAGGAGGCACAGGAGCTAGCCTGGCAGGAGGAAGATGTTGCCTGGGAGACTGCCTGGGAGGAGGCATGGGACGGGGTG
>NW_005842133.1:352518-357846 GCF_000455745.1 Alligator sinensis | reverse complement strand
TGGAGCTGCTCCAGCAGCAGCTGGCCAGCCAGGACAGGCCATTGGAGGCCATTTCCAGGCTTCCCCCCAAACTTCCCCAGCCCTGGCCATGCTGGGCCCCTGGATTCCACCCACTGCTCTGCAGCAGGCTCCCCACCTGGGCCTTGAAGGAGGGCCTCTACCACCTCCTGCCCATAGGAGCCCCTGGCTTTTGTCATGGCTCCCAGACCCACCCAGGAAATGTCCATGGCCAGGATGCTGGCTGTCTGCCACTGGGCTTTGCACCCTAGGCACCCTTACCACACAGCCCCCCACTCTGCAACTCAGAGAAAGACAGAGACTCTTTCACACAGTTTTCAGTTTGGGAGGAGGGTTTTTTTTATTGTTGGTTGGTGGGGATGGAGATGGACGGGATCTGTGTTTTGGGAAGACTGAAGAGAGGAGGCTCTATTGGTTGAGAGGGTAGGTGAAGGGTTGTGAGGGGAATAAAGGTTTTCATACCAAACATGTGTATGTCCTGGAGTGATGCTGGAGGGTGGGCTGGGGGTGTGTGGGCGGCGGGGATGGCTGGGCACATCTCCATGTCTTGGTGCTCCAGGTGGGGCTAGAGTTGGCACAGCTGGTTTTCAAAGGTGGCCCGGGTGATCCAGAGTGTATCAACCCACTGGTTGTCATCCCATTCCTGCAGCATAGCAGGCCCAGAGGTAGTGAGAATGGTAGGACAGGAGGGTGATGGGTGTCCTGGAGCCTGTGGTCACCATGGCTGGTGGCAGCAGCTGTGCAGTGGTGGGGGCCCCAGAAGGCTATGTACCAGTCATCCAGCAGGCAGCCAGAGTGGGTGGGGGAGGTGGGTGGCACAGGATGGCCAGAATGGTGGGGGGCAAGAAGGACAGCTACAGCATCCCTGAGGAGTGGAGGACCCTGTCCCTGGATGCAAAGGCCAGGAGCTGGGGCAGCCAGGACTGGGGAGTGCAGCTGCAGCAGGAGCAGGGCAGGCATGTGCTGCCTGTGTTTCAGCCACTCTGCTGCTCTGACACAGGAAGCGTTAGCCTAGAGGTTACAGTGAGGCGGGTATGCTTTCAAGATGGCTGCCAAGTATTGGCCACTGGCTCTGCCTTCAGCATGGATGCCAAGTTCTTGCAACCATGTGTCCAGAGGCTGGAGCTCCCCCCGGGGGCCACAGGGCTGGAGTGATTTGGAAATAAAGTTAATCCCAAATCCCACCACGAGTAGACACCTGACAAAAATGCTTAATGCACATTATCATAAGGCACATTACATTTAAGCACACTTAAATTCACATGTAGATACACCCAGGTAGATTAAATCGACAAATGGGAGAGAGAGAAAACTGGGGTATGGGCTAATAATATATATTCCAAGAAGAAATGTAGCTAAAAGCAGAAGTATTAACTAGCTGCTTCCTTAATCATAGACTAAGCAAAATATGTATGTGTGTGTGTGTGTGTGTGTAGAAAAAGCTTTCATGAGCCCAAGTTCATTTCATCACTATCTGAATTCTGCCTCTCCCCTCACATACAAACACCCCACCCATTCAAATATTTAGATGGACAAATTGTTTTTCTTGCTTTCTTCTGAAAATACAATCAAAATAAAGTTAGGCATCAGCTTTTAGTATGAAAGAATCCTATTTGAGTCCACCAAAAGCCTTCAGCCTCTTGAGGCTTTTCTGTCTTTTTTGTTATACATCAGAGTTATAATGCAGTGCTACCTCCTTTCTCATAAACACACAACTCTAGTTTATGGCTCCCTAGGGAGACATAGAAATGTGGATGAAAGTTAAATCTTGCTTCACTAACAAACTGTTTTGCATTGTGTTTTTTTTATCAAAAAAGAATAAAATTTGGCACATTGCACACAAACAAATGCTCTTCTGGGTGGGAGTTTACCTAGAGGTTAAAGCAAAGGACCATGAATCAGCAAAGGCCTCCAGGTTTCTAGTTGTTTCATATGCTGATTCATGGTGTGATCTTGCATAATTAACTTTATATCTTTGGCACTCACTTTCGCCACTTGTCAAGTGGGAATAGTAACACCTCATAGGGGCAAAAGAGAAGTCATAAAAGCTCTCTATCTTGCCTAAGGAGGATTCTCTGGTATAGGCCCTGTGGGAGACAGCCATAAAGCTATACTCCAGGGACTTAAGTAAATCTAGTTTAAGGGGTTTCAAGAAAGACACATCCTACTTGAATTATTAATTACTTTACTTGGTTGAATTATTGTGCTTAGACCACTTATGTTGAAGTGGGAGAGGATCTCTCTTGACTTCTTACTCCCTTTAGTGTTGTATCAGAGACTCAGCCTTCATCTGCCAACAGCACTACCCTGGTCCCAGCCAATGCACACAACTTCCTGGTGGGGCTGTTCTCACTGCTGCTGCAGCCACCCAGGTACTGCTCAACTATTCCTGCTTCTGAAAATTTTATTTGTGCAGCCCTTGACAGCTCACCAAAATCATTGCCAGCCTCTAAGGTAAGCACTCATTTCCCCATCCATGCTTCCCTCTGCTGCCCAGGGTGCCAACATGTTGTTGACTCTGACCCAAGGAATTGCCCTTGGTTTCCTCCCTCCTGGTGGAAGGCTATGACCAACAAGTTATGGGCTCCTCTAGGCTTGGTCACTCTCACTGTATTCAGTTAGACCTGTTCCACTTTGTATAAATTAATTGAAACAGAATTTGGCTTCATTTGAAGTGAGTACCAATTGACTTTTCTGGGATGGGATGAGTATTTGAATCTCTCTGGCTCTCTGATTATCTCTACTTTGTCATTTGAAAGCCCTGGTTTCATCCCATCATAGAATGGCAGATTTCTGAAATTTCAAAAACTTTTTCATGATAGAAAAACTGTTTCCCATCTAGCTCTAGTATAAACTAGTATACAAGATAGAGAACCAGGCCCTTAGTATATAATGTATAATTCTTGTTACTATTACATAGACAGCCCACTTAAACTTATTAACATTTGGTCCCTATGCCCAGTAATAAAATCCAGTCTGAGCAGTTTGGGTGAACCGTATATTTCTGAAATGTAAAGGTCCCTTTTTTAAAAAAGATGTGTCCAAGTGTATGAGAGCTTAGATCAGGTTTCCTAGATGTCACGTTCAAGTGGCTCTCTCTTAAGAAGTGATTCATTAAGAGACATAGTATAAATTTTCAATGGTAGACATAGAAAGTATGGCATGTAAAAATGTGTTTAGCCTATGTGAATTGAACAGGAAGGTTTTAAAATCTGAGGGATAGAATTCTTTGTCCTTTAGTGACGGATCATTGACACATTGAACAAAACAGTTTCATACCACTTTAATACCATTTTTGCCACAGTCCAAAACCACCTTCAGAAGCTGTATGCATACAGTGCCTGATCCAAAACCACTGAAGTCAAGAGTAGGTCACTGATTGATTTCAGTGGGCTCTCTGTTATGTGAAAATATGTTGTAATGTCAGGCTTTAAATTAAATATAAACTACTTTTTTCCAGTTTAATTAAAGTGGTTATGGGGCAGTACTCACTGACAGCATCCAAACACATGGTGACATGCAGCAAATAATACTACATATTCAGATTAAGTTTGCATTCTTCAGGAGCCTTCAAGCCCATGAAATATGTTTTCCATTTATCTCTTGTATTTGAATCCTGTTAAAATGGCAAAAACAAATAACCATCAATGGAGTGCTGTCTGTAACAAAAAACTGCAACCTTGAGACTAGAATGTAATTTCTCAAGAAGGGATCCTGGAACCATATTTCATATATGCAGCTTTTTGAGCTGTCCCACTGTTTGGGCACAACAGCACTGGAAAGTATCTTTTACAGCAAGATAAATCATCATTAGATAACTGGTCTCTTAGTCTAGCAAAGAAAACTTTGTTTTCTGAGGAATGCTGTAGAACTACTGTAAATAAATCAAAAGAAATTCTCATAATTCAATTCAGGGTTATCATTTAAAAAAGAATCTGGTTAGGGTAAAAGCTACAAATTTGTGACTGTGTCAAGAGGTTGGCATTCACACTTGCTGCCCTAGTTAAAATGCTTGAAAAAACAACTTCACAATAACTGAGACAGCTACATCATAGGATTATAGTCAAGCCAAATTTAAGAACTTCTTGGCTTGGGAGTTGTAAGATTTAGGAGTTTTCCACCAAGGTTTTCCATCCTTGCTAAACACAAGTGGTGGATACTATGGAGACACAAATTGCATACAGTTTTGGTTCCCTGGAAAGCTTTTTTCTCATTTAAAGATTTGTTGGTAAATAAAATTTAAGGTATATATGAATGATCCTTCTCCTACTGTTAATATCATTAATGGAACTTTGTTACAAAGCACATTAGCGTGATTTAAACATATGCTTAAAGTTAAGTGTTTGATTTATGGAGCTGAAGACCTAACAGTCACATAATAGATGTCCTATATATCATAGGCCAAGGCTGTCCAGCTGGTGGCTCACAGGCTACATGTATTCCACAAAAGGTTGATTTGCAGACCCCTGGCTTCTACCTGGTTGCTGCTCCCTCATCACTGCCTGCAGCAGCAGCCACAGGCTCTGGGCTTTCCCTCCAGCTTCATTTCTTGTGCCTGCCTTGAAGGCTGGTGTTGCACACTGGAGTCCATGGCACAGTACCATAGAGAAGTCTGCAGCTGGTGAGTTGAGGGAAGAGGGGGTTCGTTGAAGTGCCTGCCCGCACATGGTGAAGCAATAGGCAAGGGGTCCCTTGCCCATGCACATGATGGAGCAGGGAAAGGGGATGCCCATTAGGGCTGTGAGAAGCTTCGGTATTTGATTTGGAGGAGATCTGGCTTGATTCAGAGACTGAATCTCCAAATCAGAATCAAATCGGGAGACCAATTAAAAGCTCCAAATTGATTCGAAGCATCTGAATCGATTTGGAAAAAGATTCAGAGAAGATTTGGTGATTTGGCCATAGACTAAACAGGTAGCTGACACAGCTGCCTCCAGCTGGTAAGTCCATTAGGGTTGGAGGAGGTGGGGAGGGAGGGATTGGGGTTGGGACAAGCTGCCCAGCTAGGGCAGGGGATGTGGGACTCAGGGAGGGGCAAGGCGTGGGATGTGGGTGCTGCAGCATTCAAAGTGGAGGCTCTGCCCTGGTGCTGCTTGACCAACTGGGGTAAGGGTGGGTGGGATATGGGCATGGCTTGTTCTGGGTGGAAGGGGACAAGCAGTGACAGGGCATAGCCCCCGCTCCGAGCACTGCTGCACCCACATCCCGTACCCCCTCTGTGCTGGCTGGCAAGTGGTGACAGCACCCGCCCCCCCTGCACTGCTTGCTCCGGCTGGGCAAGCAGTGGCAGGACGTAGCCCCCATTCCCAG
>NW_005842133.1:348440-352351 GCF_000455745.1 Alligator sinensis | reverse complement strand
GGGCACAGGATATGGGTGCAGCAGAGCTGGGAGTGGGGGCTATGCCCTGCTGCCACTTGCCCTTTTCCACCTGGAGCGAGCCATGCCAACATCCCACCTCCCCTGCCCCAGCTGGGCAAGCAGCATCAGCAGGGTAGAGCCCCCACTCCAAGTGCTGCCATACCCGCAACCCATGCTCTCTGCACCCCTTCCCAAGTCCCGCACTCCCTGCTTCGGCTGGGCTGCTTGTCCCAGCCCCAACCCTAATCCCTCGTTCCCCCAGCCCCAACAGACTTACCAGAGACTCATATTTGGTTGACCTTCCAGAAAAGTATCCTGTTTTTATCTGCAGACATCAAGAGGTAGAGAATCCATCACTTCCCTTAGTACTTGTCCTAACAGCTAATCATCTACACTGTTGGGAATTTGTGCCTTCTTTCCTTTTTAAAACTTGTCTAGATTTTCTTCCAGCCATTGTTTCTTGTTATGCCTTTCTCTAGTGCACTGAAGAGCCCTTTACTACCCTGCATTTTATCCTCTCTGTCAGTATTTGGCCACTTCAGTCAAGTCTCCTTTTAGTCTTCTTTTTGATAAACTAAACAGATTGAAAGGCTGAAACTCCTATTTCAATTTTATGTACCTAATTGACTCTTATGTAGTCACCTAACTACAATTTCTGGCACTTCCACAGGTTTTAGATTTTATTTCCCCCTGGAAGCAGAAAGTGACAGCCTGATAACTGACAGGAGGAGGAGACCAGCCATCCTTCAACCCAAATGTCTAGTAGTTGGGACACTTGGCCAATAATCCTCCTCACCTGCAAGCATTTGAACCTGCATCCCCATGGCACAATAAAGTGCCCTAACCACCCACAGTCTAGGCTTTAGGGCCATAGGGCCCTCCATCTCTCTTCTTGGAGCTGGTCTTTTGTTCAGGCAGAGGGTGTGGGTCAGTGAAGTGGACAGTATTTCAGAAGGAAGGGAATCCTGACTTCTGGTTGTTACTCTGAATGGCTTTTCTGCACTTTTCATTTAGTATTGATTAGCTACAAGTAGTGAAACATCAAGGGATAGTAAAGAACATTCATCCACTGCTTAACATGGGTCCCCTGAGCTGGAGTCCTAGAAGACAGGGGTAGCCTGGTTTCCCCTTGACTCTTCTCCCCATCCCTGAAGAAAAGGAAGTGAGGGGCTTGGTGGTAAAGGGACTAAGAATTAGCGAATCCCAGATTAGGGAGAGGTTTAAGTCTTGGTATATTGTTCTGGACTCTGGGGTAAGATCTTGACTTTCATTACCATTAGGAAATAGAAGGGGGTGCAGATGACTAAAGGACTGCTGTGCTTGACTTGGCTCTCAGATGTGCCGTAAAAGCTGAAGGAGTTTTCTTTTTGATATGGACTTATGACTCAGCTCTTCTTAGAAAGAACTCCTTGTCTCTATTCATGCACTTATGTCCAGACTTTTCCCACTGACGAGTCCCACCCATAATCTTCCTAGCCCTATTTGAAACCCATTAGTCCTTCTAGCAGCTCCAGATAAACTAATCTTCACTTGAGACTATTAGTCCCACTGCCTGAAGCATGTTATCCTGTTTTAACAGTGCCCATATACTATTGCCCAATATTCCACAAAATCAAAACCTTTGGCTGTGCACAGTCATGAAGTCAACAGTTCAGCTCACATATTTTATTTTCCTTCTTTTCCTTGTTTTGGGGATTGGAAGGATATCTGAGAAACATCACTTGGACTTCCCCCTTTTTCCACTGTCTTCCAAGATCCAGAAATATTCTATAATCTATGTCTTCCCATATGATGCTGTGTCTTTTTTTTTCTGTGTATATGTGTAGAGATGAGTCAGTGATATCATAATTCTACCTGATCTTACTGCTAACATTTTGTACTTTTGTTCCCAGGTCCATATCTTCTCTATCCTCTCAATATGGAGTAACAGAATGTGTTGATTTCCTACCTTCTTAAGACTGATTTTGAAGAATGTCCTTTACTAGTTGCTTTCTTCATATTGTAATAATGGCTCAGGTATGTCCTTTGTAGCTCTATGTTCCACTCTTTTAGTTCCTTGGTATTTGATCTGTTGAATTTCAGCTGGTAGTTGAGCATGGGTTTCCTGAATCTCAGTCCTGGACTTAAAACATCATGAGAATTTAGGTGCATGCTTTAAATAATTGATTAGTCTTTTATTAGCTCTAACCCAATAGGAATATGCAACACAATCAAGCAAACTAAATTAAATACCTCTATCTAGACTGAATGGTCCAAATACTTAAGTTTTCTGCTGAATTAAGGTGGAAACAGAGCTGTATGAATCACCAGCCATTTTCTCTTACTTCCATGGGGCCAAATCCAGTGTTCTTTTACAGGAAATTAAACCTCTGAGAATGACAGCAGGTTTTGACTCAAGGACTTCAATGCAAGCTAGGTGCTTGACTGTAAATGAGGAAAGAATTTAGTTCACATTCTATATATGTCCGTGTTGTACTATTTCTGGTGGGTTTTGTGTCATATTGTGGCCAAATTTAAATGTATGTGAATCAAAAGGTTTACACTGGTGTGGCTGAGGCTAGAATCTATTTAAATTAGGAAACAATCTGCCTTGGTTTTGTTAATAATCATGTTTTTATTGTTACCTAGGGTCTTTTTGTGCTTGGCCCTGTACAAATACAGAATACTAGAGAATTCTTGCCTCAGAGAACTTACAATTGAAAAAGTAAAGATAGATACAGGGAAGATAATACCCATGGATGTTTTGCTGATACCCCAGATAGTCAAATGCAGGAGCAGATCCTTGGCAGGGGTGAGAAGCACAGGGGAAAGCGGGGAAGGGGGAAGTGATACAATTGTACCACCTCTTTGAGAAGTTTACTATCAACCACCTGACAGTACCAGCAGCATTTCCATTCAGGGAGCAGTGACCCAAATCAATTGACCACATGGTTATTATAATCTACATGGTTCCTTCTAAACTCTTAATTGCACAGGTGTTAATGACCCTTTCTCCTTTTTTAATGGTCTTGATGTTCAGCTAATTGAGCTACCCCTTCTTCTGCAGTTCTGCTGTCTGTTAGTCCCTGGTAATGTAGCTCGTATTTCATGCTCCTGATGACTGTTTTAACTAGAGCCATTAACTCTGGTGTGGAAATAACTTTCAGTAAGGCATTGGATGCACTGTCAAGATGCCTAAGTTTTGTTTTATGAATATGAAAAAGAGATGCCCATTGAATTCCAGTGACTGCAGGACTAATGAAACAACATATTTTGATATTTTTTGCATAGTTTGTTGTGATTTTTAATGCATAATATATGATTTAATTTTATAACTTAATAAAAATGCACATTGTGTTATATGTGATGATACACCCTAACATCTACAACCCTCCCTTTTCAAATCCCTAGATCCACCCATGGTCATTTACATTGCATATTTAATTTTATTTCTGTCTCTTGACTTGATACTAAGGGGTCATGGAAGAAGGAGAGATGCATGTGAGGTTTCTAAAAAGTATTGCTTTCAAAATATTCTCTGCTGGTATATTTAATCGATTAGCACTTTAATGAGCAAAGAAAGACAAGACGCTTCTTTGAGATTCCTCTGGAAGAGAAAAAAGTAAACTAAAATAGGTACTCAGAAGAGAGGCAAAATCAACTCAACATATTTTCATTATCACTAATTGAGGAAACTACAAATCAATAACTGCCGGAGGGTATACTAAATATTTTCCTGCTGTCACAGGAAGCTGTCAGCTGTGTAGCACAGCTGACAAGACTGTGCTAGCCAAATCAAAGCAGCATATTCTGTGCATGTCAGAAATGTTTTTTTTAAGAATAGTTTATCAGCCCATCTTACTTAATACTTCAGAACAAGTAAAGAGTATAGGTTTTTGTCCTAACAAGCTTATAATAACATGGATTCCATG
>NW_005842133.1:340007-348409 GCF_000455745.1 Alligator sinensis | reverse complement strand
AGCAGGATTGTCCTGTGAATAAAATATGAAGTAACGTAGAGAAAGCAGTAGGCGAAAACTAATCCACAAGCTATCATTCAAAATTCTCATACTACAAGAATGTATTTGTGTGTTGGATCAGAAAAAAAAATCTCAAACCCATTTAAACTGTGGTTCTGGATATTATTCCAATGGATTCAGATCCCCTGAACTTTTATAGCATGTGACTCTATTCTGTATTTAGTCTGTGCTTGCTTTTTTTATATTCGCAGCGATCTTTATGCATAGTTTAGCATCTCTCATCTTGAGATCTAGGCTTGTAGAGAAGTAGCATATTTTAATGGAGGGTCTCTGTAGTATGATTCTTCCAGGGGTCTTCATTAGAACTGTGTAAAAAGGTTGGTGTGAAAATTAAAGCCATGTGACTCTCCCACAGGGTCTTGTTATAAATCTGTATTTTAGCACAAATTTATAGAAAAAAGCATGGAAGTGAAATTGTATCCAGTTTTGAGCAGGATGAGTCAACGACTTTGTGTATTTTATACAACAGAAGTTGAATATAAGCGTAGAAACAGTCTTGGGAACAGGACCAGAACCCAAGATTATCGCCCCTCGACTTCTTGCTCTTACTTTCAGTCTCTAGAGTAATGCCCCTTCTTCACAGTGAATCTTTAATTCCCTTCCGCACAGAGGCAAGGATTCAACCTTCTGTGCAGTACATCCTGTATAAGTCAGCAGAATGATTCCCAACCAGGGTGCCATGACACTC
Source organism: Alligator sinensis (assembly GCF_000455745.1). NCBI lineage: Eukaryota > Metazoa > Chordata > Crocodylia > Alligatoridae > Alligator > Alligator sinensis. The sequence continues at coordinate 347,661 of NW_005842133.1, read as the reverse complement.
TGGGGTGCTTTGAGACCAGTTCGACTACCATTGATCCTTTCAACTACCATCCCAGGGTACAACACAATGTTATCACTGTAAGGTGTGCAAGCATAATTCACAAGATAAACCCAGAGGTTTGAAATAGGAATGAATAGTGTCATTCTGACATGTTGTGGTCTTCCTGAGTTCTTTGCAGCCAAAGAATTACTCTATATTATTTTCTGTAATAAAAACAAACAGTAAAAACTGAGATTTGGCATTTTCTATGGGGTGCCTTGCCTTTAAGGAGGAATGACTCAAGTCTAAGGAGGGATGCCTTACATCTAAAAGGGTTGAGAACCACTGGGCTGGCCCGTGGTATCAGTTTAGGACTTAAAACTTAGTGAGAATTTAGGTGCATGGTTTAGATAACTCTGCAGATGCCTCAGTACCACAGCATTAATCCCCAATTATATTAAATAAATAGCTTGTGGAAGTATTCCTTATACAAGGGAAAGATGCTACAAAATCAAAATAAATGAACAATTAAATTTTTTTCTAGTTCTTTGGTAATTTCCTGCCTGGTTACAAATTTCTCTAAATTCACTGTGTTTCTCCCTACTGAACACAACTATTTTTAGCTCACATTTGACCTAAACACTTTATAATTGCTAATTTTACTGTTAGATACCACAGTACATTCTCAGCTATGCATATACACATCCATTTTATTGACCTCTTTGTTCCAGGCTATTAAACACTGCTGCTGTTAGTGACAAGTAGAAAATAGCCTGAATGGAAATGGGGGAAATGTGTTCCTAGCACTTTATGCATGATGTGGCAATTGAATACAGCCAATACATAATTCAGAATTGCCAAGTCCAAATATTTGAAAATCATGAGCCAGGCCTCCAAAATTCATGGAGATGGCTTTAAAAATCATGAGACTGTTTAAAAAGCAAAACATGTTGGGTTCTTTTTCTTTGCCTTCTGGTTTCTGAACCTTGAAGATGCACTTGCTTTACATTTTCAACTTTTTCTTCCTCGTCATTATGGCTAAATTTAGTTTTAGAAATGAAAGCTGAAATACTCATGCAGTCCCTTCATTCCAGAACCTGAAAGGCTAAGAAGAGCTCCAAATAACACGAAACTTGCAATTAGCTCATAAAACATTACAGTGATGCTAATGGGGACCGCCTTTGTGAATGTCACAGACAGGGAAATAATAATTTATCTGCATAGCGTATAAATTTCGCTGTGCTGAGTATTTCTGAAGGGGCACAAGGTGATTGTGATGTCTGAGGTCATATGCAGCTCTCTGAACTAGCTCTCTTGCAGGTAGCAGTGTGGGGAGAATAGCAGCACCTACAAAGCTGTTTCTGGACTCTTCTCCTCAGACGAGCAAGAGACTGTAGGCAAAGGGAGAAAGTTTGCAGATGTAGTTTTGACTCATTTTATGGCCAGATTTCTTCCCCTGGAAAACCAGCTTGTGGCACACTCTCTCCTCCAAACACTGACAAATTAAATGATTTGTAACTTCTCTCATGTGGACCTGCCTCCAACAGTTTAGAGCTTAATTCAGCTGCACCCATATTCAATATGCATGATAAATGCAACAGAAGCATATATCATGCATATGGAATGATGTTTGTAATTTGTTTTTTGTTACCTGTGGATTCCTCAAAACAATTTACTAAACTCCTGCCTAAAAAGTACATGACAAAGGTATGAAACATGCAGGAATATCTTATGAAACAAGTAAGAATGATCAGCAGGGAAAAAAAAGCTCATTAGAAACAGTGGTGCGTGTGTGAACTGTGTGAATTCAAAAGGTTAAAACATAATCCCTGAAAAATTGGTCATTTCCAGTAGTTAATGACCTGCTAGTCTGTTAACCATCAGGAAAGGAAGCCAAGGGCAGTTAACACTTTAAGAAACACAGTTGTTGCTAACAATAGTAATGAGCCATATCTTGGGCTTGTAATACGCTATAGAAGAGTGACATAATGAGTACGGTGTGACAAAACAGAATAATCACAAAGAATTAAGACAAAATACTGAGTCATTCTAGGAAAGAAATCCAGAAGCTATATGCTAAAATACATATGAGGCAAACAAAAAGACTGAACTCAGTTAGGAGACAGACTACCATTGATCCTTTCCTCCACAGTTGTATATGGTCCTTCCCAAAAGCAAAGGGAGTGTGAAGCTGCAGGTGCAACAAGGAACGTACAATCCCACGTAGATTTTTTCACCTAAGACTGTTAAGGATGTAAATTATTAGTATAACAAACATCACCTCATCTACTCAGACTAATTTCTCTACATAGCTTTGAAGGTTGCGAGTACCAGGGAAGACCGGCTTTGAACAGAATGGGCAGAGGAGTCCTGGGAACAGATTACACTAGTGCTCCCAGTCAGAACAAAGATTAGGAAGAGGTTTACAGTTAGCGCTGCCCTTCTAACAAACTGCAACAAACATGACCTCTATTCAGCTTAGGATCAAGTGTTGTGAAAGGATGGGCATTTTGCCACAGACGTTGTAAGGCAGTTGAACAAAAGCAGATAAAAAGAGATTGTAGGCAAAGGGAGAGGAAATGGGTGGCGATTAAATTTAATCAGAAAGCACTCACTGAGTGGTTTGATCACAGAGGGGAAATTAATAATGATCAGATCAAGGACCTAACTGCTTGTGCATGAGTGGGAAGTGATTTTTTAGGTGACAATATGCAATTTATGGCATACCAAAAAAATCCCAGTGAAAACTGATGTCACCAGATATTTATACAGGGTCCTTTTTTATTTCTCTAAAAGATCCCAGGAGGTCTTTCTTTGGCTGCACTTCTTCCATGTCAATCAATTGTATCTTGTATTTTGCCAAATCAAAATCAGTAATATATTTCTAATTGTTATAACGCATCTAAGCACTTCTGCAGCCATTTGCAAAATAAATACTTGAAAAAAAGACAACCAAAAAAGCCCAAAGCGTCTTGGTCCCTGGTTGGTTTCAGACTTTGCCTTTTCAGCCATAGAAAAAGTGAATGGCAGTCAAGCTATTCACTAAGATGATACTGTCTGCTCCACCATTGGGTGGTGGCCCATGCTGATTACTGTGCACAAAAAGTACCTTGGATGATTTCAGTAGTCAAGGGCTAGGTATAGATGTTAAGTGTGCATGATAAGTGTGCAGGAAGTGCTCTACGGCCATAACTGAACAGATGCTCATGGCCATAGAGCACTTTAAAAATGGCAGATCTCACTCTAAATTAACCCTGGGTGGATGCGGTATCAGACTATGGGGCTCTAGGTTTGAGCACTTTATCAAACGTCTGTACCACATCCTATTGCATGTCAAGGTAGGTTGCATTCTGCCAACATCCCAGGGACCCCTAGCTGAGCAGCTTGTTAGTCTCAGTCATTGCACAACTGCTCTATGAAAGCACTGACCCAGCCCCACCCCTGGGCTGTCACAGAGAGGAGACAGAAAAGGCTCTGTTTCCTCCCTGCCATGTGGGTTCCCCCTAGCTTGGCTAGCTCTGCTCTTGGAGAGGGCCAGGCCAGGTCCCTGTGGCAGGGGGTCTCTGTTCCCCCAGCTGCAGCTCTATTCCACCAGCTCAGGGACAGGCAATTATTTGGGTTGGAGGGCCACTTAGGGAGTTTCGATGAACTGTTGCAGGCTGGGTCAGCACCTCCACCCTGCTGTGCTGGGCCAAGTCAGCATGTCCCCCACCCAGCCCACAGCAGCTCACCAAAACTCCCTAAGTGGCTCTGCCCCAGGATCTGGCCTCATGCCATCACTGCCTGATGATCCTGGAGTTTCCATGGAGAACAGCTCAGGACCCATGTGGGCAGAGTGCACGCAGCTGTGTGGATGGGATGGGGTCATGGGTGGGGGGCGAATAGAGTCTGGGAGCAGGACAGGTGGGCAGGGCCAGGTTCAGGGCCATGATCGTAGGGTGGTGACAGTATGGGGTCAGAGCCCAGGACAGAGCCATGATCCACTCCCATCCCTGCTCACAGAACTGGCACCTGTCCAGGGGGCCAAGCCAGGGCCATGCAGCAGGGGGGTTCCATTTCCCCCCTACCTGCACCCCAGTTCTTTGTCATGCAAAACATGACACAGTACTGATCTGCAGCTGGGGGAACAGAGGCTCCCTGCCATGGGGATCTGGCCTGGCCTCCCCCAAGACCTGAGCCAGCAAGCTGGGCGGGGGTCGGGGCTTCATTCCACCATCCCTGCCCAGCCACCGACAGTCGCCAGCTGGCGCAGGGGCAGGACTGGGGAGAGGGGCCGCTCTGGCAGCCTCCTGGGAGGCATGTGGGAGTACCCTCAGCCTGCTGACCTCAGTCAGTGCAGGCTGCTTCTGTGACTCCTCCCTGCTTCCAAGGGCAAACATCAGTTCTGTTCACTCCTGTACTAATCTAGGGTGCTTTGAGTAAAGCACCATACTTCGAGCATTTCTGCCTCATGCTTTTTGAACATCTGTACTTAGCCAAAGTGGCATATGGGGCACAACGCTTCTATGGGCTCCATTGTGACTTTGTCACAAGCCCTAAGAAAGGGGAAGTGCTTCATTGTTTCACTCAAAAGAGAATCAGTGCAATGCTAAAAGCTTAAAATCTTGACCCTGGCTCTTACCTCCCACTTCTAGAGAGAAGTAATCTGTGCCACCCCCGTACCAAAAAAGATACCCCCTTATGCCAGCTAAATCAGTATAATTAGCAAGTGTGTGTGTGTGTGTGTATGGGGGGGGGGGGGGGGGGGTGCAAAGGGCTGGCAGTACAAAGGTGAATTCACTCTCTAGCTTTATGCCTGAGAATTTATGCTAAGAATGGTGGGTCACCACTGATCTCCAAAACAGGCAGGACCCAAATAGTTGGGATGTAATCCTGACCCTGAGATTATAAGGATTTCACCTGTATCATTTAGTGTTTCCCTTCCCTTAAAAATAGAGGCGATGATAGGCATGTATCAGTCACACAATGCTTGTGAATGCTGGAATCAAACTGATTTCTGTACATTGAATATTCAGAAGTTAGAAAGACAATTCTATGACTGCCTAATTTATAGGCTTTTGGAAATGTTTTCCTCTACTTTCATCCCATATAGGATTCTTTTTTCACCAGAGTTCAAAGACTACCCTGGGCTCTGCTGTCTTTGTGATTTATATCTGTCTCCTCATTTCTAAACTGTCATACTCTTTGCTTTTAAACCTGAACAAACTTCATGACTTTAGTTTGGGGGTCCTCCAAAAGAGCTCTGCAAAATGTAGAAAGTAGATTTCCCTGGCTTTCACAAAAAGCAGCTGATTTTTTTTCTGTGATAGGACACAAGGCATTGTTTTTCAGAACAAAAACAGCAACTTTCAAAACCTATTTAAAAAGTTTTTTGCAGGGGGTGGGTAGTGAAGGGAAACTAATTTTTTCTCTAATTGCAAACTGAACTAGAAAAGCAATTTTAATTTACCCTGTAGTATAGAAATTATCATTTAGTGAAGAACAAAGCATACTTTTTTCTGACTGTGTCTCTGTATAACTACTTGTTCTTCAATTTGTCATTCTGTGATTGTGGAAAGTTACAACTCCAGACATGGAAAAAGTAACAATATTTAGAGTGCTTGTAATGCATTCCAGCTTCATTGCTTCAGAGTTCATTACAGGAGGCTTATGCATAAATGAACAATTATCAAATCTAATAAAAAATAAATATTTAACTGACACTACTAGAACTGGGTCCAGTTCCACCCTCAGTTACCTATGTGTAGCTCCCATTGAGGTTAGTAAGTAGCACCTGAAGGAAAAGTGGTCCATAAAAACGAGAGGAAAATCCACAGTGGATAATAAGCTGGCCGCATAAGTTGAACACAGCCATTAATATTTAAAAAATCCTGATATTTCTGGTAAGAACTATGCACCTATTTAATCAGGGCAATCTACTATATTGCAAGTATATCACGTCCAATTATTAGGTGCTTTTAGAGCTAGTCCACATATTTTTTAATAAAATCCTTTTCCTCACAAAATACCCTTTTTCAAAATAAAAGTGATGCTTATTACCATGCTTCACATTTCTATGACTTTTCATAATGATTTACTTTCTTTTAGAAAGGACTAGAGATAAAAGCAAAAGAAAAGGAAATAGATTAAAAAATATATATAAATATTCTAACCTCCTGCTTCCCCTCTTGCCCCACAAAGCCCTTCCATAAATAGTCCAGCAGAATAATAGTCCAGCAGAATGAAAGAAAATTTGGAAATGCTTCACCAAACTGTTTTTCAGGGTTTTTTACCCAGCTACAGTTAGTCTGCATCCTCAGAGCTTCTGCTGATGCTGCTTTCTGCTTCTGCTACAAGTTTTCCATTGGTGCAGTAAATGCACTGACTGGTTGCATAGTAGGGCTGCGTGAAGCGGAACCTTCCAAATCAATTTGGAGAGATTCAGAGAGATTTGGAGATTTGGACATAGACACAGCTTTAAATGTTTTTTTACATACCTCTAGGTACCAGGTGGCTCATGAATGCTGTGATGCTGGGGCGCATGGTGTGTCCCACAGAAGCATGGGGGGCTCCCCAGCACACTCAGCAGCAGACCCAGAAGTGGACCAGAAGCACTTCTGGTCCATTTCCGGGTCCATTGGGGAGTGCGCTGGGGGGGCCCCCAGTGCCTCTTTGTCTCAGTGACTGGTGCTTCCTGGGTCTGGGGGGGTATCCAGGGTCCCCCTGCAGCTTATCACCAAGCCGGGGTGGCATGGGGAGCCCTCCCTCCCCCCGCACGCTCCTCAGCAAACCCAGAAGTGAACTGGAACTACTTCTGGTCCACTTCCAGGTTCACCACCAAGCATGTGGAGGGCCCCCCTGCACTCCTGTTGGTCGCTTCATGTGCCCCAGCATCACAGCAATCACAAGCTGCACCTGCTACCTCAAGGTATGTAGAAAAAAACATTTAAAGCTGTGTCTGTGTCCAAATCGCTGATTCTTCAAATCAGCATTGAATCTTCAGATTCAGATTCAGCCAAATCGAATTGGGGACAGAGATCCAAATCAACGAATCAAACCACTGTCCCTGATTCAGGCCAAATCCAAATCAAATAGGGCCTGCTTTGCACACCCCTGTTGCATAGGCCTCTGTTTATTGGGTATTTGGAGCCATCTATACCCATGGAGGGGTGGATGTTGTATACTTAGACATCAGGAAGGCCTTCGATACGGTATCCCACCCCATACTGGTAAAAAGTTAAGAGGCTGTGACTTGGATGACTACACAGTCTGGTGGGTGGCAAATTGGCTAGAGAGTCGCACCCAGAGAGTCGTGGTGGATGGGTCGGTTTTGACCTGGAAGGGTGTGGGCAGTGGGGTCCCGCAGGGCTCGGTCCTTGGACCGATACTCTTTAATGTCTTCATCAGCGACTTGGATGAGGGAGTGAAGTGTACTCTGTCCAAGTTTGCAGATGACACAAAGCTATGGGGAGAAGTGGACACGCCGGAGGGCAGGGAACAGCTGCAAGCAGACCTGGACAGTTGGACAAGTGGGCAGAAAACAACAGAATGCAATTCAACAAGGAGAAATGCAAAGTGCTGCACCTAGGGAGGAAAAATGTCCAGCACACCTACAGCCTAGGGAATGACCTGCTGGGTGGCACGGAAGTGGAAAGGGATCTTGGAGTCCTAGTGGACTCCAAGATGAACATGAGTC
>NW_005842133.1:299749-337435 GCF_000455745.1 Alligator sinensis | reverse complement strand
CTGCCTATGCAGGGGGTCGGACTCGATGATCTATTGAGGTCCCTTCCGACCCTAACATCTGTGAATCTATGAATCTAGAAGAGGCCAATAAGATAGTGTTTAGAAATCAGGAAGAGGGTGGTTTCAAGATGAAAAAAATGGAGATGAATTTTCTGTAGTAAGCTGGTCATTGATTGTTTGGACTGCTTTATCATGGAAGAGAAGACTGTTGAGCTGGGTTGTGAAACAGATAATTGATTACTCATATTTCTTCCTTGAAAGACCTTACTTAAAGTATAGTCATTTCACCTTCTTCCTGGCAAACAATTTTGTTAAAATAAATAGCATACCTTCTTCCTTCCTTCCTCCTTTTCCTCCTCCCTCACCTCCCCACTTTCCCCCTGGAAAGGGAAGGGAAGGGAAGGGAAGGGAAAAGAGCACAAAAACCCAGGCAGGAGATACAGAAATACCCTGATCTTTTTGAGCCAAGCATCAGCTAGAACTAAGATGAATGTATATGATCTCAGCTGACCTCTGAATTATGATGACCCTAACAGAGAGAGAGATAAGTGAAACTGATGTAAGGAAAACATGAATGCCATTAGCTCAGAAAGAGCTGGACTGACTGTTTGAAGATCGGTGTGCATATCCTGGTGGATAGCCACAAATAATCACTGACAGAACTTAGTTTAAGATGCATCTTTTGATTTAACAGCCCACGTATGTAGTGTTATGGTCTCCCTCTATGTAATTTTAGAGTCTCCCTCCTCACCTTCTTACTGATCTCTGTGTAATTAGGGTTTCAGACTTTAAGTAGGAAAAAAAAGCTTGGAAAAACAAAACAATATAACCCATTCTCTAGAACCAATTCATTTTTAAAATATGAGAGAATTTACTGTTTTATTCCCAAATGTCTCTATGAATAGAAGCAGTAGTAATTACAGTATAGTGTCTTAGAGGGCCCAAGCAAGTCTCTATTTTATCAATATCAGCACCTAAATAAAAAATCAATATCTGATGTTCAAGAATATCTGCATCAGTGGCTACTCTGATCAACTCCATAGTGGTTTCAAATGTAAAAAACACAAACAAATTCCTAAAAAATTGTAGAAGTTAACTGGATAGGAGATTACCTTACATTTTAACACTTGTCTCTCAGCCTAGATGGCAGGGGTCCAGCTTTAAATAGAAAGCTGTTTAGTGCTCATTAATTGAGTACTAAAATATATACTTGTATTAATGTGACTCCAAATGTTGCATGAAATCACATTCTCAACAGCTGAAATATATTGCTTCATTAGGTCTCATTGATTTCTGTATTTTTACACGCAGTGAAATATTCTAATGCTAAGCTAAACAGAATTATGTTCAAGTTTTACAAGATTCCAGAATTAGTTCCACTGCATGACATGTTTTAAGAGATGGAAAAACACAGCATGCAACATCACGTGTGTGTTCTCTAGGAAATTCTGAAAGGACTAGAGCAAGTTACAGTCATCATAGTGAAAAAATTTCTGGTTTCTGCTAAGTAATACTTTGCATGAGTGAAATCGTATGTCCAATCTGTCAATTTTAGTACATCTAAATAATTCATAAAACTCTAGGAGGTAATCTCTGACCATGCATGGCCATTAGGTTAATCACAATATGTAGGAGTCAGGTTTTCATACTGTAACAGGAGCCTTGATTTGTCAGATTGTGACGTGGAAGCTAGGACTTCAATTCCGGACTTCTCTGGCTATGAACTTCAAGTGAGTTCAAATTTATTACTTTCCTGGAATAGCCAATGCAGGAGTGCTTTATTTTGATTCCACACTGATATTTTATTATTAAGCAAAGCTTCTCCTCATTTACTCCTGTACTTAGGTATATTAACTTCCTCATCCCTGCAAACATTTAAGGAGTTTTATTGGGAAAAGGCAAATGTCAACAGTGTAAAGTTACTTTAATAAAACTGACCAAGATCAAGTTTCCTTGTTGGCTGTCTGCCATCAGGAATCCTTTTGTTAGCTTTTAAAAATGTCCTGGGACAAATAGGACCCCTTTCATTTCTCTCTGAACACAGTTTAATTAAAAGGTGAATAGTTTGATTGTGAAATGTCATAACATAGAGCACCTGCAGTTTCAACCTAGCCAACTGGGGAGGGGTCATTCTTTCCAGGAAAGGTATAAAACTCAGTTATGTGAAATGACTGAGCCATCTAGAAAAAAGTTTAATTTCATTACCCAGGTTTAGAGTGACTATAAATGTTCCAGTCACCAGTTCCAGGGGTTCATGATAAAAATACAATGAAAAACAAATAACATGAGCCATGGTTGAAAGAAAAGAATATAAATTCTGACAATTAAAAGAGAATGAAATAATTAAGTAAATTAAAGAAATATTTTACAGCTGGAATGATCAACTGCATTGTGGATCTGTTAGCTACAGCAAAAACTCACTGTTTCCCAAGTTACGTGTGGTAGTATGAGGTCAGCAAACATAGATAGCAGGACCAAACTCAGTGCCCCATTAAAAAAGCTGTGCCAGCATTTTACTGAAAAATAATGATTGGGTTGTCAGACCTCTACTGTTTAAAACTGAATTCAGGTCCTACAATGTGTCTCAGTATCTACATTATGGATGTAATTCTTATGTATGATTAAAGCAAACATACAAAATCCATTTATATTTCTTGAATGTAAATTGTACATACTCTATTTTTTTGTGACAGCAACCAAGATTAGGAAACAAAACCAAATTTACTTTGAGTCTGTGAATGTAATGAATAAATATTCAGGAAACAGATAAGTAGTTGGGGGGAAGTAGTTGGGAGTGAACAGGTAAGTAGTCGGGAGTGAAACAGGCTGTATTCGATTCAGATTCAGCCCAAATCAGGGACAGTGATTTGATTTGTTGATTTGGATCTTTGTCCCTGATTCGACTTGCACGAATCTGAATCTGAAGATTCGATGTTGTTTAAGAGAATCAGCAATTTGGCCATAGACACAGCTTTAAATGCTTTTTCTATATATCCCGAGGTACCAGGCACAGCTCATGAACACTGTGGTGCTGGGACAGATGGAGTGTCCCACAGGAGTGTGGGGGGCCCACCCGCATTCTCAGTGGTGAACCAGGAAGTGGACCAGAAGTACTTCCAGTCCACTTCTGGGTCCACTGGGGAGTGCAGACCCCTTGCAGCCCTTGCAGCCCCCCAACTCGGTGATTGGCCACGGGGGGACCCTGGGTGCCCCACCAGACCCAGAAGGCACCAGTTGCTGAGCCAGAGGGGTGTGCCCCCCTGTGTGCTCCCCAGCAGACCCGGAAGTGGTTCTGAGCCACTTCCAGGTCTCCTGCCATGTGCACTGGGGAGCTCCCCATACCCCTATGGGTCTCCATGCTCCCCACCATCTCAGCATTCATGAGCTGCCTGGTACCTTGAGGTATATAGAAAAAACATTTAAAGCTGTGTCTATGTCCGAATCGCCGAACTTTTCCAAATCTCCCCAAATCAATTAGGAGGGTTCCAATTCGATTCAGAGAGATCAAAGGGTCTCCTGATTTGATTCAGATTCAGAGATTTGGCCACCAAATCGGGCCAAATCTCTGCCGAATCAAATCAGGGACCAAAGCTTCGCACAGCCCTAATAAGTAAAATTGTTAAATATTATTTGAAAAAAACACCTCACTGCTTAAAATGCTCTGTCAGACAATGTATTTGGTTTCATTTGATATTGTAGTTCTGGGGAAGGGCAGTTTGTAGCTCTATAGATATTGTAGTTCTGGGGAAGGGCAGACTGAATGGTGTGTGCTAAATCTCTTCAGTTTATGTTATTCATACTCCAATTTTTGTTCTAGGTACTGCACAGCACTAGTCCAAAAGAGGTACAACAGTGTCTTCTGGTACTGTTGGGCTTAGCATAATCTTCATGGTCTTCATTTTAGAATTGTTGAAAACAAAATTATGTAGGTTTTGCCGAATGTATTTTGAAGAATGTTCGCAGTGAAGAAATGGAAACAGCAATATAATACAAATAAATGTCATAAGTAGTTCAAGAGGAGCTAGTATGTGTAATGTATATTAAACATTACTGCTGCCCTACAAAATGAAAAGGATTTCTTTGTTCTTGGCTATGACCCTTGAAGAAGCTTTTTCTCAACATACGATGAAGAGTTCTAAGAACAGGATGAAATAACATCGCTGACACTTCTGACCATAGGTGGATCAAGGAGGTTGTAATTTGACTTTGACTTTAGTGTTTGCAATTATGGGGTAGGTCATTTTTTGTATAACTGAAACTGTAGGTTGTATAACTAAAAGCCTTGGATCCCTGTTGTAGTTTATCTGAGTCCCTTGGTTAAAGTGGGAGAGTTGGCATGGTGACAAAGCATGTGGGGGTTAGATTAAATATTTATGTTTTTGACACATCTCTAGTTTTGACAGACATTTAGTGTTGCCTTCCAAGTAAAAGTGAGTAAACAGGTGCATCTCTTAAATAGGAAGTGGTAGGCCAATGTGCTGAATCATCCAGAAAAGAAAAATAGATTTGTTTTGGCAACTGTTCTATGAAGTGTTGTATACAGTAGAGTGAAGTGAAGTATTCATGTGTATCAGCCCTGCTTTGAACACACTGGTGTTTTTAAAGTAGATGCTTAAAATAAGAGCATATTCAAAGCTCCCTGAATACCTCAATATTTTGTTTCATTTTCCTCATCCTCACAGAGGACCTTCCAAATAACCCCATTTTTCTATACATCATTTCTGGCTAATCTGGGTACATCTCTAGCATAGTCTCAGGAGGCACAAGTTTTTCATGATCGCTAGTATGTATTTTGGTATATTTTGTCTTGATATGTGTCAAAACCCATTTCTTCCCACTATTAGTGGATTCTCATAGAGAAACCTAGTGAAATTATTTTCAATTTGCATGTTTTCCATAGCAATTTTTATAGGAAAGACTTTATTCTTTGCAGATATCTGGTAAGAAAGCAAAAAAAAAAATCACTGATGGAAGCTTGCAATGCAGTACTACTAGCAAGAAGAAAATCTAAACACTTGAAGGAAAAAGGCCACCTGACTTTTCACTGGCATATTAGCAAATCATAGTCAGTGAGTGAACCAAAGCTGTAATTCTACTGAAGGGATCTTATGTTGAGGTTTGGATGGTAAGGGGATGGTCTGAAGGCCTGATAAATAGGGCCCAATCATTCCACTCACTTCTGTGTGTTTCCAGTAACAGTGGCAGGAAAAATGTGGGCAACCTCAGTTATATGGGTTCAATGTATTTAACACAGCTGTTAAATGAAAAGATATACTGCACATTCATAGAATCATTTTGATTGGAAGTGACTTCTAGTGGGTCACTTAATTCATTCCCCCTGTATTTTGCCAGTATGGATTTAATTAGTCCCAACCTATCCCTAATGCATGCGTTTTCCCCTCTCAACCATGTGCATGTGGCAACTGATTTATTTGCTCTGTGTACTTAGAATAAAAGGTCTAACCCTTGGGTACAGACTAACAAAATGATTGTGCATCATCTTTGAACCTCCCCGCTCCTAAGCACCATTGGGACCAGTTCAACTGCAGCAGCCTCAGGAATTTGATCCACTGATAATGGGTTCCCAAAGGGCCACTACATGAGCTGAGGTTCACCACTCACACCAGTAGCAATTGGGCCATGCGTCTGGCACATCATCCATGCCAGGAGAGTATGACTTAAGGATTATTTTCTAAGCTTTATATCACCTACAGCATAGGTTTCAAACTGGTGGAAGGTAATCTGGCTTACTGTCTTCTCCAGAAATTTACTCTTGGGATTCTCAGCATCTCCTTCAAATTTAACATCAAATAAGAGTTGAAGGTGGCCTCACTCTCCTTTACTAGTCTAAATCAGACAATAGTATTCTCTGGCTGACCTAGGCCAGGGCCACTTAGATGACCTCCAATGTAGGCCTGCTCTTTGTCTTTTATTTTTTTGTTCTTTCTTCTCACCTTTTTTCTTTCTTCGTGTTCCATTTTGTGTTAGTACTTCCTGATAAGTGGAGCTTATCTTTATATTAATCCTCTTGTCTCTCTGTCTCTAACTGCTTCTTATTTCCATCCATTCCCTATCCCTTGCTAATGCAGATAGAAAGGGAAACATCAGAGAATTCATGGTCATAGAAACATTTTTTTCTGGAAGGAAAAATGCTGGAATGTTATGGAGATTTTGAGAAATAGCCAAGTATGATATATAAATGGTGAAGTGCAGCAGGTTGTTGTTGACAGCAGTGGTTGTGAATGAAGAGCTGAAACTGTGCAGAAAGGGACACTATCAACTCAGCAGATGGAATAAAATGAGTTTGAAAACACAACAACAATGCTGTTACTCACAAGACTTAGGCCTATGCTTGTAACAGTATTATTCGTCAGTTGTTGCATAACAAGCAAGTTTATCAAGTGTCCTGTCTCAGATATTTGTGTTAACCATAAGCCAGATGTCTTTCAAGAGAAATAGAGGCTTCTTATACATCTTTACAGAAGTGACTGGGAAGCCTGAGTGTTTGATTTGTAAGCAGGCAGTGGTTGTTTCCAAAGAAGACAATTTTAAGAGATGTTATGAATCATGCATTGCATCAATTACAGTAAGTTTACTGGGAAGTTGTATGAAGACAAACTGAGTGAACTGGAGCAGTCACTGAAAAAGCAATAATCCTTCTTCATACAAATGTGTCATGGAGGAAGCAGAGAGAGCTAGCTATGTCCTTTCTCAAGAAATCTATGTTTCTTCAAAGCCCTTCGCTGAGGGAGAGTTCTTGAAGAAATCCATGATGAAGCTGAAGACATTGTATGTCCAGAGAAGCAGCAAGCTTTTGCAAATATCAGCCTCTTAAGAAACATGGTAGCTCACATTTTCTGTGACTTATCCGATAATTAACAAAGTCTGCTCCGGAAGAAGTCAAAGGCATTTTCTTCTTTTCCAATAGGAATTGATGAAATTGCAGGACCTGGTCCTCATAGGGGACTTAAATTATCATCACAACTGCTAGCAGGGTAACACAGTGGTATACAGGCATCACATTTTTTAATTGTGTTGGGGGTAACTTTTTGGTATGTATGGATAGTGGAGATGCCTACTTGGGAGGAAGAAGCTCTTTTCAACTTGTCTCTCACACAGAGGACTTGGTTAAGAATGTGAAGGTGGAAGGCAACTTGACTAACTGCAACCACAAAATAATCGAGTTCAAGATCCTAGGGAAAGGAAGGAAGGACAGAAGCAGAATAAAGACACCTGACTTCACAGAAAAACAGACTTTAACAAACTTAGAGAACTGGTAGTCAGGCAAGTCTGAGGGGGATAAAGCAGCCCAGGAATGCTGATCATACTTTAAGGAGGCCTTGTTAAGGGCAGAAAGAGCAATGTATCCTCATGTGGAGCAAGACAAGGAAGTGCAGCAGGAGATCAATCTGGCTAAGCAGTGAACTCTTCAGTGAGTTGAAGCTCAAAATGGAATCCTAAAAATAGTAGAAAATTGGCCACATTACCAGGAAAGAGTATTGCACAGACATGTAGGTAGGAAAGACTAAGGAAAGTGTATGTCCTTTATTGAATGCAAAAAGCAACTTAGTAACTGATGATGTGAAGACAGCTGAAGTACTTAATGCCTTCTTCTATTTCAGCCATCACAAATAAGGGTAGCTACCAATGAAAAGTGCAGCTGGCAGCAAGGACTGGGGAGAAGTAGTAAAATAATAGGTTAGGGCTTACTTAGAGAAACTGGATGTTTTCAAGTCAGCACAGCCAGATAGGATGAACACTAGAGTACCAATGGACTTGTGTGAGGTAATTTCAGAGCCATTGGATGTCCTCTTTGAGAACTGTGGATGCTGAATGAGGTCCCAGATGACTGTAAAAAAGCAAATATAGGTCCCATCTTTAGGAAAGGGAAGATTAAGGACCTGGGGAATTACAGACCAGTCAGTATGTCTTCAGTACCAGGAAAGATTATGGCTCAGATTACCAAGAAGTCTATTTCTAAGCACTTGGAGGAGAACAAGGTGATCAGGAGATCAGGATCAGCCAGCATGGATTCATCAAGATTAAGTTATGGTTGACAACTTGATTTCTTTCTATGATAAGGTGACAGGCTATGAGGATGGGGGGAAAGCAGTGGATGTTATGTACTTGACTTTAACAAGGCTTTTCACACTGTCTCTCATTACTTTCTCATTAGTAAGATAAGAATTATAGATCAAATGAAAGTACTGTAGGGTGGATACAAAACTGGCTGAATTGTCATGTTCAATGAGAAGTTATCAGTGGCTTAATGTCTAGTTAGGAGGAAGTATTGAGTGCACTTCTCCGGGGGTTTGTCCTGAGCCCAATATTGTCAATATCTTAATTAATGATTTGGAGGATGGAATTGAGTTCACACTTAGCAGATCTGCAGGTGACATCAAGATTGGTAGAATTGCAAGACACTCTGGAGGGTAGAGCTAAGATTCAGAATAACCTTGATAAACTGGAGAAATGGTCTGAAATCAATTGCATGTACAAATACAGACTGCGGAATGCCTGGCTAGACTTCAGTACTGCAGAAAAGGACACAGGGGTCACAGTGGACCACAGGTTGAATATAAGCCAACAGTGTGCTGACTATGAGCCAACAGTTTGCTCTTGTTGCAAGAAAGGCTAATAAAACATGCTGGGTTGTATTAATAGTAGCTACCTTGCAAATCAAGGGAAATTTTGCTTCCCTTGTATTTGGCTCTGGTGAAGCCTCACCTGGAGTACTTTATCCAGTTCTGGGCTCCTAACTTCAAGAAAGATAGGGAGAAATTGGAAGAGTCCAGGGGAGAGGAGCAAAGATGATTAGAGGCCTGGGACACATGGCTTTTGAGGAGAGGCTGAAAAAACTAGGATTATTTAGTCTTGAGAAGAGAAGACTGTGGGGTTATATGCCGGATGTAGATAGACTTTCCGGGTGAGTCCAGACAAGCACAGCTGTACGGTATGTGGCAACGCAAATGTGTCTGCAGGGCCACATACTGCACAGTCAGCTGTTCTGTGTGCTGCAAAGGTGCACTGCTCCGGGGTTTTTTTCCATGGGGTTTTTTTTTTCTGAAAAAAAAAATGGAGCAGCGTACTCATGGGCAGCTTGCACTGCTGAAAAACAGAGCTGGATCTCCTGGAGCTATGCTGCAGCTGGCAGCCAGGCTCCACGCAGCAGAATTGCCGCTGGTGCAGCCCCAGGAGGCCCTAGGATTCCAGGAACAGGTGTTCCTCAGGGACAATTAGCTGTGGTGCAAGGTGCACCATTGCTACTTGTCCCCAAGGAACCAAATGTCTGCGCTCACCTGGACGCAGCTTTTGTGGCTACGCTGGGCAGAACAAGGACTTAATGGTCTTAAATTACAGCAAGGGAAATTTAGCTTGGATATTAGGGGAAAAAGTATTACTATGAGATTCAACCAAGCTCCCCAGGGGAGCTGTGGAATCTCCACCCTTGAATATTTTTATAACAAGTTAGATAGATAATTGACTGGGATGAATTAGTTTTGGATGATCCTGCCTTTAGCTGGAGACTGGACTTAGATAACCTCTAACCCTACTGTTTTCGGATTCCGTGAACACACATACCTGACTGATTGTAAAAATGCGGAGAGTTTTCCAGCAGAGAGACCATGTTATATGGTGGGAAGGAAAAACAGGATTTGTGGTGGAAGAAGAAAATGCAAAGTATTGATCTAGGGCATGAGTTTTGTGTTTTTCATGGCTTTCTACGCCAGGAAACTCTCTGAGCCAAAGCTCTAGGCATGGACCAGTTGACAAATGTTGTTGTAGACCCATAAATTTTTATCTGAACTGTGGATCTCAACCATGGGTAGTTCAACCACGTTTTAGAGGAAGGCAGTTTCCAGTATGGACTGCTATATTATGCTAAAGTGAACTGGCTGAGTAACAGGACTGTCTTAAAACACTTTGAACTGCAATGTGAGAGAGAGAAATCCATGACTGAAATGAAAGATAAAGAATGGTTGCAGGACCTTTCCTTCTTGGTGAGCATAATGAAGCATCTCAATATTCTGGACATTAAGAATGCAGGATCAAAACCAGCTTGTGTCCACGTTTTAAGGTGCTATGTCTGCTTTTTGAAATGAAGCCATGTCTTTGAGAGAAACAGCTCTCTCAGTCCAGTGTAACACATTTCCCTTTCTGGAAGTCACTGCTCAGTGATGCTGCGATTGAAGATGGTGAAGATTTGGAGAATAATGTCACAACCATTGATGTTAGGCAAAAACACCAAGACAAGTTCTCTGACTTCCAGAACCATGAAGCAAAGTTCACACTTTTCAGCCTCCTCCCTCTCCCTCTATACCTTGTTCTCTGCCCCTGTGGAAGATGCCCATCAGGATCTGCAAAGAACTCACTGATCTTCAGTGTAACACTAAGTTGAAGGATAAGTTCATAACAGTTAGAATTCTAATATTATAAAAGCCTTACTCTTTCTGTCTGTCTGAAATGGCCAATTGGAGTGCGAATACCATGTTGGGACAGGAGGTGGCAGTGTGGTGGAGTGCTGCCATGATGGCAGGGACACAGGGGATGGCGTGGGGGTGGCAAGGCCAGCACACTTTGTCTCACCCCCCCTGCCCTGCTCCTTGCAGGTGGCAGTGATGGAGGGGAGGAGTGAGGACACCGGAGCTGGCCTCACCCCCCCCTTGCTCTTTGGAGGTGGTTGCAGTGAGGGGGGAGGGGAGAGTGGGGTCAGGACACCATGGGGAGGGGGGCGAGGCCACCAGCCTTGGCCCTCCCTTCCCCACTTCCTACATTGCTGCCTGCAGGGCCAACGTGGCAGAGGTGGGGGGAGGAGCAGGGCCCAACATGGCGGGGAAGGAGTGGGCAAGCCATGGTGGTGGGGGCAGGCAAGAGTGGACCCAGATCAATGCAGCGGTGGTGGTAGCAGGGGAGGAGTGGGAGTGGACCCGAGGGGGGAGAGGAGTGGGCCTGAGGAGGGTGGGAAGAAGCCAGTCTTCTGCAGCAGTGGAAGGGGAGGAGAGGGGAGCACTGGGCCTGGGCCAACATGGCAACAGTGGGGGGAGGGTAGGAATGGGCCTCCTCCTCCCCTTGGGCCTGAGCCCACTCCTCCCACTACCATGTCAGCCACGAGGCCGCTCCTCCTGTCCCCCTGCTGCTGCTGTGTTGGCCTGGGCCAGCTGCTCCCCTCCCCCACACAGTGGGCGGCTTCTCCCAACCCTTGGGACCGGTCCTCCCCCATATCCCCCGCATTGGCCCCGGGACTCACTCCCCTCCTCCCACTGCAGTGGGGAAGGGGGGAGCAGGCCAGGACCCCAAGCAGCAGGAGGGAAGGGGGGACGCAGTCCCAGATGGGGGGGCACAAGGCTCCATCCCCACCCGCTTTCCTCCCCCCTCATCATTCTTGACAGTCAATTGGCTAGTTACTTAATATTGCCAACACCTGGGAGAAAACCACTCAATATTAAAATCCCTTGTATCAAGTATGCTATTCATGTTCATGAGCATATTTGCTTATGAATAGATATTTTTAGTAATGGACATCAACAAGTCAAAAATGCATTCAGGACTCAGTGGCAGTATCTGAACACCATCCAAAAAGTGACCTTGACACAGCCACTGGAGCCAAACTTTGAAGAATTGATTGCAGTGAAGAGCAGGTTATGCACCAGCAGGTCATGAGGCCTAAGTACAAACAGTCAAAAAACCCGAGGCTGAATTGACTCAATCTTCCCAGGTTAATCTAAACTGGATAGATTGAACCAATAAGCAAGTGAGCAGACATTCACTTTTGATTCTGGAAAAGCAGCCACATGCTTGCAGTGGCCTAGGACAGATGCTGGGGGACACTAGAGCATGCCTCCCTTCACGGCTGGAACAGACAGCTTGGGCTAAGGCTAACCTGTCCACCCTGCAATGGGAGGGCGGAAATTACAAGGAAGGTTCAAAGCATCCTGGGATGCTGGGGGACTGAGAGTTAACTTGAATCTGGAGAGGACCTGGGACAGAAGTTCAATAAACCGATTTAACCTAAATAAGTTAAACTTCAATATATGTGGTATCAAACTTAACTTAAACCAGTTTCAACTATTTTGAAAGTAGTTTAAGTGCACTGAACTTCTGTAGTGCTACAGATTTGAAACAGTTTCTAATCACTTATACCAGTTTATATGTAATTTCTGTCCCTTGCCGAGATGTTAGTTGTTACTGCATGGGGTGTGTGTGTGTGTGTGTGTGTGTATGTATATATATATATATATATATATATAATCTATCAAAATGAATTTGATGTTCTCTTCATTTTCCTTAAAAGAGGAGGAGCAAAGCCATTTTTGAAAATCTTTTAAACATTTGGAGGCCTGCATGTAACAAATGTTTATACATCCACTAATGAAAACATAATTATATATAATACTATTAATGTGCAAAAACTAGTGTGTTACGAAGTATAAACTGAACTGAGTCAATACTATGTTTTGGGAAAAAATGATGGGTGAGATCACAGAGCACTTGAAAGGGGGGGAATATAGCCCACTGAATGATTTCAGTTTGACATCCCTCATCTACAGATTATCCCATGCCAAGGGAATCCTCAGTTGGTTGGTCAATTGCCCAGAGTTTGTCTTAATATCACCAACAACTTATTTTCTCTAGCTGTTATGTAGCCAAACACATTATATGTACTTACATGCTAATTAAAACATTCAATTTTGTTCTTTTTTTAACACTTCCTCTGTTATGCATGATTTGAAATGACATTTTGCATAAACTATGCCACTGATTCCAAAACCCCATAATTTAGTATTGATATGGATGCAAAATTGATACATGTCCCAAAGAGGACACCACACCAACCACACCTGAACTTTGGGCAAAGTCAGTATTGTTTAAAAATCTAGACTTGAATTTAGTGGCTGAATCCCAGTTCTAGAGACCACCATCTCTCATCTCCCTTTTGACGTCTTTATCTACCAAATGAGTCACACAGGAGGCATTCTTCAGTGTGCCAATGATTTTACAAAATCCAAAACACCCTGTAAACCAATGGGAGTCTTTTCTTTGGCTGCAGTGGATATTGAATCTGATCCAAGGAGCATAAGCCAGAGAATGCCAATGTATTATCTATCTTAAATACGTTAAAATTAAAAAATATTTCTGAGTATAGAAGCATTTCCCCAGATTGGATAATGCAGCTATATTTACAAAGATTTGTAAACTCAGCAAATTTTCTTTGTTTTTCTAACTCCTCCATTTTTGAGAGAAAAAAAATAAAAGGAAAATGTGTGAAAGGCATTTTTTCTGTTGTACTCAAGAAAGGTAGCCAGCTACATGTAATTAATATTTGCTTTGTATTTAGTTCCCCTAGGTGTGGCCCACTTTCATCCATCTTAGTTTGTGTTAAAATTAGCTTACACGTATATAGGAACTTTCATTTTCAAGGTTCTCAAAACACTTTAAATATACTAAAGTCATTTGCTAGGTGGTTCCATTACCTCTAAGGTACAATGAGGCTGCTGTTTAGCAGCACACAGAAACACTACATACCAGTTTAGGGCACAAAGTAAGGAAGAATCTAGTGTATTCAGTTATACCTTTTAGGAGTGTTTAGGTAGGCTGAATGCAGTTACCCAACCTGGAATTTGGCCACAAACTTGGGTTAACAGCAGTGCTCTTGTATGAAGTGGAATAAGATCCTTAGTTTTTCCATTCCATTTCCATTAATCACCACAAGTTGTCATGAGGTTTTCCATCTCAACCAAAGGACAGCATTTCCAGTGAAGTGTTCCTTCTAGTAATATATTCCTGGCTAAACAATGTTTCATAGTTAACAGTGCCACCTACCGAATCACTGATTCAACTTCCTTCAGCATCTGGAGGTCCCAGGCTTCCCAGCCAATAACTCACCAGCCATAGTAGCCACCAACCTATGGAACACTACTTAGCCTGTGAGAGCTGATGATATCACAGCCTGAGGTCAGCCATCTTATGAGCCTTTAATCCTTCTTTATGAAGGGTATTAGCAGGATCTTCACTTCTCTAATGCTCTAAGCTGAAAATGAAGTAGTATAGTTTCTTTTTATATTTCTAATAAAGCACCCTGGGAGTTGAATATTAGTCATTCCAATAGACATGGGCCCAAGCTATAAAGTCTGTATCCAGGTCAGAATTACCATGAAGTTCTGGGAGTGTGGACTGGATCTCTTTTCAGTTTGAATCTGTCTATGAAAAAAGGGATGGTCCCCCAATTGCATGGCAAAAAGTCAACTGCCAGCAGAGCCGACCCTAGGGTGGTGTGGGGCCTGGGGGAAATTAGCCTGTGCAGGGCCCCCTTAACACTGCATGGGGCCTTGGTACCCCGACAAATGGGGGGGTCTCCATGCTTCTTTCATGGTGCAGGGCTGAGCCACCAGCTCCAGGCGGGCCCCGTGGGAGGGGCTGTGGCTGCTCCGTCCCAAAGTGCAGGGCCCAGGACAGTTGCCCCAATTCACCATACCCTAGGGACAGCTCTGATTGCCAGTATACAGTATCTGAGTCAGCAACTAAAGTCTGACGGTATGTGAGGAAGGATTGTTTTACATTTGAACCAAGGCAAAAATTTGTAGCCAACATGAAAAAAATTAGCAGAAATATGTTGTTGTGAAGTGAGTATCCTACTTGCCAGATGCTATCTTTAATTAGGACATCTTGCACAGAAAGACCTTACATTTTTCCAATTTAAGTTTAGTAATTATGTTTCTCTCCACAGAGATTAATGTTCTATTGCATTCAGAATAATCACTGGTGCTTAATTTAAAGAGTATATCTAATTGGCTAGCATAGCATTCAAGGTTAAAAATGATCAACTGGTGTCTCATAGATGCTCTACTTAAAAGAACGTAGAGCATGTTCAATATAGCTACTGTTGACCTATTGTTTCAGTGTCACCTGTGAGGACTTTATATGTATCCACTTTAAAATGGTTTAAAATGGTGTATTTATGAATAAATACTTTGCATTTAAAGTGAGATAGATGCTATAAAACAATATATTACTAGCAAGGAGTTCTAGTAGTGGTGAAAGCTCAAGAATGTGAGGGAAAGATTGCTTAGGGACTTCTTCTTTGCGCCATCTGGAAAGCAAAGTGAAGGAGAGGAATTTCTCATTTTTGGATGAGATTCTCATTCAAGTGTCTCATTCCACCTTTGAGGACAGCCCTATTATGCCAGTTGTGTATCAAGAGAGAACTCATGTTTTGAAAAGTTGCTAATCCAAGAAGACAAGACAAGAGATGAAGAAGAGACAGAGATGAATTAATGATCAAGCTTCCATAGCCCATAAAGTGACACAGGAGGGGGGTCATTCAAAGGATTTACTAAGGGCTCAGTCCTCAAATCTGGCTAAGCTCTGCCTGAGTTGTAAGTCACTTTTAAAACCTTTCCACATCCTGGATCTGCTGCATGTTATACCTGACTATAATAGCCAGCAAGGAGCTGTTTTGATAAGTGGGGATCACTAAAGCATGGCAACACTGGCCAGCCTTTGTTCTCTAAATCATCCTTTCCAGTGCAGCCAGCTATATGGCCCTGGAGGCATTCATCTATGCCAGAGAAACAATAGGTTGGCAACTCAAGCCAAAGAGTGTTTCAGAGTAGATATAACAGGGTAAGAAATTGTCCTTAAGAGGCAAACTCCTCTTTTAGATGTGTGTATGCAGCTGCTGCCATTGATTTTGATGGGAACCTCCTTCACACATCCAAGAATGGTCATCTGGACTTACACGTGACAAATAATTTGATAAATATTACAAGTGACAGGTGGGACTGCCTGGCATTCAGTCTTTCCTTTGGATGCTACTCTAATAAAAACATGATTAATTTTGCCTTCTCTGGGCATTTGTGAAAAGATGGAGTTGCTGAGGACAGACCAAAATGAATAGTTATAAGCACCGGAGAAACTGAACATTCACTTTTCTACTGTGTGGTGCATTGAGAAGTTTGGATAAGCATCTTCCTTTGCAAACAGTGGTCAGTAACTCTAGTAAATGCTATGGATTTATTGAAGTGACTAAGCCCAACATTTTCAAACCACATAACTCCCACTGGCCTCAATAATTGTGGGGTCACAAGATCTCTGAAGAGTGGGACATTTATGTTAAGTGCCTAAATATGGATTAGGAATGACTTTAGACACTCAGGCTTGAAAACATGGGTGTGAATATTTGTTTCAATATTATTACCCTAGACTCCCAGGTGCTTTTAGCAGGGGATCTGCGACTTTTTGAGGTCAAGGAGACAGTTCCTGTTGACTTCAGTGAGTGCTGGATGAGCTCTTACCATGCAATCATTTGCAAATGTACATAAATATTCTGTTTGATCCAATGTTGCTTTTAAGTCATTTCCAGTCCACTAATAATAATTTGCGAAGCCTTCTTTCATGGTGCTTGCCTTCATGTGGCTAACTTGCCTTCTTGAAACTTTCCTCTTTGCGGCCTGGATTCTCTCGTAGCAGAAACATAGGCTTTTTTATGCCAAAAGGGAAGAGGAGCAGGGGCAGACTTTGGCTTTGTATGAATACTTTCCTTAAGGAGGACAAAGAAGTCTATTTAAAGAGAAGTTTTCTAAAATAATTTCTATTTTGATTTAGCCCAGGTTCAGCTACGCTCCCTGCCCCTCAGTCTTGGAAGCTTTGCTAGAGTCAGGGCTGTGGGATTGGGCCCGCTGTTATTCTTGCACATCCCCAAGGGGTATTTACCTGTGTAGCAATATCTCACCAAGTAAATCAAGGGGAACTGTATTTTTGCTTTCTGTATTAAGAAGAGTAAGAGGAGCATTAGGGCTCCTTCAACTTTAACCAAAGATGGGAAGAAAAGGTTATTCCTTCACTGGCAATTTTTCATTCAACTGAAAAAAATCCACAGGAAGGCACATGATTGAGGGCACTTTCCATCAGATAGGGCTATTGTTGTTGCCTTGTTCACACTGCTGATAGAAGTGAACTTGCATTCATACCTAATGACTCCAAAGACAACACGTTCTGCAGATAAGATCATGTACCTTCTGTCATGCCTGCCAATGCTCATCTTTCTCTATTTCTTCTCTATTTCAAGTCCACCCGTGGGAGGAAGTCAGATGCCCAAAAGAAATATACATTTCCTGGGTCACTGACAGCTTACAAAGGTTACGATCTTCCTTCTGTCATGTTTGGCACAGAGACACTGCTGGATCCCCACACCGGCGCTATGTTTTGTAACATGAGAAAAAGGGGTGGTGGAATCACTTATTTCCCACATTATCTTGCAGCAAGCTGCTTGCTAAGAGTAGCCAGCTTGAAAAGATTGTTTTGTAGTCCACAAAGTAGGAGCACTCTTCGTCCTGCTGTGTCCAAGCCAAGACGTGGCTGGCAATGAGGTAATTGTTTTGACAGTTTGACAAAACAACAGAAACAATGAGAAGTAAACAGTCAGACATTTCTGATGGCTGCGGACATTGGTTAATGGACAATGAAGCATATCCAATACTTCAAGATGCTAGAACACTCCTGGGTTTTTATTATAAAAATGCTTTTATTACAAAGCAGAATTACAAACCCGGTATTATTAGCTGCTGACTCAAATTCCAGCAAGTGCTTCATAGCTGTTGTTCTTAACCGCTCTGCCGCCAGCATATTTGAATCTCCTATGCCGCAGTAATTCTATGATTAGGGGGAATAAAATAATTTCAGACCTCAATAATTGTTAGTTTCATTGGCAAGGCATAAGTTACTTTTTCTTGGAACACTCCAGGCTTTTTTTTTTTTAACTGATTCCAAGATTCGGCTTTTATCGGGCTGTTTGTAGAGCTGTGTGAAACATTTGCAGTGAACTCTGAACCCGTGCTCAAATTTAGCTTGGGTTCAATGCTCACTGCAAATGCAAACATCAGTCTAGGCTGGCAAAAAGTTCTTGAATGCAAACTAAGGTTTAGATCCAGGTTTACACAGCTTCCCTTGTTCCCCCAGTCAGTCTTTCTCCTTTTGACTCTTGCGTGCCCAACATACCCACTGAAGCAACTTTCCTTTTCCTCAACAAATCTTTTCCATTCTTTTCATTTTTATGTCTCAAAGTGCATTAAGGAATATAGCACCTTCCATCTCATCTGTTCAGAGTCATTATGCTGGGTGTCCCACTGATCACTTCCTGATCTTTAGAAAGCATCAGGGGGCTATTCTGTGCCAGCAAATTCTTTGCCTCCTAGACCCCCTTCCCCCCGGTATGGGGGCATGAAAGCACTTTTGACACTGCCTTTCTACTAAGATGGGATAAAGACAACCCATGATCTCTTTCATATGGTTGTAGCACACTGGTAGATTGAACTCTCCGGGGAATTCCCTGTGAACCACATGTTGGAAATAGACAGTGCTTAGTCTGATGCAGTAAGAAGAGGTTGAGGATATTTTGCACCTGATATGAGTATATTAACTGAAGGTATTAGAGTGTGTCCACTTAAATGATGGACAGCATTCATTTTGTCCTATTGTATGGGAGAAAAGTATTCCACTACTGACATCCGCTATAAAACAATCTTAAATCTATAGATTTGACCATAGCTTCAGTTTGACTATGTTCTAGTGAGCATGAAAAAATTATGTTAAGTGTTTACAAATCTTTTGTGAAAGACTTATCTTCAATGGGGTGTTCCCACTTGTATTGTGGCAACCGAATTCTACCCCTTTGAAAAAGGTTTTTACAGCATAAATGGGGAGCTGTAGAATACTTCATTCAGGTTCAGCCTATATTACCTTTTTTGAGGTTCTCCATTTCCTTGGGCATAATAGCATGTGCCCTATTCCATTGCCTTCCCATTTACCCCATGCCTGCTAAAGCTAAAGACTGATAAATCTGGAGATTTTTGTGCAAATTACATAATTCCCCAATCTGCATATTTTATGCCTTGCTTTATTTACACACATAATGCACAATACCTTGACCACGAGCTATTAAGACTGATAAGGCATGCAGCTGCAGCAGGGCATGAGTGTTTAGAGCATAGGAAGTGCTCTACTCTAGGCAGCTTTTGATGTCCCTGGGTTTGGGTCTTAGAAACTTTGCTTGAAAATCTGCACTTGCTTCTAGTCCTAGACAAGGCTGGAGCCAGATTGCTTATTCCCAAAGCTGGCTGCTACTTGTCTAGGGCTATGTGAGAAAGAGAGATCAGGCTGATTCCTGCCATTAGCTAGGGACATGGGTGGATCCAGGATTTTCTGAAAGGGGTCAGGGAGCAGCAACCAGTGCTGCAGGGGTGACAGCACCTTATCTCTCAGCCTCTTCCTCTCTGCCCCCAACCAGGAGGAGCAGACCAGGCCACAGGAACAGCAGCTGGGGATGTTGGTTAAGTCCCCAAATCAGGTAAGAATTCCTTGCCCGCACCACTCTTGGCACCCCCTCCCTTTCCCTTCATGCCCAGTACCTGGTACCCTCCCCGCATTCTCCCTTCCCTCGCCTGCCACTGTTCCCATCTTCCCCAGGTTTCTCCTTCCCTGCTTCAGCCAAGCTCCTTGGGGGGCAGGGCTTAGCCAGGGACAATTATAGTGGCTGCAGTATGTGAGTTCCCCCTTCCTGAGTCTGTTTTCAGGCTGGCAGGGAACAGGCAAGAGGATTAAGTAGGGAGGGGGCACTTCATTGCTGCTATCCCTAGCTGAGCCAGGCTCCTGCATAGTTCAGCTGGAAGAGGCAGCAGCTTTGGAGCTTCCCCACCACTGGGTCAGCAGTGGGTAGGTTGGAGAAGAATGAGAGAGGAGAGGAAGGTACCTGCCACTGAGCAATGGGAGGGAATGCAGGTGGATTCTTACCTAATTTGGGGACTTTAAAGAAGTCCTTGGATGCTGCTTCCATGACGTGGTCTGAAAGGAGGGTGCAACCACACCACTGTATATCCTCTGGATCCACTCCTATTTGGGGATGCTCGGGATTGGTTGATGACATCTTGTCTTGTATCCAACTCTCTTGATGTTTCTTGCTTCTTGCCCAGTGTTGGGGTAGTGGTGGTTTTTACTGAATCTTTTTATTTTCCTTAGCTTGGAAGAGGTCTGGCTTCAGCAGCTGTTCCCAGGTCCCCCTTGTTTAGGGGGAGAGCTCTACTCTGCATCACTATAGAGCTGAAAGTATAGCTATGGGTAGGTGCATTGCAGACCGTGATGTAGACTAAGTCCTTGTGCTCTGCTAGGGCTCTGCAGTCTGTCCTTGAGCAGCCCTAACCACAGAGGTGCAATTCTCTTCAGTTCTCCAGATCAGAACATGTAAGCTCCTAGAACAGGGTAATTTAGAAACTCTGGGATTTTGGAGCAAGAGATTGTGCTCAGATGCAGCAAGAACCTTAATAGGTCTTTACCCAGTCCTCAATCCCTGCGCCCATGGAAAGAGTTCTCTGCAGTGTCTGGAGCTGTGTGTGTCATGGAGAAAGAATACTCCCCTGAGCAAAGCAAACACGTTAAATTCCAATATTCCCTTCGCTGTTGGTCTACAAGTGCCCTTTGGGTGGCTTATTGATCACAAAGCCATTTCTGAGCTATCGGCCATATGTTGTACCCTGCCTCTGCACTTAATAAGGCTCCATACCGAAAACAGTTTTCTTTCCTTATCCCTAGAGAACTGTGGTTTATTTTATTTTATTTTAGCATTATGGAGGTCACATGTTCACCTTTCCTTACAAAAGCTGCCTTATTTGTAATTGAAACTAGAGCATTTACAATTCAGCTTTCCAAGTGACAGATTCATCCCTCCTTCCCCCAAAATATATATTTTTAGAAGGTGTTAAGCCAACTAAACTGGAAGGTGAGACGAGTAGACTTCTACAGCTGCCACCTTACTAAGTCTTCCAAGGACCCAGTGCACTTGTACACAGCCCTTTCCTGGAATATCCGCCATGCTAGGGTTGCTGAGAACAAGTGCATTCTTTAAAGGGCAGCTGGAATGCTAGGAGGGGAGCTTGTACACACGTCCTTTTTGCACTCCTGTGGCTGTCCCCTTCAGTGTGGCCAAAGGATTCATGTCGCTCTCTCTCAGCTTCTGTTGATGTGCCTGCCCCAGCCTCACTAGGATTACAAAGCAGACTTAGCACAAAAGAATTTGAAGGCTGGCACGGAACAGAGTAGGCTCTGTGGCACTGCATGGTGGTGCCAGGTGCTGCCAAAGCAAATTATATTTTTCATACTTCTTACTGTGTCATTTTGGAAAACTATTCTGAAAAATGTGCTGAGTTTAAAGTCTCGGGACAAATTATGCCAGCTGGCAAGGGGCTTTTTCCCGCAAACAGACTGGACTTGAAAAGGCCTAGGATCTGGTAGGTGTTCTATGTCCTCAACACAAATTTGGAGTGAAAATGACCAGGGACAGAAACGAAGCGGAATCAACTAAAAGTAGGTCACCTCCGTGTAGGCATGTTACCCACCTAGACACAGGACTGCTATTACCTCAATTGCTATGGAGCCTGGAAGATTTCAATTAACTGCCTTTTCTGTGTGATGCATGGCACTGCACCACTGAAACTGGTGCTGATTTTCAGTCTTGTTGACTGTCATTGGGAACTGAATGAGCTTACAGACTAAACCACCCCAAATGTTCCCTCACTACTCAAGGTCCAAGTGCAGTGGTGTTCATTACTCAGTGCTCTTTCTGAATCGGTATCTAGAGAATAGGGGAATAGCTGGGTCAGCTAGTACCCGGATGGCACTGTGTTTCTGGATGTGGTGACATGTAAAACCCAGGTCCTAGTAACTGCTTGTGGTTATTAAAAAGACCTCACATGCACATAAGAGTGTTAGCCCCAGTGTTCTGGCTACATTCCCTGGTGCCTTTACCTAAATTCCTCTACATTTTCAACTGAATGTGTTGTTCCTTGCCTCCCCTCTAAAAACACTGTGGTATGGCTGGTGAAGTTAATAAGTGCTGTGTTAGCACTTCTGGGATTAACACATATCAGTGGTAGTGAGGTCATCCCCGTAAGTGTAGTCTTTTAAGCATTTTGAGACCCTCTGAGATCTAAGGGGTGATAGAATGTAAGGAGGGATAATCATTTTTTCTACTTTTTGCCATATGAAAGGTGCAAAAAAAAAAAATAACAATGCAATATCTTCTCTTCACTTGGCACATGATTGTAGCACACTTAACTTTAGAAGGCTGTAAAACACAAGGCTTAGCACTGCCAAAGCCTGGCATGCTTTATTTTCAGGCCTTATGTTTCAGATATATCCAATGCAGCATGTGTAAAATAAGAAAGGTTAGAATAAACAATCTGATTAATTTTACTTGCTTTTAAAATATTTAGAGACTTTTTTCTGGATTTATAACTATAGCAGTACGCATTTCTGCTTTTTGTTACACCAGGTAAAAAGTTATTGCTGCATTTAAAACTGTCCACCATGCAGAGGAACCACTGAATGAGATGCTGGTGTCATTCTCTGCCATTAGCAATAGCTAATTCAATGAAAAGGCTCACATTTGTGAGAGCCCAGCAGGACAAATTATGCTGAGGGGAAACCAGCACGGGTTCATAGCAGGTAGATTATGCCTGACTAATCTAGTCTCTTTTTATGACAGATTACAAAATGCCTGGACACAGGAGTAGGGGTTGATGTCGTATACTTAGACTTCAGGAAGGCCTTCAATACGGTATCCCACACCATACTGGTGAACAAGTTAAGAGGCTGTGACTTGGATGACTACACAGTCCGGTGGGTGGCGAATTGGCTAGAGGGTCACACCCAGAGAGTCGTGGTGGATGGGTCGGTATCGACCTGGAAGGGTGTGGGAAGTGGGGTCCCGCAGGGCTCGGTCCTTGGACCGATACTCTTCAATATCTTCATCAGAGACTTGGACGAAGGAATGAAGTGCACTCTGTCCAAGTTTGCGGCTGACACAAAACTGTGGGGAGAAGTGGACACACCGGAGGGCAGGGAACAACTACAAGCAGACCTGGACAGGTTGGACATATGGGCAGAAAACAACAGAATGCAATTCAACAAGGAGAAATGCAAAATGCTGCACCTAGGGAGGAAAAATGTCCAGCACACCTACTGCCTAGGAAATGACCTGCTTGGTGGAACGGAAGCGGAAAGGGATCTTGGAGTCCTAGTGGACTCCAAGGTGAACATGATTTGGCAGTGTGACGAAGCCATCAGAAAAGCTAATGGCACTTTATGGAGAGGGTCCAGAGAAGGGCCACTCGTATGGTTAAGGGCTTGCAGGCCAAGCCCTATGAGGAGAGACTTGGGGCACCTGGACCTCTTTAGCCTCCGCAAGAGAAGGTTGAGAGGCGACTTTGTGGCTGCCTATAAGTTCATCACGGGGGCACAGAAGGGAATTGGTGAGGTTTTATTCACTAAGGTGCCCCTGGGGGTTACAAGAAATAATGGCCACAAGCTAGCAGAGAGCAGATTTAGACTAGATATTAGGAAGAACTTCTTCACAGTTAGAGTGGCCAAGGTCTGGAACGGGCTCCCAAGGGAGGTGGTGCTCTCCCCTACCCTGTGAGTCTTCAAGAGGAGGTTAGATAGGCATCTAGCTGGGGTCATCTGAACCCAGCACTCTTTCCTGCCTATGCAGGGGGTCGGACTTGATGATCTATTGAGGTCCCTTCCGACCCTAACATCTATGAATCTATGAAAACTGGCCACTGGGTTGAGTGAGCCCAAAAGATCTAAAGTTAAACTGCTATAGTTCATGATTTAGAGTGATATTGTAAATTCCTAAGTGATTTAAGATCTCAAATTTATTGGCTTTTAATGGAGTGTATTCTTCTAAATCAATTTGACTTAAAAATATCACCCTTGAGCTTGTAAATAAGCAGGATGAATTTCAAAATGGCTTAAGCACCCACCACTGACGTCAATGTTCAACACTTTTGAAAATTAGTTCACTAATTTTGGAAACTCAATCTAATCTCTGATGTGTTTTTCAAATACTTAACAATAACTTCTAGTGTCATAATTCCTGTATTGCCCTTTTTTCACTACCTACTGACTTGAGGGAGAATAAAAAAGAGAAACAGAATCTCATCTTGCAGTGCTGTAACCTTATACTGTTTATTAACTCTGCTATGCAAGCTACAGTATATTGTGCTTGGATCTTGTAACACTTCACTTTAGAAAATAATAGTCAAAGTGAGTGCTTTAACCTGGGTATTGGTGGTTTTAGCACAGAATGCGCCTTTCCTTTAAATTGATTGCAAATGTACTTTCCAAATATTTTACTCTGTAAAAAGAATTCTTGGAGGACTTCCAGTGACTGGTACTTTCCAAGCAACTAAATGCAGATAATTCCCCCTTTAAATATCCCTGAATGATTTTTCTAATCCTAACTGTATCATTCAGAACAATGGCCTGTATGAAAGAATGCAAGTTAATCCTAGCAGCTTTCACCCCTAAGCAAAAGGTGAGGTTCCCATGCTGGAAGTGATGCAGAAGGGCATCATCTCAGCTTTAGCTTCTGGGAGACTTGCTGGGAGCATCTACGTGAGACACTTACTGTGCATTAGCCTAATATTGCAGCAGCGTGGTGGATAAAAACTATGCTAACAGCCTACTGTACGGTGTTATTAAGCTAATGTGCAGTAAGCATCATAGAATAACTGTGTGCTGGAGCTACTGTGGAGTAACTCTAATTATTGCGTATTCAGTTAGTACTTCACTGAGCAAGTACAAAACTAAATGTGCAGTAACTAAGGCGCATTAAAGAACATGTAGACATGCCCACTGACACTTTTATTCTTTTCTTCTCATGCACAACTCACACCCTATCCCTTCGTCTTATAATTAGGAGAGCTGAGTATCTTAGAGATCATAAGGCCTAAACAAAAGGCAACAATAGAAATAACACGCAGGTTCTGAGACTCTCTAAGGTACCATAATATACATTTTTCCACCAGTCCCCAGAATTCAGCAGAATTATACACATTGAGTATACCCAAGTGACAGACTGGTAAATTAAGACATGGAAAGGATTAAATGACTTGCTTAAAGTCACTCAGAAATTCAGAGACAAAAGTGAGACTGTATCTCCCATTTGCCCATTGAAAATACAGGATCAAATCCCCTTAGTGTGGTTACAGTGCCATTGAACTATAAGTTTATTTATTATTTGAATGTATAGAAAAAAATTACCTTTTTGGTGTGTATATATATACTTTTCTGAGGTATATCCTTTCACTTGCATACTTCTAGTGGAGTTTAAAGACCACACAGCTCCCTTATTGAAATATTCAGTGAGATCTTCATCACACTGAAGGGTAAATGTAGCAAACCCCCATGGCTTCCATCTTCAATTAAATTAATGTCATGCATATGAAAAATCAGGGCTTGAATAATGCATAAATCTTTTTCTTCTTAGAAGTAGTGGAATGATTTTCCCCACGAGGGTGGATTTCTATTTTGTTCAGTGCTACCCCCTTATGATTTTGGAGCTTCCAATAAATACATGTATGCTTATAGACGTGTTCTTCAGCAAAACTGAATTAGTTTCCTTAATCGCTATCTACCTCATGAAATGTTTGAGACATCCCTTAAAACTTGAGAAAGGAAAGACATATTTAGGTTAAATACAACCAGCTGGCTATACAAAACATCAGCTCACTTATGGTTTTATCAAATTTAAGCAAAATTTTAAAAAAAATTCGAAGAATATTTTTCTAAACTTGCCTTGTCTTAGTTTTGAAAAGAAAAACATAGCCTCCAGGGTTTGCTAACATCATTTCCATAATGTGTGTGTGTTTTAAAAAAGCAATTCAACGTGTCACTTTCCAGTTTTTACTTAAAACTTTGGTACTAGCATGCTGATGGGGCAGGCATTTTTAAACAGATAATTAGACCCCCAAATATTTTCTTATGAGTCCATTTAGATGCCTGAACACTGCACCACTGTTACAGCAGAATGAAGAAAAACAGTCTTTCCATCTGACTGGCGAGTTCTATAACCATGTGCAAACCCCATTCAGCAGCTGCTTCAAGCTACAATTGTCCAGAAGTGGAAGAGTTGTCAACACGGTTGACCCTGCACAGAGCCTGGGAATTTCACACATACCTCCTCTTATGAAAAAGCAGGGGTATGTCAAGTTGTATGTCTTGCTCTTTCACCTTCCATGAAAGCTGAAGAGCAGGCAAAGGAATGTCGTGGCATATGGGGTGGAACTAGCAGAGGGCTCGTGTGGGGGTGTCAGAGCAGATAACTCCCCCTCTTCCCCCACCACCCCATCAGCCTCCCAGATTAGGATTTGTTTAAATTTTCCAGAGAAAAAAAGATATTTAAAACATGATTCCAGTTTATTTAAAACAAAATATCTGTTTACAAACACAACTAGTAGAATAGGTGCAAGATATGTGTTAAGACATGCTCTGCATTAGCTCCAATATATAACATGCTTATCAAATTCTATTTCAGAGACTGAAACCAAAGTTACATTTTAGCATCCTTCTGAGTCATACTACCACTCTTTTCTTTCTTAATGGCCACTGACAGCTATGTTACCTCAGGTCTCTGGGAGCTTGTGCCTGTTCTGCGAGCCTTTCTCCTTATCTTCCTTTTTCCCCTCCCCCAGACCCCTTTCTCACCAGAGTCCCCCACTTTTCATTATTTTTTCTTGCCTTTTTTCACCTTTTTAAGCCCTTCCCTTGCAGTAACCTGCTCCCCCACCTCCGCTTTCCTCTGATTTTATTTTGCTTTTCTTCCCCTCTCACTGTGGCTGCGCTGTTGCTTTCTCTCTCCCCTTCTCTTTCCTGATATATTGCTCACCTTTCTCTTCTCCTCTGTCCTGTTTGCTTTTTCCAGCTTCTTTGTTCCCTGTTGGTTACATGGCTGCCCAATCCCCAATCTTTTGGTTCCTTGCATAGTTAACCCTTTTTGCACTGGGATGGCCGAAGACAGCTCCCAATGGCCCACTGCTGGGGCTTCTGCCCCTTTCAACCAGAGTTGTGATCTCAGGCTTCATACCCCTTCTTCCACTGGGGTGGAGGAGTGTGCCTCTGCTGTGCACTCGTAGGCTGAAAAAATGTCCTTTATGCTCTCTGAGTTCAGTCCTCATCATTTTCTTCAGCTCAGAGGTGTTTATTGCATCACAATGCCCTTAGGCACACTGGCCATTCAGGTGGTAGCCTCTAATGTCTTCTGGATGACAAGCTCACCAACTGCCTGCGCCCTTATGGCATGATTACAGGACCTATCTATAGACTGCTGTTTGGCAGCAAGATTCCTGAGCTCTGACATATCCTGTCCTTTAAAAGGCAGATGTTCATGCTTCTTGACAGGGCAGGGCAGAGCAGGGTTTGCCCCACTTTCTGTCTTTCATGATTGACAAGCAGCATTATGAGGTTTACCTCACTACTGGGGATATTCGCTGTGGCAGCAGGTCCCATCTGGCTGCCCAATACCCGAGGAAGAAGCCAGCTGCAGCAGAGCTACCTGCAGCTGTCCCTGATAGTGGTTTGTCTGCCTCTTGTGTGGAAGCCCCATCGGGTAGTGGAGACAAACCATCCATCCAGCCACTCCCTGGTTTGCCTTTCTTTGGCACAATGTCATCTCCTCTTAAATAATTTCTATGTGCCCACTGCCAGACACGAACAAGTCAGCTTTTTTGAGACCATGGCTGACTTTTTGCGGGATGCAGCTGATGCTGATGACTTTCTCCTCCTGGGCAGGGACTTTAATTGCATGGTTGACTGGAACGGGCTGGAGCAGCTTGACTGGAATGGGCTGGAGCCCCATCCATCCTCAGCCTGGTGGCTGTGGACTTCTTTGGAGGCAACGGACGTTGTTGATGTCTGGAACCATTTTCACACTAATGCGAGGCAGTCACTTGGCTCAAGGTGACCACTGGTGGGCTTGCCATGGCACACCTCAATCACCTGTACATCACCAAGCATTGCTTTGCACTCTTACATGGCAGGTGTGTCATCCTATTTGGACTTTCAGCTCACAGTCTTATTTCTTGTGAGCTGAGTTTCTCTGGAAGGGTGTGTTCCCGGGCACCCTACTGGTGTTTTAACACCAACTTACCACAAGACACCTACTTCTGTGCCTGTTTTGCTTATTTCTGGTGGACATGGGAGACTGCAAGAGTCATCTTTCCCTCTTGGAAGCAATAGTGGGATGTGGGAACAGCACAGATCAGAACCTTCTGCCATCAATACATGCAGTCATCAACAAACAAGCTCTGCCATCATGTCCAAGGGTTGGAAGAGGATATGGCAGAGCTCGAGGCAGCTGGACCACCTTCTTGACACAGCCCACTCAGACTGGCTGTTGACTGAAGCTCTGGTTGCCCATTTGGACATGTGCTCAGTCTGCTGCACTGCCTGCCTCCTGGACGACCTGCAGGCCACCCTCCCGGCAGAGGTGGCAGCTGCCCTGGAGGACCACCTCCAAGCACAGTGGGTCAGCCCTGTTAGGGATGTTCCATGGGAGCCCTTTCCACTAGTGCCCATCATCCCAGCCATGGACAGTGACCTGGATGATGGGCCTGGCTCTCTACTGGTTCTGCCGATGCCTCCTGATAGTGATGCTAGGGTTCACTTTGACCTGTTCCCCCAGAAGACTCTGTACACATAGGTGATTTGTGTCCCCCATGCCCTCATCCTTGCCACTCACCCTGACATGATGAGGTGGTGGTGCCTCATGGCACCGGCACTCACGCTGGCCCAACCCATGTGGTGCACGCTTTATAAACTGCCCATTGCCAAAAAGGACTGGCGACCTCCAGTGGTGATTGCTGCATGGGAGATTGGCCACTGGCACTCTCATTGACCACATGGATCTGGATGTTTTGTCAGCCACCCCTTTTGTCTGGAGAAGGTAGACAAGGATTTGTTCCATGCCTTCTTCAGGTGCCCTCGACTGCTGTCTCTCTTTGGTACCCTTGGCACTTTGTTCAAGGAGCTGGATTTGGACTTCTTGGAGGCTACTTATTTGTTTTCCTTTCCTTACCGGCAGCTGAGGGGGGTGTCATTTACCTGCCCAACTTTCTGTTTGGCCAGGCCAAGGTGACCTTTCTCAAGAGCCACAGGAACTGGCTCACTGGGGCCGGTTCTGATGGCACCCTGAGGCTCTTTCAGTTCTTGGTCCAGGCATGCCTGTCCCTGGCATTTGAACATGCCATCCTCCAGCAGACAGTATACACCTTCCAGGTGCATTGGGCCATTCAGGGGGTGCTTTGCAGTATTGAGGGTGGCTGTTTGGTTCTCACACTGCGATTCTGCTTGCCCCTTCCTGGGGTACTGGCAGGGGTCTTAGCGAGTTGATGTTATACCAGAATGTTTTTGTGTTTAGACTGTGAGGGCAGGCCTTGTGGGCCATAGCCCCAGCCTCAGTCTGTTGTACTTGAACCTCTGTGTGGGCTGTCCTTTGTTATACTGCTGCCCCTATTTATCTTAATAATGTTTATAAAAAATCAAAAGTCTTTCTTCCTTCCTTCCTTTCTCCTTCTTCAAGCACGGCTCTAATTCAGCAACACACATAAGCCCAATCTCAATATTAAGCATGTAATTCAGTGGGACTACTCACTCCTGCACAGTTAGTAGTGTTGAACTGGAGCCCACATTTGCATAAGGTACTTAAATGTTAAAGAAACATTAAGGAGAAGGAAGGAAGCTGAATGTCAAAACCGAATTCTCTCTTTAGCCAAAATAATGGTGTGTCACAGACTATATTTCATTTTAAATGCTCCACCTTCTGATGCTGCCTATTATACTATACCTGCAATAGGCATACAGGCATCCAGAATAATGGGTTTCCTAGAATTTGTCGTTTTAAATTATTCCTCACTGGATTTTCAAAACTTTTATTTTTGATAGTTTAATAAGATTTTTTTTCTTCTTAGTCTGTTTAAAAAAAGATGTTCCTTTGGATTAACTTTAAGTGGAGCTAAAATGATCTCAAAGTAAATAAATATGCTTAGAAAGTTTGGTGCAGTATTATATAGCTAATTTGCTGAGAACTTGTCTTACTCAGAAGTCCGAGTAAGTAATAAACCTGATTAGTTCCAATACATTTCAATGAAACTCTGAAACGTGGATTCAAAGGAAGCAGGAAACTGAAATCTATGGTATAATGTTGATCTTATCCCTGAAAATCTGAAGCAGCTACTTGTATTTTAGTAGAGGTCTGTGGAAAAAAATGTGAAAAAAACCTGTTTTTTCAAGCAAGATCAAATTTACCATCACAGATTCAGTCCCAACAGGGAACAGTTCTTGGGGAAACCTTAACTTAAACTGTTCTTCAGTGATCTCATTGAAACTGAATTTTTAGTTCAATGAAATATGGAGATTTACAATAGCTGCATTTATATGCACATTAGAAACTTCAACAGTATTTGTATTTTGAAGTTTTTAAATAGAATTCTTTGCTTTTTTCAAAATGTTAACTGGCAGAAGTCCTGGTTAATAACTTAACTAGTATTAAGCACCTTAACTAAAAGGTCTAGTTTACTGTAAATATTTTGCATCATTTACCTTAGTTCCATCAATAGGGGCAGAGTGTAGATGTATCAAAAGACAATAAACCCTTTAATTTCTGCCGTATTATTTTTCTCTTCATTATAGATGGGCAAGTCCCATTAGTGCTAGTGTATGTTGCACACACGGTATTGGAACAAGACATTCTCCTATTTTCTCTCTCTCTCTTTCTTTCTATCTCTATCTCTATCTATGGAGATAGACAGATAGATAGATAGTCTAATTCCTAGGTAAACATCTATATGGATCTCAAATAGAACTGCTCTGTCTAGCCTAATCAGATCTATTATGCTTATACACTCACAGTATTTTGTAGCTTACCTCTTCATGGTAAGGGTGGCCAAAATTCGGAATGGGCTTCCAAGAGAGGTGGTGCTCTCCCCTACCTTGGGGGTCTTTAAAAGAAGGCTGGATAGGCATCTGGCTGGGGTCATCTGACCCCAGCACCCTTTCCTGCCTAGGCAGGGCCTCTTTCCTGACTAGGCAGGGGGTCGGACTCAATGATCTGTTGAGGTCCCTTCCAAACCTAGCATCTATGAATCTATGAATACTTTTATTACATCTTATTATCATCCATTAATGATTTCTCTAAAGATATTCTTTCCCCTTTATTGCAACCTAACTCTAAATTTGGTCAAGAATTCAATGAAACCTGCTTCTAGAAAATAGTTTTTTAGTTTGTCAATTTGTTCTTTACAAATGCAGTAAAATATTTCCCCTCTGTCTATTCAGCTTCTAAGTGATAACATAAAGTTCCTGAAACAGGAAATGCTAAGTTAAGTTTGTTGGACAAGTTGCAGTTCTAAGGAGCATTACGCTGGTCTTGAAATATCAACCTCAAACTCATAACAAGATGCTCCAATATCTTACATGACCATTACAGGTACGAGTAAGCAGTAATACTATTTATGACAGTAATTTGATTCTGTCTTTTCAAATCTATCTTTTTTACCAATAAATCTCCCCAGTAGTTGCAAAAATCTTTACAAGCACCATCATGATATGTTTTATATATGTGGAGCTTCCAGGCTGAATTATGGAAAACTCTTAAAAATACACAGACAGAAGAGAATAATAGATTAAATGTTTAACCCTGGAACATTATACAACCAGATTTTTGGTGTCTAATGGCAGAAATTCATGGTGAGGCACAATACTATTAATATGAATAGAAAATCTGTACATTTTTTCCTATGAAAGCATCATTTGTTATAGACAAAATGTAATTTGTTTCACATGTTATCTTTTGCTTTGCTCTGTTCTCTTCTCAGGTATATTGTACAAACAGTCAAAATTAACAGGTATCTATCCTGTAAATGTTCCCAAAGCAATCAATCTGCTGGACGGCTAATACAAAGAACAATACCCCTGCTATATTGCACTAAGTTATGCATATAAACCCTCTTTTCTTTATTCTTTACAAGCAGTGGAGACTCTTGATGAGGAACACATACCCGAGATGATCACAGTGACTCCTGTGCTCCCTCATGTATCTGGGGACAAGGTGTTTTGGGCAAAAGGATTTTTTTCCTCCAATCTGCTTGATTGTTTTGTAGCAATTTGGGGGCTGTGTGAGAAAGACAGCATCTTCCAAAAATTGAGCACCTTAAACAAGTAACCATGCAGTATATTAAAGTGAACCTATGTGACAAACAATCTCACTTAGTTATGCTACTCACTGGGCATGATTCTCAGTTACATAAAGGCACCTGTTTATGAAAGCATAAAAGAAACAGTCCCAGAAAAATATTCCTTGTATAGGGCCAACCCTGGATTTGTATGAGCCCTGATTCCAGCAAAGCTGAAGGGTGGAAGAGGACCAAAGCTGAGCTAGGAATAAAGGTGTTTTAGAGCTATTCCATGTGTTCCCTATCCCAAGGGAGGGGAGGCATGGAAAAACAGGACATGTCTACATGTGCATTTACAGCACAGTAAGTGGTTTTTAAGCCGGAGTCTACACATGCAGGTATTACAGCACAGTAACAGTGTGTGTGAACCAACTTGGGAGGAAAGTTTGTCCCAAGTCAGTCCACAGTCACAGTGTTACTACGTAGTAACGTGTCTATACATGTGTTACTGCGCAGTAACTACTCGGGCATAAATTTGCTACCTGCATCATGCAGTAACCTAAATTACTGCGCAGTAAGTGTGCACATTTAGGCGTGCCCCCAGAATATTAAGTCAGGGAAGCCTTGAAGCTGCTCTACCTTTTGTTAGCAGGATGATCAGATTTGTGTCTCTCTCAGAATAAAGGAGAAACAAACATCACTTCTTCAGTACCACCCAAAACTTGGGCAGGAAAACTGCCAATATCTCTTTCATTTACAAAAACTATTGAAAAAAGAGTCAGGAGCACCACCACCTCAAACACAGTAACCTGAACTTCAGATGAAAAACAAAAAGGTTGTATTCAGATCAGGCAACACCTATTCAGGTTAGCTGTTAATCACTAAACAACCTACCAGCAAAAGGTTTCACGTTACCACATACAGGGTGCACTGTATTATTTGCCAGTCCTTTTGGCACTCATTACACTTTGCTTTACAATGGAACACATCTCTTGTTAGTCTCAGGCAGGCTTTTCCCCTGACAGAGGCTTATGCCAACTTTTGGTCTAATTATTTCACTAACAACTAGACTTTTTTTTTTAAAGAAAGTATATGATTATTGAGGTTTCCTAGTGGAAATCCAAGAAGGCTTACATAATTGCTACCAGCAAAGCAGCTGGCACTAAAGAACTACATTCACAACTGAGAGGTAATTATAGGGAGAAGTATATTGCTTAATTTTTTTTTTCCTTTGGTCCATCCATTTTGGTATAAGCATTAATTGATCAAATTGCCCTAATTTTGAATGGCACTCTCTGCTCCCTTGTTTTTTCATTTTCTTTTGGAATAATAAGCTAGATGTGTCTAGGGAATAGCAATATGCATCTGTGGGGTATTTCCCTGTAATAATGATTTCTGAGAGGAAATTAAGTGTGGCCTGTGAGGCTACAGTGTCCCCAAGCACTTGTGCTCTTTGAGGGATTGAAGCCTTGATACAACAGGGCATTTAGACATACTGCTCAAATACTTCCCTGTTTGGCAAAACAAACATGCCCAGCTTTTTGCAACTGTTTAAATCCTTTGCTGAACTGGGGTCTATCAATAACGATTAGCTCCGAAAGAGAGAAAAGAACTGGCGAAACAGAGTGAGTGAAGGAGGACCCAGCAGTCCACAAGGGAAAGATGGCTGTCTTAAGTGCTTCGCTGCCTGAAGACTCCTAAGAGTTAATTAAAATACTACCAACATTGCATATTTATTATTAATTTATTAAAAGCCTTCAGTCCGGTGGAAACAACACATACACAAAAGGTATAATATAGTTGCTCCCAAAGGAACTTATAATCTAAATAGGATGCAGGCAAGTCAGGCACATATGATACGTGGGATAAAGGTTTTGTCTCCAGGAAGAGTGTTGTCATGAGTGGGGTCTTTGGGGATCATCAATGAAAGACTTCCTGGAATATGTGAGCTTAGGGAAGGATTTAAAGTTGGAAAGGACCCTGCTATGATACACGAATACTTGACAATGGTTGTACTATTAAAATGGCTTAAAGCTGCTAGGCCTGCTTTTTCCCCATGGTCATTGGGCTCCTTCTGTCTCTCTATTGCCAGATCTTTTTTCTCCCTGGGGTTCTCAATTATATCATTTTTTGTACTTTGGATGTACAAGCTTCCTTATGTGTTGTAGTATTCCAAGATTTTGTTTTTGGCTCCAGCTTTCTATCCTATTATCTCCCTTTCCTTAATCCTTTCTTCTCCATTTCCTCCACACTCTCTCTGACTCCGTACTATGCATCTTCTCTGTACAAGGCACTTACACTTTTATTCCTCTGGCAACACTAAATCTTCTTTCTCCTCCTGACAATCTTAAATGATCAAAGCTATTTCACGCATCTACCTCCACATATTCCTATTTTATTGTATAACCAAACACTCCTGAATATACATTTACTAATATTTTAAGTTTCCCCTAAGTCTGCTTAACTTTCTGAGGCAGTCACAAGCAGTTGGAATCACATCCAATATATATTATCTCACCTGAAGAATGGTGTTATGGTCTGTTCTACCCTGGTATCTGCATGATGTCCTTAAAGTTATGCTGTTTGACCTGCTACCTTTTGGCTACCTTACATTGCATCTTGGTCAAATCATTCATAGATAGAGACCTACAAAAATTGCAATTTCATGGATTTTCTGAAATCCAGCATTGCCCGTGAAGTCTACAGAAAAAAAAAGAAGCAAACTTACAGAAAATAAAATGCTAACTCAGTGATCCTCAGGGCACTGCAGCAGCCCACTGGGGAAAGAAAGTGGGGAGGGAGAGCAACCTACTTGGAGGATTGCCAGCAAGATGGCTGCCACCCCCACCCCTCACTGTGGATTGGTAGTGGGGGGCGGGGCTGCATGATGGACAGCCTTCACAGCTAATCAGTGGTGAGGGATAGGGCT
This sequence comes from Alligator sinensis, assembly GCF_000455745.1. NCBI lineage: Eukaryota > Metazoa > Chordata > Crocodylia > Alligatoridae > Alligator > Alligator sinensis. Next base: position 302,509 of record NW_005842133.1, on the reverse strand, counting down.
GTATGACAGGCAGGTTATACCACTCCAGGGCAGATTTAGCTCTGATCCATGTTACCCAGCTCATGTTCCATTAATGTGTCACCACTCCCTACAGATGAGCCACCCAAGCTGCAGTCTCTCAGCATCCTGGGATGCAGTGCCCCCCTCCCCAACCCTCCTGTTCAATGTGGCCAAAACTTCCACCCCCCTGAACTTTATGGTTATGGCACCAAAGTAACTCTTCCTCCTGTCCCCACGGGTGTGACCTTCCCACCCAAAAGGGTGCAACCCTATGCAGGGTTGGCCCGTCCTATTCTGTGGATTCTGTGGCCACAGGGGGCCCTGAAGCCAAGGGGCTCTCTACGGCCATAAACACTCTACCACGCCGCATTGTTGCCACTGGCAGCAGCTTCACGTCTGGCCACTCACCACCTCCCCTGCCCCTACCCCCACTGCTTCCACCTTCTTTGCATCAGGGGCCCCCAAAACTATATCTTGCAGGGGGTCCCAAAAATTGTGGGCTGGCCCTGACCCTGTGCAAACAGCCTGGAGAGCCCATGCCAGCTAGCCAGGTCACAGGACACGGACAGATTCAGGAGTAGGTCTAGGGAGGGGTGGGGGGGGGGACAACCTGGGGGGGGGGATTGGGTCCCCATGTACTGGGGTGATAGCACCCCCAAAAGTACCTTCCCTCACCACTTCTGCCTCCCAACCACCATGGGAAGCACAACCACTACCTCCACACCCCAATCCCAAATCACAATTTATTAAATCATGTGACTCAATTTACTTCCTCTTTATTTCTTTTAAATTTTTTTCATAGATTTCATAGATTTCATAGTCATTAAGGCTGGAAGAGACCTAGGAAGATTGTTGAGTCCAGCCCCCTGCCCCAGGGGCAGGAGTCAGCTAGGGTCAAAGGATCCCAGCAGGATAAGTGTCCAAACATTTCTTAAAAGAGTCCAGAGTAGGTGCTTGCACCACGTCTGGAGGGAGTCTATTCCAGGCCTTTGGGGCTCAGACAGTAAAGACTTTTTCCTTATGTCCAGCCTAAAACGGTCTTGGAGGAGTTTGTGACTATTGGACCTTGTCATCCCTTGGGGCACTCTGGTGAACAGGCATTCCCCCAGATCCTGATGAACACCCACTTATTTACTTATAGGCTGCCACCAGGTCACCCCAGAGCCTGCACTTTTCCAGGCTGAAGAATCCCATGGCTCTCAGCCACTCTTCATAAGGTCTGTTCTCTTACCCTCTGATCATATGCGTGGCTCTTCTCTGGACTCTCTCAAGTTTCTCCACATCCTTCTTGAATTTTGGAATCCAGAATTGGATGCAGTACTCCAGCTGTGGCCTCATCAAAGCTGACTACAGCAGGAGGAGGACATCCTGAGATTTACTTGAGAAGCATCTGTGAATGCAAGCCAGATCTTTGTTCGTTTTACCAGCTGCGACATGTGGCTTATGTTCATCTTGTGGTCAGTCATGACCCTCAAGTCCTTTTTGGCCATGGTGCTAGCGAGCATAGCACTGCCAAGGTTACAAGTGTGCCACGAGTTTTTTTTCCCCAAGGTGGAGTACTTTCATTTTTCTGTATTGAATGACATCAGGTTTACTAACCTTTCCAGGCCAGCCTGCATCACCAACCTATCCTTGAGTGTGGAAGCTCTACCCCAAAGTTTAGTGTCATCAGCAAAGTTGGCCAGTCCTCTTCTGACACCAGTGTCCACATCATTAATAAAGATGTTAAAGAGAACAGCTCCAAGGACAAAGCCTTGGTGGACACCACTGGTCACGGAGTGCCATGATAGTTTCATAGTTTCATAGCTGGTAGGGTCGGAAGGGACCTGAGGAGATCATCTAGTCCGCCCCCCTGCCATGGCACGAAAGAGTACTGGGGCCAAACGATCCTGGCCAGATGTTTGTCCAGCCTTTTTTTAAAGCCCCCCAGGGTAGGAGCCAGAACCACTCCTTTTGGAAGTTGGTTCCAGGTCCTAGCCTCCCTGACAGTGAAATAGCGCCTCCTAATGTCTAGCCTCTAATGTCTAGCCTGAAACTACCCTCCACTAGCTTGTGTCTGTTGTTTCTTGTAACTCCTGGGAGTGCTCAGGGGAACAGGGACTCTCCCCATGCCTGCTGGTCCCCCTTGACTAGTTTGTAGACTGCCACTAGATCCCCTCTCAGCCTTCTCTTTTGAAGGCTGAACAGGTTCAGGTCCCTCAGCCTCTCCTCGTAGGGCCTGCCCTACTGACCCCGATCATGCGGGTGGCCCTCCTTTGGACCCTCTCCATATTGGCCACATCCCTCCTGAAGTGCGGCGCCCAGAACTGGACGCAGTACTCCAGCTGTGGCCTGAGCAGTGTCGCTTAGACGGGGAGGATCACCTCTTTGGACCTGCTTGAGATGCATCTGTGGATGCACGACAAGGTATGGTTGGTCTTCCTGACTGCATCTCCACTTTGTCAGCCCATGTTCATTGTGGCATCAATGATGACTCCAAGATCCTTTTCTGTCTCGACACTGGCAAGAAGGGAGTTCCCCAGCTTGTAGGTGTGCCGCTGGTTCTTCCTCTCCAGGTGCATTACCCTTCACTTGTCCGTGTTGAACCCCATCCTGTTCTCATAGGCCCACCCCTGTAACCTGTCTAGATCCACTTGCAGCCTGTTCCTTCCTACTAGCATACCCACTTCACCCCACATCTTAGTGTCATCTGCGAATTTGAACAGGGTGCTTTCTACCCCCTCGCCCAAGTCACTGATGAAGATGTTGAATAGTGCGGGC
>NW_005842133.1:296410-299668 GCF_000455745.1 Alligator sinensis | reverse complement strand
AGAAGGCCACCAGGTTGGTTTGACAAGACCTGCCCCTAATGAACCCATGCTGGTTGCCCCTGAGCATAACCTCCCCTGCTGGCCCTTCCTGAACATGTGCCAGAATAATTCTTTCGAAAAGCTTCCCCAGGACCGAGGTAAGACTCATGGGCCTATAGTTTCCTGGGTCCTCCTTCCTCTCTTTTTTGAAGATGGGGACCACATTGGCCCTTTTCCAGTCCTCCGGCACATTGTCCGAGTGCCATGAGTGCTCGTAGAGCTGTGCCAGAGGTCCCGCAATGACTCCTGCTAGTTCCTTTAGCACTCTGGGGTGGAGATCATCAGGATCTGCAGATTTAAATACATCTAGTACCTCCAGAAGTTCCCTGACAAGGTCCTCATTAACCGTAGGCCTGGGTGTGCCACCCACAGGGCCCTCGGGGGTGTCAGTGGGGGAGATATCCGGGTCCCTCCTCAGAAATACGGAGGCAAAGAAATTGTTGAATATGTCAGCTTTACCATCAGGTGAGATGACCAGATTTCCTAGCATGTCCTGCAGAGGCCCCACGTTACCTGGCAGCTTCTTTTGCCCCCCTATGTATTTGAAAAAGGACTTCTAGATGATTCACTTCCATTGACTACCACTTTCTGGGTCTGACTTCAGAGCCAGTTCCCCAGCCATTGGACTGTAATGCAACTAAGGCCACAGTTGACCAATTTTTCCATGAGGACATCATGGGACATGAGATCAAAGGTTTTTTAAATGTCCAGATATATGATGTCAATCTCTTCTCCCTTGCCCCGGCGTTATGTGACGTGGTCATAGAAGGAGATGAGATTGGTCAGGCAAGACCTACCCACAACAAACCCATGCTGGCTGTCCCACAGAATGTTGCCATCAGCCAGTTTGTCTAGTATGGTCTCTTTGATAATTTTTACCAGAATTTTTTCAGGGATTGAGGTCAAGTTGATTGACCTGTAGTTCCCCAAATCTACTTTCCTCCCTTTCTTGAAGATAAGCACCACATTGGCCTTCTTCCAATCTTTGGGTACTTCACCTGAGCGCCACAATTGGAAGATTTTTTACTTTTTTTTTATTCCATCAGTGGCTGACTTCCTTCATTTCACCATCCTTCTCCCACCCTCATTTCCTTTCTACCTCCCATTTCATTACCCACCCCTGTCCAATTAACTCTCCGCCTCCCAACTTCATGTCTTCTCCCCACAACCCATCTCGCACCTATCTAGAGCAGGGCTAGATGTCTGTCCTGGTTCTCTAGCCCTGTAATGGCAACTCACAGCTGTAGCTCTTAGTTAGGTCCCTACATTCCAGCTTTAGGTTGTGACTGTTCCCAACTCCAGATAGCACTAACACCAATCAACATTTGAGCAGCTCAAAGTGAAATGTGTAAAAAGGCCCTAAGTCCTACCTCCAGATACAGATATACCCCAGATCCTATTGATTCCTGATGTATCTGAGGACTGAACTTGGTACTTAGGTGTACGTTCACAATGCATTCATATTTAGCATAAACTTAGCACGTATTGCTTACATGTGTACCTTATTACCTCTATCAAGTTGCCACATGCCCTTTATTTCTTTCCTCTTTCCTCTAACCTCAGGCTATATAACATAAGATGAATCATTGATAAAAATGACATTTTAGGAAAGGCTACAAGAAAACTGAAACAAATATGCTGGATAAAGCTAACAGATTCACTGTTTGGATAGTACAAATATGGAACTGTTTTTTTTCTAGTAGGTAATCTAATAAGTAGGCTCACAAAAATATTTGGTAACGCATCTGAACATGCCATTCTGAAAAGAAAACATACAACTAATCTGTGTTATGCCCTGGTGTTAGGATGGGATTATTGTTTTAAAAAATGCTCCAGTAATGTGAAAGGCATCATTTAATTGGCCAATGATGGGACTTTAATCACAGTTTTATAGAAATATTTGCATATAAATGTGGAACCATGGACAGTCATGAAAATGTACCTTCCTCCAGGCATTCTTGTTCATTTCAGTAAATGTAAGAAGGGAAGAAAAAAAATTGCAGGAAATTTGTACTTTTTCATGTTAGTAACTTAATGCTGCTGGACTCTTGGGATACAGAAGTTATTTATTTAACTAAAACACTGAATACATTGTATGAGACCAATATACATGTCAGTTCTAACACAATTGCCTTTGTTTTAAAGGAATTATTTTCATATTTATGGTTTGCTCTAATTTGCTTGCTTGTAAAATATTTTGGCAAGGCTTGGAGTCTGGTAAAATAGAGTAAGGAAACCCTTCATTTCCATGCATGCAGGACAGGAAAATAGTGTGATTGGGAACAAACAATATTTCTTTTTGTTGGCCCTTTATTTTTATCGTTATTACAAATCAGAAAACATTGTTACTATAAGTGTGCAATAGCAATGAGTTACATGTCACAAGCAAATATGATGTTGTGCCTCAACACTCTGCAGGCTCATCAGAAGGGGTTGCAGAAAATTCCCCCTGATGTGGGAATCCTTAGGTGTAATGTAGGCCTCTTATTGTCACTGGGTGTGTCTACATGAAATGCTTTACTGTGAAGTAGCATAGTTTACTGTGCAGTAAGCACATGTGTAGCAAATTCAAGTAGCAAATTTACTCATGAGTAATTACTCTACTGTAGTGCTCTCGTAGACTTCTGACCAGAAGCAAATCTGTTCCCAGTCAGCTGACCACCAGATTGCTCCTTGCCCCCAGGAGCTGCCCGCTGCTAGGGTGGGCTCCACCATGAGAGCCCAGATGGGGCCTATGTCCCCCTGCCCAGCAGCAGGGAGCTTCAAGCCCCCCACTCTGAGGATCGTGATTGAGGAGCAGGGGCTGAGAGATCCTTATCCTCTTTGCTGCTAGCTGCCCCACCAGCAGATCAGGGCAGGGAGCTGGGAACTGCTCCTTCTCTACAGCTCTTTTCAAGTCCCCTGCTTTAATCAGGGAGCTGGGGCTGGGAGCTCACTGCTTCCAGGGCAGAGGGACATTGTCCCCATCCTGGCAGCAGGCAACCCCCCAGGGGCAGCGTCCCAGTCTTGGCCAGGAGACAGCTGCCTGGTGCTCCCTGCCAGCTCCGGTCCAGCACCCAGGGGGACCATCAAGCTCCCCTTGGTGGCTGCAGGGGCCTATTGCAGGGCCTTAAGAAGTGGGAGCAGTTTGCTGCTAGGAGCAGCAAATCTCACATGTCCCTGCATGTGTAGGCACTTGCCCAGGAGCATTTACTCATGAGTAGTTTATTCACAAGCCAT
>NW_005842133.1:253321-296355 GCF_000455745.1 Alligator sinensis | reverse complement strand
CTCTTCCCCCACCTTACTGCAGGAGACTGGAAAGCAGCAGAGACACTGAGGATGTCAGGATAGACTGGGTCTGATCAGTCAGAGCATGGTCCCCATGATGTGACTCTAGCCAACATAATCCCTGTTGTCTAGAGGATTCTCTAACTTATACAATGCAGCCAGTAGCTAGCTCAAGAGCAGAGTAGTTAGAAAGTATTTAGAAAGGCCGTAAGGTGGAATAGGAATTAATGGCTCGATGTCTACTTGGCATCCCGTATCAAGTGGAGTGCCCCAGGGGTTGGTCCTGGGGCCAGTTTTGTTCAACGTCTTCATCAATGACCTGGAAGATAGCATAGAGTGCAGCCTCAGCAAGTTTACAAATAACACCAAGCTGGGGAAGTAGTAGATATGCTGGAGAGCAGGGCTAGGATTCAGAGTGACCTAGACATATTGGAATATTGGGCCAAAAGGAATCTCATGAGGTTCAACAAGGACAAGTACAGAGTCCTGCACTTAGGATGGAAAAATCCCATGCACCAGTACAGGCTGGGGGCTGACTGGCTGGGCAGCACCTCTGCACAAAAAGACCTGGGGGTTACAGTGGACAATTAGCTGAATATGAGCCAGCAATGTGCCCTTGTTGCCAAGAAGGCTAATGGCATAGGACAAGGGAAGTGATTATTCCCTTCTCTTCAGCACTGGTAAGGCTACATCTAGAGTACTGTGTTCAGTTTTGGGCCCCCCCTGTCTCCACTACAGGAAGGATATGGACAAATTGGAGAAAGTGTAGGAGAGGGTGACAAAACCAGTGAGGGGGCTGGAGGATATGACTTAAGAGGGAAGACTGAGGGAACTGGGCTTTTTTAGTCTAGAGAACAGGAGACTGAGAGGGGACTTAATAGCAGCCTTCAACTACCTGAAAGGGGGGAAGAGGGGAATCAAAAGAGGATGGAGCTAGACTGTTCTCAGTGGTGGCAAATGAAAGAACAAGGAGCAACCGTCTTAAGTTGCAGCAAGGGAAGTTTAGGTTAGATATTAGGAAGAATGTTTCTCACTAAAAGGGTAGTAAAACACTGGAACAGGCTATCCAGAGAGCTGGTGGAAGCCCCATCCTTGGAGGTTTTCAATACCCAGGTAGACAAAGCTTTGGCTGGGATGATCTGGTTGGTCCTGCTTTGAGTAGGGGTTTGGACTAGATGACCTCCTGAGGTTGGTCCCTTCCAACCCTCACTTTCTATGACTCTATGATAAGCCTGAGGCACTTTTCCTTTATATTGGGTGCATCTACACAAGACGCTACAGTGCCATAGCGACACACTATGGAATCATAGTGGCAACAACCATGACACCACCACTACGTTGATGTAGCAACAGGCTCCCTTGTTATAGTGCATTGCTACGGCAATGAAATGGCCAAAAATAACCATGCGCGGCCAGCATGATGCAGTATGGGCTGTTACTGTGCCATCTTTTAGTACTTCCAAAAGGAAGTACTAAATGACAGCACAGTAACAAAGGTGCTGTACAGCCATTTGTAGACGTACCCAATGTCTAGCTGCACAGAGCGTGCACTGCAGCTGTGGACTGAACCCACCATCTGTGTCCTGTAAACATTTTAATTTTAGAAAACAAATTGTATTTCTCATGTTTGATGCAGGCTTATGCTGATTAATGCTACTATCTTTGCAATAAAAAAAATAGACTGAAAGCAGGGATTGTTTTAAAATGAAGCCTCTAAATATACATATTTTTTCCTGGGCATCTGAGGAAGATTTCTAGATCTCCAAATGAAAATTGTCTGCCTGCACCTGTACAGATCATTAAAATTTTCTTATTGTATAAGCTGCTGCTGCAGTTGCTTCTACAATTAGCTAATTAAATATTGAACACCAGGTAAAATGAGTGTTAAATATAGTGAATGTGTGGGTGTAGATATACGTGTATAAAGAATTACTCTTCCCCCACAGACACACAAATTTATTTGTATGTGGCTATTTATGTGAGTACGTCACATACCTTTATAAAAGGATACCAATTTGAAGTGGTTGAGAGACTCCAGTAAGTCTGTAAGTAGTTTGAGCTCTTCTTTGGAAGGAGTAGTCAGCTGTAGCTCTTGCTAAACTTAAGCCGAGAGATGTCTTTTAGGAGAATGTCAAGCTCTCCTTCCAAATGCCAATAAACCAAGTATGGTTATTATCTGATTTTAATTCAAATCAGATGAGCCTTCCTAGTTTTTACCATAATCAAGATTTTTTCCTTTTCAATCTAGCAATATATTCATCAAGTTATGGGCAGCCCTCACTTGTATAAAGCAGCAGTTTTGTGAACTTTATTGTTTACAAGGGTTTCAAGGTCCAAAACACACTTACAAATACATTTTTAAAAATTGAAACGCGCAACAATATTATTGTATCAATAACAAAATATCACCATGCAATTTGCTCCCTCCATGACTCATAAATGAATGAAAGAAGAAAACAGAGTTAGAAAAAAATATCCCTAATAAGTCACATGTGAGGAAATACTAGAATCCTTTTGAAACTCAAAAATCACATGTGAGGAAATACTAGAATCCTTTTGACTCTCAAAACCCCCTACATCTCTAGAAAATCTCCAGGATGCTTGCCTGCCTATACCTAGCCAAATGTCACTTTTTACAATATTGGCTGTTTAGGCATTACATTGTGTCAGTCAAACCTTTAAGACCTGCTATGAATGAATGAGCAGAGGAGGACCTAAGGTCTTACCTTACACTTGGCACTGACTAATTTTGGGGGGTTCATCTTTGTTCCCTTGTACTTCAAAAGAGGGTAATAATAATTACCCACCTGCTTTATCAGATAATTGTGAGACTCACTTACTATCCTTGGACATATAAACTGCTATATAAAAATACTAAGTACTGATAATATCAATCTCCGACTTAATAATCACATCTTTAGAAATACCATTTTGAGGGAAGGGGAAATAGTCACAGGCATAGCTTCAGAAACAAAGTGATTAGAAGAGGGACAGTTAGCAAAACAACCTTACACAGGTTCCCCAAAGGCCTCTGGGTTTATGAACACTCTGTTTAAAGGCCCTGGAATTTTTCCGAGCCCATTCACTCCATTTCTCCAAATATGCACAGCATTTTCAATAAATTTCCCTCATATGGAAAATATGTTTAAAATGTGTTTTCAGTGTACTCTACATTCAAGATCAACTCCATGGATTTTGTGTCTCCTCTCCAGCACTTTTCTTTCTGTTTTGGGCTTTCGAGCCTTTGGCACCACTTGCGTTCTGTGTTCTTCCGGCAGTTTGTTCTGCCCAATGCCCTTTTCAGAGCTCCTGTGAGCCCTGTTACTTTTGATTGTTGTCATATGTATTCATTTGGAGTCCTACCCTCTAATTAATTCCTATTTTAGCTTGTTTATACTACTCTTCCAATAGAGTGAGGTCTGTATGGTTCCTAGGAAACAGTCATTATTTATCCTTTTGGATAGTGGCTTTGTTACTGTATTTCAGAATAGTTTAGTTTGCACTGTATTTCAAATGCTTTAATAAAAGTGATTTCAAAAGCATTAAAGCAACTGCCACACACAACTGACATTAGTGTGCAGTACTTTTACAAAATATCCACCGGATGCATTTATCCTCCGTACAGTTAAATGCAAAAGAAATTTTTAAACTAGACATGGACCTGAGAAAACTCCTGAACCTGCATGCCAATGAACTTTGAAGAAACTCACATTTGTATCTGACCCCAGGGAACTCTCTGCTTTAAAATAATTTAGTACTTGTCCCTTATTCTCTGGGTTAAGGTTTGGAAAGCAAACTGGTATTAGGGCTGTGCAAAGCTTCGGTCCCTGATTCGATTTGGTGGAGAAATGCCGCAATTTGGTGGCCAAATCTCCGAATCCAAATCGAATCAGTGGACCCTTTAATCTCTCTGAATCAAATTGGAACCCTCCAAAATCATTAGGAGAGATTCAGAAAGATTTGGTGATTTGGACATTGACACAGCTTTAAATGTTTTTTCTACCTACCTCTAGGTAGCAAGCAGCTTGTGAATGTTGTGATGCTGGGGCACATGAAGTGTCCCACATGAGCATGAGGGGGTCCCCAGTACACTCGGCAGCAGACCCAGAAATGGACCAGAAGCACTTCTGGTCCATTTCCAGGTCTGCCAGGGAGCACGCTGCCCCCCCCCCGGCTCGGTCTCCTGGGTCTGGGGGGGGCACCCGGGGTCCCCCTATGGCCGATTGCAAAGCTGAGGGGGCTCAGGGTGGGGCCCCAGTGCATTCCCCAACAGACCTGGAAGCGGACCAGAAGTACTTCCGGTCTGCTTCCAGGTTCACTGCCGAGCATGTGGAGGGCCTCCCCGCACTCTTGTGGGATGCTCCATCCGCCCCAGCGTTGCAGCGTTCACAAGCCATGCCTGGTACCTTGAGGTATATAGAAAAAACATTTAAAGATGTGTTTATGGCCTAATCACTAATTCTCTGAATTACCATCAAATCTTCATATTTGGATTTGGCTGAATCGAATCAGGGACAGTGATGTGCATCAATGAATCGAATCACTGTCCTTGATTTGGACTGAATCCAAATCCGAATCAAACAGGGTCCGCTTCCCACACCCCTAACTGGGATTTAGAGGTATAGGTACCATTAAAATTAGTAGGTGATGCCTTCCTACATTTCCTGGACAGGTAAAGTCAAAACTCCCAATGAGAGGGAACACTGGAAGGCGTTCCTCACTTTATACAACAGTGACCTTGCTGGCCACCAAAGGTAGGTATGTCTACACCTGTGCCTAAGCATGTCTGGGGAAAGATGCTCTCAAACACTCTCCATCATTTTCCATTTGTCTATATCAAGCTCAGTAAAAATACGGCTGTGAAGCCTTCTAAAGCACACCAGAGCCAGACATCTTGACAGTCCTGTCGTATCTTGTTCCTGTTAAAATGCTGATGGCTGCAATGAAAAACTTCAAGATCGATATGTGGTAGAAGAGGTGAAACAGAACAATAAGTTCAAATTGAATGAAGTACTCAAGGGCTATTTTAAAAGTTAGTTGACTTTTTTTTGTTAGTCTGATAATATAATTATCCAGCACCCAAAAATAAGATGTGAATGTTCAATCTGATTTTAATTAAATTTGGCTCAGCAGACTTTCTCAAACTAAAAATTGATTTCATAGCTTTGTGATAAAATGTGTTCACGGAAACCTTGAAAGCTGGTCTTTCTTAAAGCAAAATAAGGTTAAGTGTATGTTGTGGGGGTGAGGAGTGCAGGGGTGAGGGGGGACTCGCCTTGCTCAGAAGCAGGGGAGTGGGAGGGGGTGGAGTAAGCAGCAGCTCAACATGGGCCACTATAGCACCCTCCACTTTCATGTCACGCCTTGGAAGCAACAGCTGGGGACTTTTTATAAGTCCCCAAGCAGGTAAAACTTCACCCCTTCTTTTCTCCTCCCTGTTCACTGGTGCCTCCCCTCCCATCCCCTCCCCTCCCCTGTCTAGATCCTGCTCAGTACTCTTTTGTCATTGAATTTCTACAATAACAACTTTTGTGTGAAGATCTGGCAGAGAAATTGCCCACCAATGCATACAAATATTCTACCCAGTGGAGGAGACATTCTCTCTACCTCCTCTGAGCTGTCTGCTATCCTGCAGTTACTTTCTCTATGTTGAAATATAGTCTGTTGAAAAAAAAGTGGGAGTCAGCAGGGAGGGGAAAAATCAAACCCCTTTCATAGCAGAAATGTTTTTTAAATGCAGGCAAAGATCTCAAGAAGACATTAGGCAAGGCGATAGCCCATTGGATGTAGCCATTAGTACAGAGTCCAGTAGATATTATACAACCAGTATATTCCCCTACGGTCATCTCCCCATTATTTTGAGCCCTGAATTGGTTATGTCTATGAAAAATTATTATATTGTTTTGTTTAAGGTAGGTTAAGTTTCAGCTCTGTAAGTGGTTTTTAACTAGGGAGTTCGAAGCTCTTTGAACTGGGATTTGTGGAGCCCTGGCTAGAGCACCACTGTAATTTGAGTAGTGGTCATGATTACTAATTCAGTTTTAACTAGAGACATGTGGAATGGTCTGTCAGGCCTCTGCTGGAACATTGGTTTCACACTCTATCTTATCCAAGCAGCCACTGCTTTTCTATCCATGCATACTACACTTTAAATAAAAAAGACGTTCGGCTTGCCTAATCACTGCTGGATCAGTTTTCGGGGTGAGCGAGCCTTGTGTGCTGCCTATCTAGGGGAAGTAGTTCTAAAGTCCCCATTACTATCCTATCTGCATGCCACACAATCTTTACTGCATTCATCCTGACAACACCCCCAGCGAGATAAGGCAGAGCTATTATGTTGTTTTTATAAATGGAGAACTGAGGTACAAAAGGAGAGAGTCAAGAGGGGAAAGAAGCAGTCTGTCTAGTGGAAATCACACCTGGGGTAGGGACCGGTGCTCCTCAGACAATGTGTAGAGAGTTTGGTATCTAAAGAAGGGTTGTCAGAAACCAGCTGAATGGGATCTAACATAAAACCTACCATGAGTAGAAAGGGGAGAAATAGGGAAGGGTGTAAGGACCTCACTTAGCCAGGAACAGGTGTCTCCTTCCATATGCAGGCTCCTCAGTCTGGAGAGAGGCATCTAAGCCAGGCCAGCCTGGTTTTCTCATACCTTTAAACACTAATTGCATTCTTGTATCAATAGATTATATTTGAGCATAGAGAAAGTTACTGTATAGAGTGATACATGGCTCAGACAAGTTAAACAGCGAGTCTCCTGGCATATAGCCTAGTGATTGGAGCACTAACACAGGCATGGGCAATATGGATACATTCTTGTTTTGCCAGATTAGTTTTCTCTCATCTCACCTGGCTGCCCTCATACTTCATCCTTTGGCTGTCTGTTGTTCAAGCTGCATCTGGCTCAGGTGTGCTGGGTGAATGCCCAGTTTGAGAACCTGGGAATTTGGCTTGTAAGGCAACGGTAAACAGCCTGTTAGCTATGGGGGCAAAGTCAGCTCTTAGGTGACTTTGTGCTTGAAAACTGGCTGAAGTTAGGCAGCAGGTGGGCAGTGGTTTTGAGAATGTCAGCAGTGGCTATAGAGGTAGTTGGGCAGATAAGCACTGTCTCAAAAGGTGGCTATACATGTGCTTGCTTCAACAGCTTCTAATGAGATTAATCGAGTCTTCTCTACATTTTAATTAGAACATTCCAACATCGCCACAGCGTCATGTGTATAACCCCCTGTAGGTTTAAAAATGCCCACTGGGGCCCTTTAACTAAAGCTTGTCGTCTCTACATTTTAATTAGAACATTCCAACATCACCACAGCGTCATGTGTATAACCCCCTGTAGATTTAAAAATGCCCACTGGGGCCCATTAACTAAAGCTTGTCAAATAAGTTTTAGTTAAAGTGTCCTGTAGCCATTTTTAAATGCGCAGGGACGTAATACACATGATGCTGCAGCATTTTAATTAGAGCAGCTCTCTGGGATCTGCTGTAATTAAAATGCCCTCTCTGCCCCCGACTGAGTACATGTATAGGCACCGAGCAGCTCTCTGGGATCTGCTGTAATTAAAAAGCCCTCTCTGCCCCCCACTGAGTACATGTATAGGCACTCTAAATGACTTGCCTGAAGTCACCCTGGAAGTCTATGATGTACTTAATCCCAGTTTCCTAAATCTTGGCTTAATGTCTGGCTTGTTCCTTCTCTTTGCCATGCTTCCTCAGATCTCATGATCATCACATTGATTGGGAGGGGACAGGAATCAGCAGGCAAATTTCAAAGACTTAGTTATTTTTTTGAGCATGTTGTTCACAATATTTAAATCATAAGAGAAAGCTCTTAAGTAATAGCAAGTTACATACAAAGGAACTAAAAAATAAAGGGGGGGGCCAATTATATGTTAGGCCTAATTATACAGTAGTTAAAATCAAAGAAAATGGGTCCATGTTCCTGAAATGGATGCCAATGAAATGATTATTTTATGTGTTTACACTTTTTTTTAAATGTACCATTTCAATGGTGAGTTTTATAGGTAATATTTTATTACAGACAATACAGCCTGCTGAAGTAATACTTGCTAGAGTCTTTTATTGCAAAGAAGAAGGTGTTATATTCTTTTAAAGCCTCTAGTAATTTTCCACCTTGATTTTGAATACCACATCTTTCTTTCTGTGGGAAAAACCCAGGCAGAATGTCCATTGTTAAAGATCAACAGGCTGATTCAGTCTGTTGGAACTGAAATAGGTTATATTTAACCAAACCCAGCTAAGTTAATATACATTATGTAGTAGAACAAAAAAACAGGAAAAAGTTGTTTCCTTAATGTCTTACTGTCTTTTACCTAAATTCCAGCTTTTGAAATAATGTATGAAAGTGTTCCTTCTCCCTTTTAATGTTATTTTAGCACAGGCTGTACTTGAAAATACAAATGATTATAAAATGCAAAATGGGGAACCAAATTCTAATCTGACCTACATCCATATCCATTGGGAATAAATTATTTCCAGGTGAAATTTGGCACTATTGAAGTTAATATCAAAACTCTTGCTAATGTTAAGGGCGACAGATTTTGTTCTGGAAATACACTGCTGAAGCTAAAATAGGAATCTGTCTCAGTACCTGCAATACTATACAGTAGAATATGGAGCATACCAAATAGTCTACTGCTGTAATGTAGAATACACTCCCTTGATGCACCCATTGCAATGTATGGGGGGATTTGGGACAGGCAGGAAAATAGCAGCAAGGGAAGCAGTGCCTTGGTAGATGTCACAGTGTAAAAATAGCTCTGCTAAAAATGTACAAAAGTTCTGTTGTGTGACCATGCAAGCTGGTCAATCATGGGATGCACAGGAAGGTAATCACCATATTATATAGGTATATGTATACAATACATATATTCTTTCTCTCTCTGTACATCTCTAACAATCCCATTGCAAATATACACTACACATTAATAATTTGTAATATAAAATTACTTCAGCTGGAGCAGGAGTTGGGACTGCTATATGGAAAGAATTTAGCATTTGGAGAGCCAACTGGCTAGTAACCTGATCTAAGCACTATCTATGCTTCCTCTTCTTCTATCAGTCCCATTGTCATTTATCTCTCCACTTAGACTTTTCCAGCTACATAATTCACCATTTTGTACAAGAAGTGTAGACTTGTATTGTACCATCAATTTCTAAGCATAATAATCTATGACATGAAAGCTGTTAGTTGCCATCTCCCTCTTCCACATTTCTGGATTGCCTGAACACGGGTGGGTGGCAGGGGACATAAATCTACACAATATAACTTTCTGGTCTCTAGTTATAAAGCATATGTGTTGCTAGTAAGTGTAGCATTTTATGCTTTCATGCCATCAGCAGCTAGAAGGATTAATAAGACATGATTAAAAAATCTTTAAAATCTCATGTGAGGTGTCTGCTTTTGCTTTATTTGATCGGCTTCCTTTTTAGCTGTATTTATCATTGCCAATTAAATTTATTATGCAATAATGAACAATGCAGAATCTAAACAGAACTTGTGTTTGCTTTAATGGATCATTAACTTGTCAAATGCCCCCTCTTTTCCCTCACAATTTTTCCTTGTCTTGCCAAAATTTTCATTATCCCAGCCATCAATCTTCTTTTTAACTTTGGACAAATATTTTTTCATTAATGAACATTTTAAAATTAATGACCACCCAAATTAAGAGTCTGCTCCAGGCAACCAAAACATAATATATTGTATGATTTTTATTTACAGTCCAAATGGCCGATATATTATTACAAGTTAAAACTGTTGACAAAGCTATAGTCAGTCAAAAGTTAATTCACATTATTTAATGGTTTTTACCTGACCTCATTAGTAAGTTTACACAGAGTTCATTCTTCTAGAAAATTGTAAAACATTTTCTCTGTAATGTGATTTTAGGGATAATGTTGTAAATCAGATATAAAAACACCTCTTAAAAACATGTGAGACTTTTTTATACCATAGATTTCAAAGAACCATATTCACATCTTAATTATGGCAGTGTAAATCTAATTCCACTGGAGTTAATGGAACTATTCAAGATTTGCACTGATTTTAATGGTAACATGATGGGACCCTACAAGATTCTCTCCCATTCCTGGCATGATTATCTTCAAGAGAGTAATGAAACACAAAAGTCTGTTGTCCATTTGGAGTAAATGCAATGAAGATAAGAAAGCTGCAGGAGTTACCAAAAGTTATTTGGAGAAAAACTTAAAACTCATTAAATGTCCAAAATCTGGTAACTACAACACAATAGAGTCTATAGTATAATTAACATTTATAAAAGTTCAGAACTATGCAAGTTGTAATGGGTTAATAACTATTGATTTAGTTATCATCACAAAAAGAGTCCATAAAGCTTATAACACACTTACAGTAAATAACTAAATTCATGCATAAAATCACTATTTCTTTACTAAAAAAGGTATTCCTCTTACTTCTGTGACCAAGTGAGGTCTTGCATCCTCCACTGAAATAACTTAAATTTTATTAATATTAAACAAAATAAGTGACAAGGAAATCAAACATAGTTCTGTTGTTTTGGGCCCCCTAATATAGGTATAATTGTGGTTGTTCAGTTTGTGCACATATAATAATGTTAATCTGACATTGCTTTTACAGTGTAAATTACAGCAGCACTTATTTACATACCATTAGTCTGTAAATGATATCAAGAATATCTAAATAAGTAAAATGACAGTTTGGCTAATACGCATTCAAGGCAGCTGCCATAATGTCTGCATTAGTGTGTGAATGATTAATAATTGGCTTAATTTTGTGCATATTTGATGAAAGCTTGGGGAGAAAAAAAACCCCTCTGCATATGTTGAAGGTTTTGAATTTCCTGGAGCTAATAAACTGAACCTTATAGGCTCGTTTGCAAAAACGGCAATGAACCCCTATCTACATGTTCATCTGCAGATTCAAGTCTAACAAACCTTCTGTCTCAATAGCCAGCTTGAAGTACAGTGGGAATGAACACCACTTCCTTTCCCACTGCCAGCTGAATTTCCCACAATCCTTAGTGTCAGGCTGCTGGCCAGCGAACTCATAGGGCTCCATGTTTTCCGTGCTTCATTCTGGGACACTGTAGAATGACTCAGCAGTGGTGTCGCAGTCTAACTTCATTTTATTCATTTTAGGGGATTTAACAAAGGCCATTGGCATTATTTCAAAACTTATTCTGTAAGGTAATAAAAGGTTTTTATTGTAAAGGAAAATACTATTATATCCACAGTACTACACTCCCATTTTCAGATTGGGAGATAGACTTCCAGGCGGGCAACTCTGGTTAAATTTATTAGAAGTCATGAGTCTAAAAACCTCGTGAAACCCACAAAAAATTAAGAGGAATAAGAAGAATTACAAGAACAGTAAATCCCAGTTTGGGGTTCTGAACGCTTTTTTTTAAAGTTTTAAGTGAAGACTCACTCTTGCAACAGAATAAGTTACATACAAGAAATGCTCCCTTGTAATATGTTTGTGTAACTATCCATTGCTTTCTAGTATCTGTGAGGTCTGAGTGTGGATATGGAGTTAACATACTGCAAGTCAATGTAATATTTCTTGCCCTGGTGTCTTGGAGAATTCTGTGTGTTCCCAAACTAGGTGGCAGTACAAAATATTTTCTAGATAATAGTGATAATTGTGACTGGCAGCTTTCCTTCAACGTCACTAGTGTCACTGTACAGACTATTATGACACTCCATCTCACAGCTCATGTTATTGCACAATACAACATATATGCTAACTGCTATATAAATTGGAACAGAAAATACACCAAAATGATTTTTACCCTTTGGTTTTTGCCAGTATTTGATCCACTAATCACAGCTATTTATAAATTGTTGCTTGAGAGTATCAGAAATGGGAAAGGATGTTCGTCCTCAGAAACAGATCTCTAGGAAGTTATTCTCTTCTACATAAGAATAAGTATCTAAAAGACATTTCAAGTCACCTCTAGCTAAATAATGGACTATGGGATAATTAGTCAACTGCATTTTATTTCTCCAACACATAAGCAGTTCCATCCCAAGGGAGTTTTCAGAGTCTAGTTAATCCATTCTTAATTCTTTGCTTTCACTCTTCTCCAGTTAGAAATTCCCAAGACTGGTGCAGTGCAGGAGCAAGTTAAATTGCTAATTTTTCAGAAAGTTGTCTAATATTCCCTAGTACATTATGAACTTGATAAATTGTTTAAAATTGCATTGTGCCTACAGCAGATCTCAGAACTTTTTCAAAATTGCTTTAAGAAGTCTAATAAGTCCTTGAAATTCACACATCTCTCCTTCATGGGAAAATTAAAGTAAGACCAAATTCAAGGTATGGAGGTTCTAAAATTAAAAGAAAAAGAAACTATGTTATAAAATTATTAGCATCCCAAGAGGAATGGACAACTCCAAATGTGGTCCAAGTTAAAACTCACTTCTCAATTACAGCCACATATTCAGTTATGATATTGCTGATGGTTAGATAAGGATGTGAAAATTAATGTTCCAGGATAGCTTTGTGGTATTTCTAGCCTCATAGCTTGTCTCTCAATTGCCAGTGGTGTGCAATTTCAAGTCCAAGTAAAGCAAAATATTATAATTGTGTAATGCTATTATATAGGAAGGTGGAGAGGAAGGATTTATCCTTGACCAGAGTTGATGAACAGATTTTCTTAGAACTATCTTTAGATTTGATTTGTACAAAGAAAGCTTGAGCTAGGATAAACTGTCTTTCTTTTCTTCATAAAACAAAAATGTCTTGCTTCATTCTTAAAATCAATGACTGAATAATCTGATATCCTATACAATACCTTATTATATAATATCTATAATATATAATAGTTTAATGATAATCCGCTCCGCCTTCTATCTGATTTCAAAGTAACACAAATAACTACCCCAATCTGACATACAATTATTTAGGAGTTTGAAATACCTGGTCTTCTCCCAAATGGTGAAGGAGATTCCCATAACTTATATAATGAAGTCAAATAGTATCTTACCCAACCAGTAATCCTAAATGTAATGGGGCTACTCAATGGGTATGTTGTACTATTTAATATAAGTAAGGGTTTCTGAATTCAGCTCTATGAACAGGCAGTTGTAACTTGCTGTGCCAGGAAAAGAAGTAAAAAAAACTGAAAAAAGCTATTTATTTAAATAAACATTGTGAGGTTAATGTAGCTTGCATATTAATACTGAGAGAAACAGCCTGGGTCTGATCTTCAGCTTGCATAAATCAGCATTGCTCTATTGATATCAGCGTGGATTTATACAGATGGAGACTTGACCCAGACAGGCAGGTTTTGTACATGAATTGTCTACTAGTGGAAATCAGTTTTACAAATTTCAGGGTCTCTACATGATATGAGTATGACAGCTGGGACCTCTGTATACACTTTTAGAACTGTACTGCTAGGCTGAATAATGGCAATTTAAAATTGTCCTGACATCAATGTCTGAGGCCTGAAAACTATTCTTGTGATTCCCAGCATTGCAGTTGAGCCCTATTTCCATATGGGCCATGAAGAGTTGAGGGAAACGCCTTTTCACACCCTTTCATGCTGAAAAACAAGCCCGGCCCACTCCCTTGTACTCTGCATGCATTGCATGCTGAAAAAATGCCAAGCACTCACCATTTGAACAGTGCCAGGCTCACTCAGGGCCACTCTCAGGAGCACACATGAGACTGTGACCATAAAAGCATCCATAGACAGTCACATATCAAAAAAGCAACTCAGCAACATTTTTGGTGAGTGGGTGTGAATGGGAGGGGCTTATTTCTTAAAGGTATTTTAGGATTGCCATGGAAATGGTATAGACTTACCCTAATAGTATGGGTACCAGGTGTTCAAAACCCTTTGAAGATTTTGACCCCAAAATGTGTAGAGTCTACAAGTTCTGGATCCATGTTTCACCAGGGTTTATCCAGTAGGGAATAAAGAATTGATTTCTTTTCAGTGACCTGAATAAGAATTGTGATTTATTTAGTTAGTTTATTTATAGTACTCCAAGCTGTGACAATATTAGTGTTTCTTCCTCCAACGCTTAAAAGCAAATAGATGTCTTCTATTCCTTGGTCCAGACAATTATATACATGATCAATCCACCTGTAAACAAAAAGAAAATACATTTGGGAATATGCTTTCAATTATTACTTTAATCTCTTTTGAGAGTAGAGGAAGAAGAGCAGTTTGGTATTGCATATAAAACATTGGAGCTGTGTTCACATGCTGTATGATGTTAACAGAATCCATCCAGTAAAGTACAGCCTATTATTATTCAGTCTCGAGCTATCTATTATTTTATATGTAATAGCGTCATTGCTTTATGCTATATATTTTCATAGAGTCACATATTCCTCAGGGGTTTTTGGTTGGCCTGAAACCACAAAGAAAAGGTACAGGGAGAAAAATAAATGAGCTGCCCTTTTCCAGTTGACTAATGTGAGCTATAAAACACTTTAAAATACAAAGGACTTAACATCTGGTCAAGTTTACTCATCATAAAGGCACCTGAATGAAAAGTACTTCTTGTTCTGTGGAGCAGAGCCAAATGAATGATAGGCTAGGATAGACATTTCATGTTGTTATATGCAGGAGCTCCCTTCCTGCATTTCAAGAGCTAAATTAGAGGTAACATGATAGTAAAATATGTAGGTAGCCCCAGGACACATCATATATTCTTTTATTCTGAAGGTTTTCTATAATTAAAAATGAAATCTAATTGCTAACTCCCTGTTCCTTTCCTACAAATGATGCAGAATTGGTTTCATCTCTGGAGCTGAGGTGAAATGTTTCTTTTCTGAGCAAAGTTAACGATTAAATAGCTTTCCTTTGGAAAAAAAATGTCACGGTATTTCTTTGTAAATGCATTTCACTTTGTCTTTGAGCTATTTTGCTTCACTCTAGCAATGAAAGGACACAGAGCTAGCTCAATAAATTCATCATCTGTCTAAATGTTTCCCTGACAGTTTGTATTTTGACAGCTCATCATTGCTGCCCTCTAGAATTAGGAAAAAGAGCCTCAAGCAAGAAAAAAAAGAGGGAGAGATGGGGTGGGGGGGGAAAGCTTCTCACATTGTGTGGAAGAACACAACTTGGGGGGAGTACAAGGGAAACTGTGAGGTCTTGGGGGTGAGGGGCATGGGGTAGACTGCACATTGGGAGTCTCCCCCATGCCTTCCCCCCACACTGCATGGTCTTCCCTATGCTCCCCCCTCCTGTATCCCATGGTATCCCCCATGCTTCCCCCCACCCCCTGTGTCACTCCTGTGTCCTCTCCATCCCAGCCCAGCCAGGTCAACTGCTCATGACATTTCATAGACATTAGGGCTGGAAGGGACCTTGGAAGATCATCGAGTCCAGCCCCCCGCCCAAAGGGCAGGAAGTCAGCTGGGGTCATAGGATCCCAGCAAGATAAGCATCCAGTTTCATCTTGAAGGTGTTCAATGAAGGCGCTTGAACCACCTCCGGTGGCAGGCTGTTCCAGACCTTGGGGGCTCGGACAGTAAAGAAGTTCTTCCTTATGTCCAGCCTGAAACGATCTTGAAGTAGTTTGTGACCATTCGACCTCGTCATCCCTTGGGGCGCTCTGGTGAACAAACGTTCCCCCAGATGCTGGTGGTCCCCCCTGATAGACTTGTAGGTGGCCATCAGATCACCCCTGAGCCTGCGCTCTTCCAGGCTAAAGAGCCCCAGGGCTCTCAGCCTGTCATCATTCAAACTCAGATGAGAGAATACGAGGTTAATGATAGACAATAAAGCTCCCTGAATGAATTCCTCTAAGGGGACACAAGCACGATATTTATGAGTCTTGAAATCTTCATTTTGTGTTGTCTCCCTAATCCACAAAGATGTGACACTGGGTTCCCGGGATGTTTGTCATGCGTATGCAGACTGGCTCTTGGGAGTGCTAGCAGCCTGTTATAGCAGGGTTACCCCTGAATGTGGGTTTGCACACACAGTTAGTCTTCTTATTGTAGGGTTCCTGTGCTGTGTGCACTAATACCTAAGCGCTGGGCATGTCTACACATGCATTTACGCCGGCTTAAATTTACTGCGCAGTAAGCGGAAACAAGCTGACATCTACACGTGTAGGCGTTAAAGCACATTAACGCTGTGTGTGGACTGACTTGGGACTAAAGTTAGTCCCAAGTCAGTCCATACACAGTGTTACTGCACAGTAACATGCCTACACATGCATTACTGTGCAATAACTAATTGTGTGTAAATTTGATACCTGCATGATGCTCAAGTTGGTGTAAGTCACCATATTTACTGCGCAGTGCGACCATGGTTGTGTAGACACGTGCCTGTACTGCGCCTGTAATTTTGGTTGCTGCACAGTAAATGCCCATGTGTGGGTGCGCCCACTGACACCTAAATGGAACTGTGGAAGAATTTGAATACCTGTCTCACAAAAAATGATCCAGATTGATCCCACTCCAGTAGATACAGAATTGCTTATATGCTTCCAAATGCCTGAAAAGTTCCCTAGGCATCTTGGTTGAGGCTTAGGCTTATGCAAATGGTCAGAAGTGATCCAGATCAAGTAGCTAGGTCCAATCTGCTGCATAAATTCCAGTGCAACACAGGTTGGTGCTGGGAGGCACATATATTCTGCCTGTTTGCTCAGCCTGTTAGGCATGTGCAGTGTCCTGACTGAGAACGTCTGACTGACAGCACTGAATTCAGTACAAATCAGGGTACTCCAGGGTTCTTTTTAAACATGGTAGTACTTATGCCCATTTTTTGCACAACAGGAAAGTTGGAAGGTGGGGGCAGGGGGAGCAAAGTCTTACCTGCCACTGCTCTCCACAGAGTGAAAACTGCCCTTGTTGCTATAGGAGCATTGGCTTGGTCAGCAGCAGCCCCGTGGCCAGGCTCCCTGAAAGCCATCTCTGGTGTCTCATTCATTACTTCTCACCTCAAATATGTTAATGGGTGCTGGGCTGTTCCTGCTATGGAAAAGACTCCCTGGGTTTGGAGGGGACACCATTCTGCTTCTCCCCTTCCCCACAAATACATTGCTAGATACATTACTGGCGTGCTCCCTGGTGGACCCAGAAGTGGACCAGAAGTGCTTCTGGGTCTGTTGCTGAGCACGGTGGGAAGCCCCTCGTGCTCCTGTGGGACACTCCATGCGCCCCAGCATCGCAGCATTCATCAGCTGCCTGCTACTTCCAGGTATGTAGAAAAAACATTTAAAGCTGTCTCTATGTCTGAATCTTTGAATCTTTCCAAATCTCTCCAAATCGATTCAGAGAGTTTAAAGGGTCTCCTGATTTGATTCGGAGATTCAGCCACCGAATTGGACTGAATCTCCATGGAATTGAATCAAGGACTGAAGCTTTGCACAGCCCTACCAGTTACCCCACCCCATTGCTGTTTCTGGCAAGGATAATCTTCTTTTGTAACAAAAGACACAATCCTCTTCCTGAGATCATCTGAGCAGATATTAGTATAACTTCTCTGCCACTGCAGTAGTAGGGCATTGGCAGTGTCCTTGGGACTCCTACTTTTCCCCCTTGGCATGATGTTGTTAGTTTTTGTGTTCACAAGGTGCTTTATGATGTGTGATGGGTTCAAAGGGATGATTTTTTTTTACTTTTGGATGGATAGAACTGAAGGAGAGGGTCCAAAAGCTTTGGGAAGTCCCTTTCAGTTCTATGGTCCTATGAACCAAACCGTTTGTAAAGAACATGAGTTTCAATTATCAGGATCCCCAAGAATCCTGATAATTAGCTGCATAATTCAATGGGTGTGTTAAGTCTGAAAATCAGTACCAAGAACTCAGATTTTCATTGGCATTATTGCAATGGATCACAATCAGTAGTACTGGATGATGTTCCATTTCCTAATTCAGAAGGATTAATTTTCAAAGCCATTCACTGAAAATTATATGCCTTGATTATATATTTATACATTTTCTTTTCCTGGTTTGCAGTTGTATCCCTTGAACCAAAACTTAGAATCCATATCCAAATTCAGAACCTTCTCCAAATTTTCAGGGTCTGCACTGATTTTTATTTTGGAATAATGGCTCATTACTGTATGTCGTGTATGGCAGGTGACATAAGATCATTTCTTGACACTGCCCAATATCACGCTGTTGTGATCTTACACTTAAACCATGTGCTAGCAAGTGAAGCTGGCATACAGGCCCTACCCTGTTTAGTGTTTCTGAATTACTCTGACTTATTTTAATTGTAAAAAGTCGTGAATGCTCAATGTTAAACTGAGATTCAGTTTTCAGCAATGCAAATTTTTCTTAACGCTAACAACAGATGGTAGCGATATAGCCAGCCATATTCAAGAACACATTTTATATGTGACTGAACTCAGTGTAATTGCCACATCATTTGGTGAATTGGCATTACAAACAAGTCTCAGGGGAAGTAATATGATGCCTGGTGTATGTCATCACAATTGAAATTTCCAGGGCAGCATTGGGAAATTAAGTGCTTAGAGCTCTCAATAATTAAGTTACATCTCAAAGAAAACACCTACCCTGTCAGTTCTTAGCAGCCCCACGTGAACCTACCTCCACCCTAACTTGAATATCCTAAGTAGCCTTATAGACGAGGCTTGATATCATATTTTTAAAGAATAAAGTATTCTTTATTAATGATCAATTATTACTAGCTATGCATGTGGACATAGAGGAGTTCAGACTGGGAATAGTAGAAAGCTTAAGCTTTTTTTCTCATATACCTTGCCATTTGCTGCTATAAACCGTGTAGTTTTGTGCTAGTTATCTCAGTCTTGTTACTATGGTTAGCTTCTATACTACTTTAGCTAAGAAGTATAGTATACACAGAAGGTTTCAGTTTCCTTAACTAACACAGCACATCACATTTATTTATATCTGTTACAAACATTTTTTCCAGCTTTATGTTGTAAGTTAAATACTTATATTTAGGCTGATAAATGGTCATCAGCAGTTTGTTAGCAGAATAAAGAACAAAAGACCAGAAGGACAATGGAAGCAGGCAGATGCTACTCTCTAAACTGTAATAAGATCCCAGGCTGGATTGAAATGGGTAATTGTAATAAGACTCTAGAGAGACTAAAAGTATTAAAACAAATGAGAATTGACTCTAACTTCCTTTTTTTTCTAAGCTGTCAGCACTCCCTATGGTCTTTGGCTTTCGAATGCCTGTCTTCAGCTCAGCTAAGTTTTGCCTGAATTTTACTTCCTTACAAGTTTTTAAAAGCTAAAAATACTTCTTAAAGGAATAGTCTGTATATGTTAGCAAATCCAGGTGAACTGGAGGCCCTAATAAATATGTCAGGATATTTATATGGAGAGATCTGAATAAAAGTTCTGCTGATAAGTGGAACATCTATAAATAAGGAAGTATCTGTGAAACCCTCCAGTTGATAGCTGCAGACCTAGCTAAAGAAAAGATTTAGCCGGCTAACATTGGAAATAATACCTTTATTTTAGGCAGTGGATATTATGTGGAAAATATGGAGGAAAGTGGCTTATTGATATCAGTCCAACATCACTGAACTGTGTTTTATTTGTTTTGTTTTGATTGCATGTAACAACAATTCAAAGGTGACTACTGTACTTAGTGTAAAAGCAGAAATACTGTATTTACTATCAAAGTAGCAATCTTCACCTAGCACAATTGTAGTTTGTTCCAGTCCACAGTATGGTTAAAGATTATCTATTAAAGAAAATAATAGATCTTTAAACATCTTTGAATATAAGTAGCTCAGATTCAAGTTGTTGCTGTGGTTTGGGTTGTGCTACTTGTTATTTATGACTGACCAACTGCTGGGCATATGTGAAGGTGTTTAGAAACCTTAAAAGATTCATAAACTCAACTAGTGAGTGAACTGGATCTGAGGACTTGTCCTCTGGGTTGAATTATATGGGAAATTGTGGTTGGGTTTGGGAGGGTGTTATAGCTCTGATAGTCCAGAAAATGTGAGAGAGGCAAGAGGGGAAGGGGACGGGGTTATGATCTATTTTACTGAGTCAACCATATCATTGGCAGAGAAGTTTGGCAGCTTTGGGGCACATAGTGCCCTTCTTCAGGAATATAACACTTGCACAGTTTTGGGGTGGCCAATCCACAGTACAGGTGCCACAAATGATACAAGCCACCTCTGCATGTGGCATGCTGAAGCTTGGGGAGGGGGCAGGCGGCACAGCAGCAGATAAGGCAGAGAATGAAAGTAGATCAGCAGATCAAGCAGGGGAAGAGAAGCAGAGTGGTACTAAGGAAGGGCACAGGGTTAAGTTGTGGAATGCCTGCCAAAAAAGGTTGGTCCCCTTTGCCTTCTTTTGTCTAATGAAAGAGATATGCTGAAGAAGGGTGTTTTGTGCCTGAAAACTTGTTAAACTTCTTTCCCAACTATACAGTTGCCCCAATAAGAGTTCCCCCAAAACTCTTGCCTCTTAATGGTAGACACATTAGATGCATTTTCTGCCCTGGGTATCTACTATCGTATAAGTTATAGCCAGGGAAAACAAGGGCAGATGTAGAAAAAAAGGGAACAGAACAAATGGTAATAGGTTAAGGTTAGGAGTATTGGGATGAAATTAAGAAAAAGTAACCTTACCAGTGGCAACTAGGTACAGTATTCCAAGAACGGCTTGATGAGCTTTTTGCTCTGTACATTTACACTGGCAAACATACTGCTCAGGACCAAGCCTGGCCTGAGCATTTAAAGCTCTACCAAAAATTATTCTGAATGCATGGATTTTACAGTGTCGCATAGTATCTATCCAACTGAAAACCCAGCCCAGCAGACCATCTACCAATATTGCCAGCCCTGTCATCTCTACACAGCCTTTGACCTATGCTGTTTCCTTACATCATAACCATAGAGGGAAGGCATTCTCACACGATTATTGGAAAATGTCCTGTTGTTATAACTACCCACTAGAACTGCAAGCCCTGGTTGAATTATCCGGAAGAACTTGCAGGCCCCCTGCCACTTCAGTAAAGCTGAGCAAGAAGCCAGGGAGTTGTCAATATTTATCTATTTAGACCTGGAGATGCACACTTTTGCTGCTTAATGAAGACAGACCAGTCTGAGAGAGGAAGAAACTTATTGACATTTAGGGAAAATAGCATGTTTCTCTACGTTTTTCTTTTTTCCTCTTCTGCAATTTACTCTGCTGACTTTGGTTCAGCTCTCACTGGACCAACAAGCTCTGGGCTTCTATAAAACTGAACACTGTGCCTGCCAGGTGGGATATTTTTTCCCCACGTGCTCACAGCTCTAATTTTCACCACATGTGAACAAGTATTTGCAGTTTTAAAGATGTGTTGAGTAATTGCACTTGCGAGACATCTTTCTCTTTAATGTTCCACAGCGTTCAAAGTGCTTCCATGAGAACACCCCCGTCGACAGTGGAGTTGTGCACATTGGCTTGTGTTGAAATATAATTGGTAGCACTTGCATAGTTTTATCCCCTGACTTCCTCTAATGAAAAACACTACCTTAATCTACTCTTGATTGGGATCAGGGGGAAGAGCCAATAAAATTCCTGTCTCCAGAGGGAGGTAGTGAGCTATTTGCAAATACCATTATTGGGCTGACGAGTCCAATCCAATTTCACAGAATCATAACAAAACTAGCAGACCAATGCCTCTTTATTCTTATTTCAAATGAGGCTGAAAATGCTCATGCTTTACATGCACACAAAAGACACAAACCCTGTCCCCCTAAATCAGATAGTTTGGATATACAGTTTGTTCGAGGACCACAGGTAAACCATGACAAAGGAGAGAGAATGGGTGAGATCCTCAGTTTTGGCTGAGCAATTTTCAATGAAGCTAAGAAGGAGGAGCAGGTTGGCACCTCTGTAAATCAGTCAGCCAATAGCCATCACAGAAAGAAGTCAAGGATAGCTAAAGTGTAGGAATACCCTGGCCATACAGGCTTCTTTCATAGGCAAATCTTCTCTGTACTGGTGGCCAGGTATAGACTGGCTTAGGCGCTCCAGCAGCTCAACACAACCAAGAATCTCCTGACAAGCAAATCTCCCACTGGTTCACTAAGGTGGTTTTAAAGTATCTCTATTTTAGTTTTGAACAACGGGAATATGTTTGGAGGGAGGAAGAAACACTTGGTTTAGTCTTTAGATGAATTTTATGGCTTTTCCAGGGACAAGGGATGATATGTAAAAACAGCTGAAGGCAAGAGTGGGAAGAGGGGAACAAAGTAAGTTGTAATGAGAGAGGATTGGGATGCCACTGTTTGTTTTTACGTATAATTGGTCTTTTTTTCCAGCACTCTGCATTTGGTTTTGCCAAATGATATTGAAATGGAAACCAGCAGCCAGGGAAAATGTGGAATATACTGCCTTTGATTATCACTTCAAATGTACTTAAAAACAATTTATTGTTGAACCTCATGGTGAGCAAACCTGTGTTTGTAACTGTCTCCATTTTCTTCCTTGGTCTGACCATGTTGTATAGTCTAGGGCTTTATTTGAAATAACATATGTAAATAGCCTGGCAAATATTTTGTAAATAAAATGATTTTAGGAGCTATAATTAAAAGCCATTTATTCCTAGTTATTTTGGGAAAGTGGCTGACAATAGATTGCTCCACATTGTTCTCTGTGTGTGGGAACACAGAACCACCCATCTCTCCTTACTATGCTTGGAGACAAATCAAAAATGCCTCCTTGGTTATTAAATCCAAAGAAAGTTAGCTACTACATAATGTGTGAATCTTATTGTGGCAGTGTTCAAAGGTCCCAGTCAAGATCAGTGCTCTGTTGTGGTAGGTGCAGGAAGAAATCTAGTCTACCACAAAGGCTAGGTATCAATCTAAGCTATGCAGTTTTCTATAAGCAGTGTAGTTTTGTTCAGTAGCGAACAGAACACACATTCACCCTTTGGTGGGGAGGGCAAATCTTAGACTGAGTTCCACCATTTTTAAATCAGTCTATAGGTGCAGACAGAAGTGGTAATTTTTGCCTCATCTGGCCCTTTTTAAGAGTTCTACAGCCATGAGCAAACACAAGTGCACGGCTGCAGAACATTTTAAAAGGTCCAGATCCCACGACAAGCTGAACTCTCAAGTGGAGCACATTCATTAACTTGTCTGCACGTGCTGGGAGTAGGGTTTGACTGCCACAACCCAGCACTGCTCCCAGCACTGTTTCCAGAATGGGAGGGGGGGAAGGGAGCTGTGGGGCTTGTTCTGGGGATTGCTCAGCCAGCACTGGGGAATAGGGTGGCTGAACAGAAATGCCCCCAAGGTGGGGGGCTGCAATCCACCCCCCAATTCAGCATAGCTGAGGAAACCCCCAAATGGACCTCCCTCCCTGCCTTCTCCCCCTCCCATCCTGAGTCAGAACAGGAGCTGGGCAAGGGGAAGCGGAGCTAGGGCAAGAGGCTGCAGATATGCAGCCTCTCTCCCTGGATCAGCTCCAAGTACAAGCTTGATTCCCCACCCTCCCAGCTTAACAGCTAACTTCTCTTGGGTTGGAAGGATCAGTTTAACTCATGGTGCTTTCTGTAGAGTTAGACCAGGGAGCTACACTTCTGTCTGTACCTTATGTGTACCACACTTCTGTTCTCTTACAGGTATTGACTGGTTTTGTGTACTGAACTTCTGTTCTGTTACAGGTATAGAGAAGTTTTGATCACTTATACCGTAAAAGTGTAATGTCTGTATCTGGCCAAAGAACTAGCAAGCTGACACAATTTAGATTTGTAGTGGCCATTTTACAAAAAGAAGCTTATAAAACTGCTACTTCTGTGAGCTGATGCAGCTGATCATTAACAGTAAAAAAAATGGTCATAGTTTTTAGAACCAGAGATCTCAGGTTTGAGCTACACAAATGAACCCTTCAGAGGCACTGTTACCTTGCAGTCTAGCTTTAATATAGCCCCAGAACATCTATTCTATAGAGTTATAATTGCAAACAGGTTATAGTTCTACTTATAGCATTTATTTGTTGATACAAAACAGAGCTGATTAAAAGAAAAATCAGTTCACTCAGCAGCCGTTTATTACCAAAGAAATTAAGAAGGCAAAGAGGGAAATAGTGAAACTGCTTAGTTGGGAGGGTTTGGGTGCTGACACCGTCTTTTAACTTAAATCTCTCTTCTCCTTCCCTGCTGTTTTCTCCCTGGGTATATTTAAAGAGAGTAAGTGTATTCACTATCAAGAACTGTGTAAGATAGTAATGTTAAATTAATCTGGAAAATGAGTAGGTGTCTAATCATCAGAAGCTGCTCTGGGACAGACTTTCAATAGGAGTAGTGAGAGAAAAAAACCCAACTGGTTTTAAGATGCAGTATGGTAAGCTTATGAAAACGTTGAGATGATATGGTTGCCTGAGGTAGCAGGGACTGGAATTGAGGATTCAGGTGTCCTACTCTAGTTCTATGTTTGAGTAGTAGTGGTTCTTCCTCACAACATACTTTTGGAAGTAGAGTTAATAAATAAGGTATGTACTTAACCCCTCTTCTCATAGGCACTGATTCTGTGGGTGCTGCAGGACTCAAGCACCCCCCAAAAAATTGAGCGGGAGCTCAGCGCCCATGAGCCACATTGGGCAAGCTGGGTTGAAGTAACATGCTGCCTCTTTTGGGCATGTGCAAGGCTCAGTGCAGGAACCCCTCAAAAAAAAAACCCCAACCCCCCCCAAAAACGGCACCCACTGGCAAAAACCAAAGTCAGCACATATGCCTCTTCTGCTATGATAGAGACAATGTAGACACTGAATCAGATTCTGTTTTGGTTGATCAATATGAATGGAAAAGTTGCTATTGAGCACTGATGTACTTTTTCTCCTTGCCTGGTGAGGACTAATAGGTTCCCACTGTACAAAATCAGATCCCACACACAAACTCCAATTTCCTACGTCAAATTTTCTGTATCAACATTTTATCCCTGAAATGACTTGTATTTCTTTCCTATTATACAAATGGAACCACCTCAACACAGGTGAACTGCATAATGGTTACAGGATTTTGACCCCTTGGGAGATGGGTTTAATATGCCATTTGTAAATATGAGTCGTGCTATTGACTAGGAGAGAATGGCCTCATTTTTTAAAATTTACATTGAAAAAAATTCTCTCTCTATAGAGATTCTACTGTTTAACCTAGTGATACATCTCAATGCACAGCACTGTGTGGGAAATTTTAAAAGATGTGATTTTCTCTAAAAGGGTGGTTAAAGAAATCAGTCTCTAGAAGGGGAAAAACCACATTTGTGGGCTTTTCTTAAAGATGTTTTGATACCACTGAAAACAGTGGATTTCAGTGTTTGCCATCTACATTGTTGAGGGTTATTACAGAGCAGATATATATAAGCAAAAGCAGGAGTTTCCCACAAACAGTGGGGACCTGTGTATAGTAATAGTTCAGCACATTTCTTTCTCTTTACTTTACTTTATTTAGTCTTTTTGACTAATCCTAGTCAATGTTTTACTGTGTGTTTTCTCTTTTAATCTAATCTGTTAACTCCCCAAGAGGCTGTTTTAAACAGTAGGTCAGCAGTTTTGACTTCCTATGTGAATCCAGAAATTCACAGCATTCTTTCCACCTTCTAAACTTCAAAAATAATAAAATGAGAACAGACTGACACATTTAGTTACACTGGAAAAGAGGTACCATTACTCTCTTCTTTTGCTCATCAGGCAAGGCAATGAGAAGCACACTTTCCCAGTGGTAAGAGACAGGCACCTGTGAATTAGGACTCCTGAACTCCAGCCTCTGCCATGTGTTTATTATGTGACCTAAGGAAAATCATATAAGCTTCTTGGTTCTCATTTCAGCCGTCCACATCTAGATGACCAATATTATTGTTAGGCATAACTGGTGTTTCATTATCTAAGTTAGGCTCCTCGTAGCACCCGTGTAATCTTATTGCATATTATTTGACACTAGTCTTTACTAGCCCATTGATATCACGGCAATTGTCCATGTGAGTCTATACATTTTACATTGTCAAGAATGAGAATCTGTAGCCCCCCATATCTGCTTTCAGAGAATAATAGTTATTTTCATTACCCAAGGAAAATATCATGACTCCACTGAAATTATTATTGTTATAAAACAAACCAATATGCTTTTATAAAGGCATAAATACTCAATTATGGTTCATTTTTCTCCATCGAATTAAAAAAAAATCCACACTGGGTATGTATACAAACTTTGTTATTGTACTTCATTTTATAAACAAAATAGCATGCGTTGCAAGTCCTGTGGTAGGTAGACCACCCATATGAACATGCTTTGGAGACGTGTTTGAAAATCCCTTTCCTGAATTGTGCTTGAGGTTCACGGGCCTTGGCTTCTCATTTTGCTGGAAAAACAGTGTATCTCTTTGTTTGGTGCATAGAGAAAAAGGCACAGATGCATTGTCCTAAGGGGCTTTCCCAACTTTCAGTGTTATTTCTAAAATTATAAATGTTAACATTTTGCACTTCTTCAGTGTTTTTTGTCCAAATATCCCAGAATGAATGCAGAGGAGATCCCCCAAAAGGAGCTGTGGATCCAACTTTGAAGGGCAAGGTTGATACCAACTGACTGTGCTCCATTACTTTCAATGGAGCAGATATGCCTGCTGAGCTATAGTGACTCAGCTGAGAATATAGGCATATAAATCAGCACCTCAGTCAATGTGCCACATGGAGGAAGAAACATGAGGAAAAGGGATGGCAGGAAGGTGTTGGATTCAGTAACATACCTAGTATAAATAAAAGGGAGAGTAAAAAGAAAAGTTATGGAAAAGGAAGCTCTCTGCCAAGATCTCTAAGCTAGCTCTGCATTTATGAGCTTAGGAACCGGAGCCGTGTAATTGCTGTCCTGTGTCTGAACTAATTAGCTTTGCTAAGAAGGATTTATTGACCCAAGCGCAACACCATGCTAATGTGGCTAGACAGCTTCCAGTTCTGGAGCTGGTATGTGTAGAGCTCTCTTAAATATGTCTGGATGGTGCTGTCTTGTTTTGCATAGACTCCAGGACTCTAGTAGGCAACCCTGTGTACTCATAGCTAGCTTGTAGGGCTGTGCAAAATTTTGACAGGTGTTTCGTTTGGAAGCTGTTTCAATGCATTTAGAGCTCGAATCAAAATAAAATGAAAGGCTTCAAAACAGCTTCAAAATGAAACAAGGGCACTAGAAACATTTTGAAACATTTCAAGTTTTGAAGCCAAGCTTGCTTGCCACTAAACAGAAACTAAGGAGAGGGAAGGGGAAGTGGAGGGAAGGACTGCTTTCATATTAACTGTGTAGCTGGCCAATGACTGTGATCCTTCCTTGAGGTCCCTTCCAACCCCAGTGCTCTGGGGGAGGGATGGAAAAACAGCATAAAGAGCATTGGCAGGCTTTATGGCCTCAGCAGGGCCACTATGCCTGCTGTTTTCACTCCCCCTCTCCTGCCATGCCTTCACACTTACAAGTGACACGAGTTTTGCTCTGAACAGTTTGAGGTGAAGTTTCCCAGAAACCCCTGCACCTATTTCCTGTTTTCATTTGAATCAGGAAAAAAATGACAACGTTGTAGGCATTTTAATGATTCCCCCATTATAGCCTATGGGCGAAACGGTGAAACACGTTGAAACAGTGTCGAAACAGCAAAACAATTTTGATGAAACAGAACAATGCTTCAAGAGAATGAAACAAAACACTGTCCCTTCAAAACGGCGAAATGGAATTCGAAACAAAATGGTGCTGTTTCGCACAGCCCTACTAGCTTGAGGTATCTCCATTAGGACCTCCCTGATGCTGTGCAGACTTAGAATGACTAGTTATCACATGCTAAAGGCTTAGGAAGACAAAGCCCTCAAGCTGATTGTGGCATAATTATCAGTTTGAAAATAACTGCTTGTCAAACTTTTGGGGGCAAGATTTTCATTTACAGTGTCTTTGTGAGGCATCTAAACTATGGTTCTGTGTGAGGCCTTTTATGCATTATCACATTATAATAAATAACAAAAATCAATCATGAAAAATAAGTAAAGGGACTTGTTCTGCTTTGTACCAGACTGCAACATGAATGGAGGTTCATTCTCTTGCTCTGCAGGGACCATTATAATGACCAAGTTGAATGTCTTGCAAAAGGTATGATTACATGAGCTGAAAAAATACTGTTATTGTTGTGTTTTCTAAGGATATTACCATATATTGCTTATGGCAAAAATTTTCAACGATGTAAATGAGAATCATGCTCCCAATTCTATGTAGCTTCCATAAGATATCCCTCCACAACTGTTCCTGTAAATTTTCAAAGTAATTTAATGTGGATGGAGGGGAGAGATATCCCACTTGTGGTGAAGGCAATGGCTCATTTTTGAGAAGAAAAATATTACAGAAGAAACACCATCTTTCCCATTCTGACTCTTCAGGTTGAATTTCCATGTGTGAGACCGATTTTTGTTCATGCAAATGTTTGGAGAAGCACACTTACATGTCAGCATGTAGGAATTTACGTCTTGGCACATGTATTTGTGTGTGCATGTAAGTGCATTTGTGTACCGCTGACCATATTCATGCCAGAAGTATTCAGAAAGCCTGCACAATGCTTTGCATGAGAGGCTAAAAGAAACAGAAACAAAACAAGTGAACAAGGCTTTGTCAGCATTCAGAATTCATCCTGATTCCACCAACTGTTGGTCAGTCCTCAATGTGGCTCTACCAGTACAGTTCCCCAGTGTAATAAAGGAAATGTGAATGCCTGCCTATTACCTGCCTTCAAGCTGCGGTATCTTTCCTTCCATGGGTTGGGAACTACAGGAATGGGAGCAAATCTGTTCCATGCTTTGTAAACCATACACATGTGTGAAACTTTGGCTCCAGTTCAGGAAAGCACTTAAGCCTGTGTTTAAGTCTATCCCTATTTAACAAACCACTTAAGGACATGTTTAAGGTTAGGTCCCATTCCTGAATAAAGACATGTACTAAGGACCTTAGTGCATTTCTTAATACCCACCCATAGTTAAACAGTCATTTGAAGGTATGTTTGTTCATTTTCTATGGTCCCTCTCAGGCTGGCTTTTACTGATTTTATCTACAGAATCTGTAATTATTGCACAGTGAAGAGATCCTATAATCTTATTAGACCAGACTTCAGGTTTTTATGACCTTCAATAGAATTGTATGGGTAGGTTTTATAGTATTAGAAATTGCCATAACATTCTAACTTTTGTGTAGTTTTATTTAATTATTTTTAATCCATTCTTTGAAGTTGAACATATTTTCACCATATGGCAAGTATTTAATTTTTTTCCTATTTTCTAATGGATTCTAATATAACATGGCTGTTTTGTTTAACAAATACTTCAGCCTGTAGACACAGCAAGCCAAGATTTTTATGAGTTTGTGGTCCGGTAACATCCCAGATTTGTATTAAAGGCCGGATCCAAAGCCCAAGAAACTCAATGGAAATATTTCCATTGAAATCAATGGGATTTAAACAAGGCCCTAAGTGAACAAAACAGGAAGTTTTTAGTTCCGGCTTCAAGGCCAGAAAAGGAACCACTATACAACGATACACACAATACATCGAGCATAACCTCCACAAAAATAGAGGCCACAGGGTGGGTGATCTATGGTACCAAATAAAGAAAAATGGACCAACAGTGCATTTCACCGAGAAGTCTGTTACAACATAAATTTTAAGATTAACTGATTTTCATGTCAAAGAGACAGTTATATCATCTGGTCTTGCTTCCTGTATAAAACATGCCATAACCTTCCACAGTCACTCCTGCATGGAGCCCAGCAACTTTTGTTTGATTAAAATTCATCTTGCAGAAATGCAAGTAGTCTTGATTTGGAGATTTCAAGAGATGGAGAATCCACATTTCTCTTGGCAATTTGTTCTGAAAATTAATCAGTCACACTGTAAGAAATATATGCTTCCTAATATGAATTTGTTCAGCTTGCTCCATGCTGCCTATTCTTGACCCATTTTTCCTAAGTTAGTATATATGTCATTGATACCTTTTCTTTGTCTCCTCAGTTAATTCTGTGGCACAGATTAAAATAATATAATGATACCTACCATCCAAGCAGACTCATTTTATGTATTTTAAGATGAATTTGGGGCTTAGAATTCTTTAACTGGGCTAAAATGGATTCAAGAAGCATCCTTATTCTGTTAATTAATACTCCACATGAAAGGAAAACAAAAGCACATCATTCAAAGTCCCTATTAATGAACAGCCAAACATTCTGAAACTAGGCTTAGCAATCTTTACGTTTTACTGCACATTTATCTTTCAAGAGCTTTCACAAAATTGATCTTATCTCCAGTCAACTTAAAGATGAAGAACCTGCTTCATTTAAAGGAGTTATCCATTATTTATCTGCCTGTTAGATTGACGTTCCATTATATAGGAATTATGCCAATGCAACAAGTAAATTCCATGGCTTACTATTAAACTAAACATTCTTGCCCTATGGCTCAATGGCTAATTCCCAACTGTAACCTAATCAGCACGTTATCTAAAGGCAAAGGCTGAACTACCTGGAAAGGAGGCTTTCCCAACTGACAAGACAAATGATGCCTCCTGGATACATGAAAGAACACCTGGCAACAAGTTTTCAAAAACTACATGTTCTAAATTCCTCTGTGGCTATTTACATAGGTGGGGATCTTGCAGTTATTTCTATTAAGCAAAATACTACAGCAACCTCAGACTGGTAAATTTAAACACCTTTTAACTTTTTCTTGAAGAAAGCAGTCATATGAAGTCTAAAGGTCCCAGTTCACATAGCACGTGCATAACTATAAGCATGTGAGTAGGCCTAACTGAAGGTAGTGGAACCATTCACGTGCTTTCACTGAGGCACGTGTTTAAGTGCATTATTGAATCTGGGTCAAAATGGGCAGATTTATGTGGAAATCAGACAATGTTAAAAAGATCTTATTCTTCAAAAGAGCTGACCTACATCTCCGGGTGCTTTCAGATTCAGAGCAATATTGGGCTCAATGCTGCTTTGCAGATCAGAAGTTTGTAAAACTGGGTTGTGATCATCTCCATGTATATAACTGTTCTGTAATTATTAAATTCTGGCACCATACCATAACTGAAGGGAGGAGACTGGGGAAACAGCCCTGTATGCTACGTTTAAAGGGACACAAAAATAGATGGCACTGCAGAGGTGTCTGACTGTACTGTCACCATTGGCACCATGGCAGTTGGCACAAGCCTGTGTGCTGTGCCTGCCCTGGGCATGAAGCTTTCCCACTAAGCCTGTCTTCTGGCATGATCATATATAAGGTGCTCATGCACACGATATAAAGATATACAGAAAAATTATCTTTGCTTAAGCTCAAAAACCAAGGACAAAATCACTTCGTAGGTCTGAATCAAAGAGCTTGGATCAGAGCATTCTAAGACAGGGAAAGTTTGGATGGATCCAAACTTCAGATACTGGCTTACTTCTGTAATTAACTGAATCTGGATCCAGATTCTTTATTAGAAGCTGAATTTGGCAATTTTGATTCCATTACTACTTTTAAGAAAGAATAAGTAACTCCTGGTGCTATAAGATTTTACATGAAAAAAACTGGGGTAAACTTTCAATGTAGAGCCTCTCACTGAAGACATCTCAACATGGGGGGTGAGGTGTCTGCCATGTCACTAGTCATTTTTGTCCTTCTCCTCTGAAAAAAGGGAAAAAAAATTTTGCTCTCTCTTTCCTTACATGGCTATTCTCCAATATTTTTAATTGAGCTGATGACTCATGATGTTTTAGGGCAAATAGTATAGGCTGGGTAGGTGTTGAGCAAAGCTTCCATACAGATCTGCCAATGTAGCCCTCCCAACATCCAAGCCAAACATCAGTCTATTTAACAGCAGTTACCAGACATTTCAAATTATGTCATGTTATGACATATGAACACCTTTTATGTTGTGTTGTGAGCAGGATTTTTCAGTAGCGTAACTAGTAGGGGTGTGCAAAGTGGGCTGTATTTGATTCGGATTTGGATTCAGCCTGATTTGAGGATCAGTGATTTGATTCACTGATTCAGATCACTGTCCCGATTTGATTTGGACAAATCCAAATCTGAAGATTCAATTCTGATTCGGAAAATCAGTGATTCGGCCATAGACACAGATTTATGTTTTTTTCTACATACCTCGAGGTAACAGGCACAGCTTTTGAACGCTGAGATGGTGGGGCAGATGGAGTGTCCCACAGGAGCTCCAGGGGGCCACCACTTGCTCGGCAGTGGACCCGGAACTGTACCAGAAGTAGTTCTGGTCCATTTCTGGATCCACTGCTGAGCACGTGGGGGACCCTGTCCCCTGCACCACCCTGGCTCAGTGATCAGCTGTTGGGGGGGGACCCTGGGTGCCCCACCAGACCCAGTAGGCACCAGTCACTGAGCCAGGGGGCAAGGAGGGGATCCCCTGCACACTCCTGTGGGATGCTCCATCCACCCCACCATCTCAGTGTTCATGAGCTGCCTGGTACCTTGAGGTATGTAGCAAAAACATTTAAAGCCGTGTCTATGTCCAAATCATCAAATCTCTCCGAATCGAATCCGAGGCTTTCAATTTGATTCATAAAGATCAATGGGTCTCCTGATTCAATTCAGATTTGGAGATTCGGCCAGCGAATCAGGCCAAATCTCCTCTGAATCAAATCAGTGATCAAAGCTTCACACAGCCCTAGTAACTAGGGGTGGGTGAGCAGGGCAAACTGTAGGTGGTGACTTAGGTTGTGCAAAAACATTCATCCAAACTCTTGAACCCCAGTGGATTAGGATTTCAACTTGGTCTGCCACACGTGGAGATTTCCACTTCATTGCTCATTTTAAAACTGTCTGAAGCCCTGTGAACGCTCACGCACAGAGGTTTTCAACTGGTGGAATTGTGATTCCACTGATTGACATGTAGCGCTTTTATGCACCTTTAAAGGGGTGCACCAGAATGTGTTTGGTCAGATGATTCATTCTGGTGGATCAATAAACCCTAAGTGAGAAGGTAAATACTCAACACTACACTGGATGCTAACATTCCTATTTATGTTTCTGAGTTTTTTTATTTGAGTAAATGCCCTTAAGGAATAATGCACTAATCCACAGTATAGCTAAATACTGAAAGATTGGTTGATGGGAAGATTGCAGTCTTGATCATCATTTTTCTGAATATTATTACTATTGGTGGAGGGAGAATATTTCATAATCTCTGATTAATAGTGTTTTAATATACAAGCATTAGGCAGCTGACTTTACTCTCAGTCAAAGTATTTATTTTTTTGGTCAAGTAGTTATTATGTTTTGAACAAATCTCTTATTAGAAGCTTGGTCGCTTTGTTACACAATGTTTAATTGGTACATACTGCAGTTCCATTGAAATGAGCTAAAATATTCCATATTTGTTTTCTGGTAACCTTCCACAATGGCTTCTCATTTAAATAAAAAACAAACAAAAATAAAGAGTTCGGGATTTTTTTCCTTATTTCAGGACTAAAATACAACCTCATATGAGGGTCTTTCATTTCCCCAAGTCATTATCCCATCAATTTCTTTCATTCCTGCCCCCAAAGTCGTGAAAGCTGAAGTTGCAACATATAGACATAATGAGTGAAATCCTTGCTGTCTTTAAGTAAATGTGACTTATACGGAGCCAGGATATCTCTCAGTATCCAGTAGCCTAAATGTAGTTGAAAATAGTGTCCATTATTCCTTATATTACTTACAATGGTTGTTCTTTGCTATCAGGAAGAGGGAGCAGGAACTAAGGAGTTAGTACTCTATCTATCATCTCACCTGAAGCAGTTCTTGTTATTTCCATAAATCACATATTCTTTGGCTCTTCTACAAAAATGTGAGAATATTCTGATAGAGTTGTAACTGATGCTACATCCGTTTCTTGGAATAATAGATTTAATGTAAAGATTAGTCAAAGGAACAATCAACCTTTCTTCAACTTCATTTTTACGTTAAGCATTTATCCTATTTTTTTTTTATCACTCCTTCAGCAAAACACAACCGTCTCTCTGTAAGAACACTTTCTTCCATTTTAATCACATTACAGTAATGCAAAGTGCAGGAATTTAACCAGTTGTTTGATATATGGAGAAGTAACCCATGCCAACATGCAAAATTATGCAATTAGGCCTCAGTTTTAGACAGTTATTTTGTACCTTTATATATGAGCAATACAACTTGCTTTTCATTCAGTAAATCATCTACATGTATCTGTAATGTATGCATGGTTTTTTTATTTAAAGAATGTCTATTCCCTCTCTGTCTGCCTCACAATGATAAATGATCTCTCATTATAATGCACTTTTCATTTTCCTTGGGCTATTGGATGTCACTGATTTCAACAAAAGAAACTTGGCATAAATCCTACTTTTAGACATTCCATTTTCAATCCAAAATGAGAGATGTAGCTATCAGGGTGTGAGCTCAATCTAGTGAGATGCTGTTTGTCTTCAGCTTTTATTAATGTTATTTAGGCTTATGGGTGCTTAGTACCTTAGAGCATCAGGCCCTCTGTTGGGCTCTTGACAGTCTATTACTGCTTGTTTGTAAAGTGACATTAACCACTCTCCTCTCTAAGTTAAAAAGGATCACATTTGCTCTCTGTACATAAAGAAAGTAAGAAATAGCAAGCAATTTGGGAAAGAAATAAAACAGTGTGTCATGTAAGGGATGTACAAGTCATTTTGTTTAGCTGTGTTCAAGGCAGGGATGGGCAGTGTGTGCACAGTAGACTTTCCTCTGATAGTTAAAGTTTCTATACACATGCTCCCAGAAAACACGGTCATTGTTTAACCTATGGCTGTCAAGTAAACTGTGTGTGCAGCAGGACCCAGTCCAATAGCATGTTTAAACAACATATACACACTACACACATATGGGACCTGAAACAAAAGACAATGAAAGACTCCTGTTGCCTGTCTGTGAATCAGGCCCAGAATGAGGAAACAAAATGCAGCAGAGATAATTTTTTTCTACCCCATTTCATTTCTCCCCAGGCTCAGAGTGAGTTCTCTTCCCTCCTGCCCCTTCCCGCCCCCTCCCCCTTAACTTCCTAGGAAAGCAGAAAGTATTTCTATTAGGGGTGTGCGAATTGAGCCCTATTCAATTCAGATTCGAATTTGGCCTGAATCAAGGACAGTGATTCAATTAGTTGATTCGCATCACTGTCCCTGATTCAATTTGGACGAATCCAGATCTGAAGATTCAATGCTGATTCAGAGAATCAGCGATTCGGACATAGACACACAAAGGCACACAAAGTTTTTTCTGTATACCTCAAGGTACCAGCATGGCTTGTAAATGCTGCAATGCAGGGGCAGATGGAGCATCCCTCAGGAGTGCAGGGAGGCCCTCTACGTGCTTGGTGGCAAACCCAGAAGCGGACTGGAAGTACTTCTGGTCCACTTCTGGGTCTGCCAGGGAGTGCACTGGGGGGGATGCCCCCCTGGCTCAGCGATTGGCCATGGAGGGACCCCAGGTGCCTCCCCCCAGACCCAGGAGGCACCAGTAGCTGAGCTGCGGGGGGGTGGAGGGGGTGTGGGGCCTGCACGCTCTCTGGCAGACCGGTAAGGGGACCAAAAGTGCTTCGGGTCCACTTCCAGGTCTGCTGTCAAGCATGCTGGGGAGCCTCCCGTGCTGCTGTGGGACACTCCATGTGCCCCAGCATCACAGTGTTCACGAGTCGCCTGGTACCTCGAGGTATGTAGAAAAAACATTTAAAGCTGTGTCTATGTCCGAATTGCCGAGTCTTTCTGAACCTCTCTGAATCAATTCAGAGGGTTCCAGTTCAATTCGGAGAGATTAAAGGGTCTCCTGATTTGATTCTGATTTGGAGGTCTGGCTGCCATATTGGGCTGAATCTCCGCTGAATTGAATTAGGGACCAAAGCTTTGCACAGCCCTAATTTCTATTCTGAGAAGCAAAGTCAATTATTAGACAATCTCTTGCTACTCCCAATTCAGTTTACACCTCACACACACACACACACACACACACACACACATTGCATCTCCCATTGTTACATTTAGTTGGTTCCTCATGTAGTGCTGTACAAAAAATCAGTACAGTCCAACTGCTGCTTCGTACACCCTGCTTGAACCAGAACTGAAACCTGTGACTGGCGGCAATCACTTATCAACTATCATAAGATATCACAAGATATGTCAGAAAGTTTATGGCTCTCCTGGAGAAGTGCTTTTACTACAGAAGCTTGTAATGGAACCAAACTTGAGTATTTTTATATGGTGAACATTATACTTCAGTACATTGTAAATCAGTTTATTTAATGGCAACCATGTTTTCCCTTCATACTTTTATTTGTATTTTTTAACCTTCAGTTTTATCACTAATGAGGGCTCTTATAAAATAAATGGATCCTGGACACATTTATTGTGCATCTTTCCCCTTAAATAATACTTTTGCTTTGTTGGCAGAGGGCCTATGCATAGCACATCTAGTTTGCTTTTCCACCAGCCATCACTCCTGTGGGAGCTCTGCCAGTGATTTAGGAGGCAAACTTCTCTGAGGCCTGCCACAGAAATCCAGCAAGAATGAGCACATAAGCTCAAGCAATATTTACAGTACTTTGGCAGCAGAGGTAGAGCCAACTGCAGACTATTTTTTTCATGTTTCATCGACCATTTCTTTGTATTGCTCAGTCAAAACAGGTTAATTTTACTCAAACCAAATATTTTGATTTCAGGAAGCAAAGCACAGAAGTATTTTGTGAGGTGCTATTCACAATTGTACCAATTTGAACCTAATTGTAAAGGTGTTCAGATTTGTGTTGTCTAATAAATTCTGACCCGAATAAAGAATTTGAAGAAATCTATCCCTCATGCAGTGGTACCTATGGCTGACTAAATTACTCAAAGTAGAAATCACTGAAGAGTAGGATACATGATACTAACTAGTAGGGGGACTGCCATGGCATCAATTCTTGCCTTGTTTAGTAGAACTTCTACAATGGGTTGTGTAGTATCTCTTCTCATCCTCTTTGGATACAGCGTAATTTGGTCATTAGGTTATGAATGCCACCTCGAAACTTGCAAGTGACACACAGCAGCTATTCATACACTTTGTTGG
Source organism: Alligator sinensis (assembly GCF_000455745.1). Classification (NCBI taxonomy): domain Eukaryota; kingdom Metazoa; phylum Chordata; order Crocodylia; family Alligatoridae; genus Alligator; species Alligator sinensis. Next base: position 259,323 of record NW_005842133.1, on the reverse strand, counting down.
CTTCCTTTGAGGTTGGCTTCCATTGAGATTGGCTTCTTCTGAGGTTTGTTGGCTTCCTTTGTTGTTTGCCTTGTTATAGTTTAGCCAGAAAAGAATGCCAAGAGTGTTAGGTGAGCATCTTCAATAGAGAAATGATTGACTTCACCAGTGGTCTTCTCTTCTTGGTTCCTCTTAGAGGTTCTTTCTCAAAGGGTATCATTGTACTGCAGCAGAGTGCATGGAACCAGGGCCAGACACAGGCATGGGAGAACCAAGCAGTCATCCAGGGCCTGGACAGAAAGGGGGCCCGAAAATGGGAAATTTTTTCCATTGTCCGATTATTATTATCATTATCTCTGGTGAAGGGGGGGCCCGATACTAAAAGTTCACCCAGGGGTGCCAGGAGTCTAGGTATGGTGCTGCACGGGACTCTGTGCTGAACTAGCTCTAAATGAGTGTCTCTGACCAGTATGCAGGACAGCCTTATCCTTCAGAATAGGCAGATAAAAAATACCTGAAAGACCCTAAATAAGGATATTTACAAATCCTTAGGAGAGCCCTGTGACAGATTCAGAAAAACTATATTTATGCTTCACATTGAATAACTAAAGCTATAGTTTCTATGACTGTGGTCACTATGAAAATCCTGACAGAGACAGGCAGAGAGAGAAAGGTTCGGTTTTAGAGCTTTTAGATGCCCCATATCATCCATATCTATTAATTTATATAAATTCTTAGGCAGCCCCTATTATGAACAATAATCCCCTTATATGAGTAATAAGTTTTTTTGTTTTATGATGCTCACTATCTAGACTTACCCAGCTACCTTTAACTAACTCAGGTACTGCTAGAAATGTATCCAGGGTAGCAGGCAGCAGTCATTGCTGCAGCAACTGTTGCATACACATAGCTAAAGCTACACAAACCTTTCAGGTGAACTACTGTCCAGGTAAGGGTGAACCTGGGCCTATTTATGGCTTTGATTCAAAATCATGTGGAATGTGCAGTTGTGCTTGGTTTCAAGATAAGCACCGGAGAGGGTTGACATGATTAACTGGGTTGTGCTTTGAGAGGTCAGTTTTGTCTAAACCCAAATCAATGCAAACTACACCTGTGTAAAATATTGACATCTGTCTCTGTAAATATTAAGCTGTGGGTTTGAGTCTCTCAAACTGAGCCTTAGGTTTGTGGTTTGATACATTTGCAAACCTCTGGCCATGCTGGGAAAAGTTCAGCAAACACAGGCTGAGGCTGTTGGAATACCTGGGGAGTCATCAAAATGCCTTCATCTGAACTGACCTCCTGCCTTCCCCTGTCTCTCCACCTTGAGTACCCCTGAAAATATCCAAAAGTGGGAGAAGTGGCAGCAGAACAGCTGAGGCGAGCTGGCGATATGTGTTGTTTTGGTAGTGAGAGGGGTGAGGCTGGTTCATTTTGGAGTTGCACATTTGAAGCTGAGGATGAGGAGTTAAATTTCCCCTTCATGATCTGCAAAGGCAGCCGCAGCCCTGGGGTGGAGGAAAAGTGAGTGGGGAGGGAAGGAAGCAGAAGGAAAGGGGTGGGAATGCAGATTAAAACTAAAGATTTTTGTGCAATTTTTTTCTTCCTGCAGCAACTTTGTACCACCCAGATTGGGCAAAAAGACAGAATCTGGTCCTCCAGGGCAAGGGAGTATTGCCTAGTGTAGGCAGTTACCCAAAATAAAACAACATATCCAGTTCCACTGCCAACAGCTAGCTCATGTTTTGCCTGAGGAGGAGTCCTATGGACAATTAAGGACATGATCTTAAGAGTTATTTACTGCCGACATCTTCCATTGATAGCATATTTAATCTACTACTGTTGTTTTCTTGTCATCCAGCAGAGTAAACAAGACTGTTTAGAGAGGTTTTGTTTGTTCAGCTTCATTTCCTTTACTTCCGCTTAAAATCAAATTATTCTTTCTAAATTTCTTCAGCTGCCATTGGCCTAACTCCCAACATTTCCACTCTGGCAGTGAGCAGCACGAGTCAATAAAAACCAAATCCAAGTGTCATGCAGAAGACATTTGGGTGTAACATTCAAAATGACTGTACAACAGAATTCACTGGGAGGCAGGCAGAGATCTAAGCTGAGTAATATCCCTGTTTATGAAAGTAAAAGTTAAAAAAAAAATCCTTTACTCATGTGTCTCCAATATCTCTTCCATGTCTTTAGATAATTTGAGGGAAAAGTATATAGGATAAGAAAGGCAGATTTCTATAGACGTGCATTTGAAACCCTACCCACAAAGGCTTATTCTGAAACATTTGAAGGACATTTTAAGGTTCACATATAGTGTAGAGGGTCATATCCTCAGCTGATATATGTCAGCATAGCTGATTTCAGTGGAGCTACAGCTTTTTATATCAGCTGAGTAGCTGGATCTCTTTGCATGTTGTGTTAACAGACACATAGGCTGTGTGCTGTCAAAGTAACAAAGTTTTGGGGGATTTTTTTTAAAGGAAGGAAAAAATAGCATACGCACAAACTTTTGATTTGTGTACGGTTGTTCTAAGGGGAGCTTTGTTTATGACATGCCATATTTTGAGGATCACACCTAAGGTTGGGGGTTTTTTTGGAATAATTCATGAAATGTGTAACTTAGATTATTTAGTTAGTTAGTTACACGTGTTTTTGCTGAGCTCATGGCTCAATCTTGATCTCTGATCTTGGCATCCTAGCTAATTTATTTTTTTAACTTCTTATTCAAAGGGAACCATAAAACCTCTCTAGCTGAACCCTGACTTTTTGGTACTCTTAACAAATCTTAAAAATTAGACACTGACTTATTATGCCTGCTAAAAATGTGTTTTCCTGTATTTCCTGAGGCAAGTCGAGGAAACAGGTGAGTAATTGTTTTCATACAAATGCAAACAGCTGCAACGGTTGAGCTTGGAGCATAAACCCTTTGCTCCCATTGTCAGCAGTGTGTCTCACAGCCCTGTTTACACGTGACTTCTTATGTAACCAACTTACAGTACATAGGAATAAGCCTGGAAGAGGCTTCCTGGGTCATCAAGCCCATTCCCTAGCCATTCCCTACCTGTTCTATATGGTGTGCATTAATGGGACTGAATTACATTCTGATCTCAAAGTAATAAATATAATCATACTCACATATGGCTTAATTTCTTCAAAATCTGTGTGAAAGACATGCGCCAATGAACGCTCACAACGGTGAGGCAATGAACTACCATCTCCATTATCTGAGAGACAGCGCTCCTGACTCAGAAAGCAAGGCGGTATTCTCAACACATGCTTTTGCAACTAAAATGGGAATGTCAGCTGGGATTTTCAAAAATGCTTCAGACACAAATCCTGTGGACTTTCAACAGCAAGTGTGCTCTGAAGTTCTATTCGGCATTTCTGAAAATCCCACGTCTAGCCCAGAAATATAAATGACTACTTCAAGGCCACACATTAAGCTAACGGCAATGCTGGCATGAAAACACAGGTGGTTCTTGGCTGTTAAGACATATGCTTAGTCCACTAGGCCAAGCTCTCTCTCCAATTACAGCTTCAACCCTACACTGCTGACAGTCAGCCCAGAGTTTTGCTGATCTAATGTATTTCAGACCCTGTGCCCCCATAGCTAGGTAAAGTAGTTGGGAGGGGGAGTCAGAATTTGATCACACAGGACTGGAATATAAATGGTTTCATGTAGCTGTGCAGCAGATGAACAGAATAAGGATGCGTTCTTCTCCCCATATAGCCTTGTGGTCTCTGTTACAGGGAGAAGGCAGGAGGTCCTTACGTGATTCTTCATCCCTGCTAATAAGTAGATAAAGAATAGTGGGGTTGAATTGGGACTGACAATAGCGAGAGGAGCTGGGCAGAGCCATCTCTATGCTAATTTTCTGCCAGCCCAGTTAAAAGGAGCAACAATGCTGCAATGTATAAAAGGATGTAGCAAATGAGTCCCTTCCCTTTTTCAGTTTAGAGGGAGTGTTAGCGAAGAGATGCCTAGGAGGGCTGCCCCAGGGTATCTCTAGGATAGCATGACTTGTGCCGTGGTTTTTGCTTAGAGCTGTGCCTAAGGCACATTGTAGTTTATAGTGCAATAGAGCTGGTTTGTAGGATCTTGTATTTCTCACGTTCATGTGCAACAAACAGAATGCAAAGAATGTAGTCAAAGTCATCCCGGAGAACTATTTTTAATTGGCTCCAGGTCATTCATTCAATCGGTTTGCATCTGGACTGGGGAAAAAGTCAATAGAAAGGACTGGGATAGTAACATTTTTTAAAAAACACCTCGGAGGCCACGTCACAAATAAAGGATCCCACTACTAAAAGAACAAGATCACTAGTCCTACCCTCTTCGCCATAGCATTGATCTGTCTGATATAGTAAGGGTCCTTCGGGAGTTGGCTGGCTTTGCTTCAGGCATGAAACGTTCCAGTACACTTACTGCTATTACCTGCAGAGACAGGGTAAGAATTCGTCCTTGTTTAAATGAGGCTTTGCCACAGTCTCATGAGGGGCACGGAGGGGGCATGCGATAAGGGCAGCAGCTGAGCAAACACCACTGGAAGTAAATTCCAAACAAATCCGAACTTGCTCAAGTATTAGTTGACTTCTCAAACAAGCCAACCCAAATCTGACCTTCCTTCATGTTTCTGGGAGTTTGTATTCATCCCCCTCTCCCCCGGCCCCTTGACTTCTTGTGTTTTTTTGCCATCATGGACATAAAAAAACCATAATGATGCTTGACAGTGCCTACATAGAAGAGTGAGCATCCTTGTTTTTTATGATACATGAGGAAACTAATATTAAACACTCCCAGTGTGACACTCACATTTGGTATTATATCCACTCCATGTGGCAAAGTGCATGTTATTGTAAAGTGGGATATGCAGATCCCTTGTAAAGGGACTCCTACCTTGCCGTTGTGGGGTGATATCTTCTAGGCCTTGCTCTTCCCATTGCTATTTCTTACTATACTATGCAGAAGACTTTTTCCTACTGCTGTTTTTTAATGGATTAAACATTACTGACAGTGCAGTGTTGTACGTATGTGGATTTGCTGCCTTGCATTCGGGATCATTGTAATCAGTTCTTTCTTTGGAAGCAGGTAGATGAAACAACAGGTGCTTTTGATCAAAACACAGACACCTGTCAGCACTAAAACCAAATGCAGCTCAGGAATTTGAACTCTGTGGATAGAGAGATTGTGCTGGGTATTGCTTTAGTAGGTAGAGAAGCAAGAGACACAGCACAGAAGGGGACAATAAAGGCAACTAGGAAGCACCAGACACAGCCACAGAAGCATGAATTAAGAGTGATGCTGAAAAAGCTGAGACAGTGAGTTTTTGGATTAAACGCTGTCTGATAAAGACTAAGAGATATGAGCAAAGAAAGGGACCTTTGTTTTCAGAGAAATATGACTTTGTACAGCCACAAGTAGAGAAAAATAATAATAATAAAAAAAGAAGAACTGCCTCTGTTATCACTTTTTCCTCCTAACAGAAACAACCCACACAACCAACAGGACCTTGAGTTTTGTCTAATTACTCATTTCCAGAAAGATAAGAGTAGCCATCTCCAGTGGTTAGTGTGTACGGAAACCAGAGCCAGGTTTCCACCTTCCTTTTTTTTGTATTGCTATGGGCACACAACAAAACAGCCCCTGTCATCCCCGTACCATGCCACTGCTGTACGACACCACTCATTCTTACATAGACTGAACACACTTAAGGGCTGGGCCTTTTTCTTCATAGTGCACGCTCTTTTTGCCTTCCATCGGTGCTCCATAAATAAGTTTATTCTTCTCTTTTCTTGGTGCCCGCGGGCCTCATTTAGATCTCATTTACACAGGTGGAAATCTGAAACGATTCTACTGAAATCAAAAGAATTACATTGGAAGTAAAACCCATGTGGAGCCCTGTGTTCGGGCGCTTCTATTCATCCAACAGCATGCTGGATGTTTAAAAGATGGCAAGTCGCCTGCTGTGGCTTACTCAAGAATTCTGATCTAGGCAACAGATCCTCATCGGTATTTCCCC
>NW_005842133.1:217929-253290 GCF_000455745.1 Alligator sinensis | reverse complement strand
CCTACTAGCCCAGTTTCTACGTATGTGCCTCTGATTAAACTGCTGGGTGGAAAGAGCGGTGATGGAAATTACTTTATTCTTTTGTCCATTCTGAGACGCCTGCCATCAGATGGGAAGCTGCTGCTACTAGATCAGACATTTAGCCAACAAGGCTATTTACTGAATAGTTCCATAATGGTATCATTGGTGCCACAGAGCCTTGCAACCTAATTCATAGTTTCACTCCTTCTGACTTCGCATAAGTTTTCTTGTAAATGGCTTCTATGACATAATTAAGGGCCCCATCTTGATTCTTACAGAAGCAGAAGAAATTTGCCATTAGGTCAACTGAAGAACAGGCCCAATAAATATATTTTCCATAAGTCAAACCTCAAATACATCATTTAACTAAGTCCACTCTCTCAGTCTAATCCATTCATCTATTTGAATCACAAATGGAGATGGTGTATGTTGGCTAAATGTTGGGTTTAGACCCGTTATTTACTCTTTAGTACACATATACAGTTAACATATTATATTTTAGTTATGCTAATAGTGTATAGTTCTTGCCAAGGACAACGTTTTGCTGATAAAACTAACAAGTATCTTTGTAAGAATGAAAATGAAAAGAAAGAAAAGCTTTTTATAATACTTTAAATGTGTATAGATATAAAATACTTCTTTCTATAGAAGAGTTATCAGACTCTTTGAAGCAGTGGTTCTCAACCTTTTTAGACTCAGGGCATCCCTCCATTATACCTATTATATCCCCATTCCAAGGCCCCCCTCAGAAAATACTAGCCTTTAATTTTCACTTGTTTTTTTTTACTGTGGAAAAATGATATAGCAGTTTTTCTATAGCAAAAAACTCAGAAAGACCATAACAGGGCAGACCTTTTTTAGCACCAGGGATTCCTATATGAAATCTCTGACTTTGTCTTGTGAATTATGTTTGTACACCTAATGGCGCTAACACTGCATGGCACCCCAGAGTGCCCTTCAAAGGATTACAAGTCACCCCAGGGGGCTGACGCACCCTGGTCAAAAATCACTGCCTCAAAGTGTTTACTGTGAGCCAAACTGAACTGAAAAAATAAGCCTCACATGCAGGCTTAGTGTCTAATTTTGGTGGGCATTTGAAATATATTTTGATCATTGACTTATGGGTATGATATATGAAAAGTCTTAATACTCAGTTGCTCAGTGACACACCTATAATTGAAATGAAACCCTGGTTTAGTTCATCTGTACAAATCGCAACCATTAAATGCTAGTCCTGAACACCTTTCTCATGATGAATATTCCTTGAGTCATGAATAGCTTCACTAACTTCATATACTAGCACTAAATTACAAGCACAAGACAAACTTTCCTTGCACTAATGCTGATACATCAGAAGTGATTTTAGAAGAATTACTTCTGACTTACACTGACAAGGGAAAGGAATCAAACTCATAATGCAGCTGTCTCTTTTGAACTTCAGGAATAGCAAAGATTGTATGATACTGTACTTTGCTACCCATATGCTTGTTTGTATTACACAATCTGTATGTCCTTTGTAGACCAAACCTAATACCAGGAGCACACCTAAGTTGGAGGAAAATATGGGAGAAAAATGGTACCTTTAAAAATAATTACAGATCCAAAAGAAAATGACATGATTTAATGTAGCAGGTGTGCTGCATTATCTACAGAAGGAGCAGGTGGGTGTGTCATTGATGGAGCTCAAAGCTAACTCAGTTTCTTTGCTTTAAGTAGTTTGGCATTAATTACAAGTAATTATTTTTCCTTTAATTAAGATTTATGTTGATTGGATTCTCAAGTTAATGCCTAATTAACTTAACTGTTGCCATCTCTTTTAAGCCCATTCAAATGTTGAACTTGTTCTATATGTTTTGTATTGGAATTCTAATTTTGCACACTGCCTAGAGGCTTTCAAAACACCCTAAGTGACTTATGGGTTGTGTGCACCTAAATAAATTGCGGCATACTCTTTAGATCCTTACATTCCTTGGAGTATCTAGTGTTTGGTTTCTTTTGAAAATCCCACCCAGTTACTCGCACTTGTACTCTTATTCAAACAAGTAGATGCATGTCACTAGATGGGTCACTATATACTACAGAGGTATTTGATCTGCATAGGGTACAAGGCTGATACAGCCCTAGCTGGAGTTTTAACTCAAACTAGAAGAACTCCTGCTCTATGTTCTGGAGGGTCCCCAGTTCAGTCATGGTGTGAAAGCCCAGATGGTTAAATGGTCTGGCTTGCAGGATCCGCGTCTATAGCACTTAAAACATGTCTTATGGATTGAAAGGTTTGTGTGCTAGAGTAACAAAGTATCCAGTACGTGTGTATTTAGAGTTCATTTCCATGCTGTCCTTCAGTGGTGATGTGCAGGGGGTGCACAGGGGTGCATGTGCACCCCTTGAGAGTGCCGGTGCACCCCCTGACCGGCCATGCTCGCCGCTTAGGCAATAGGCAGAGGGGGCAGGCGAGAGCACTGGTGTCCCCCATGTGAGTACCAGCCAATCACTGCGATCCAGGTGCTTGCTCCCAGAAGCGGCTGCAGCGATTGGCAGTTGTGGGATTGCCTCGGGGGACCCCCGCTTCATCCACAGGATCGCCTGTGGGGGATCCCCCCCCCCAGTCATGGTCGGTGGGATTGGTCACAGGGCGGGCACGTATCCCCCCTGACTAAGGTGGCACCAGTTGCCCATGCTGTTCCTCCAAAAAAAGGAAAAAAGCTTATCCTGTTGTTTCTCCCTCTGGACCCCACTGGTCAGTCTGTAGAAACTCTCAACAATATCAAGGGAGCTGTACCTGAATAAAACTGCCCTGAGAAGTTCAGTTCATTGTGTTTGTAAAAGAAAAGGGTATGCACTTTCAGAATCACAAGGGAGGCAAATGTTTGCCCTATGTGAATGTGAACAATGTCAAGGCTCCAAACTCCTCCTCTCAGTTTCACTCATAAAATCTTTGGAAACTAGGGAGTAGCAAGAACTGGAAATGCCATGAGAAGGGGAAAAAAGACCTCATAAAACATAAGCAAACATGGAAAACAGGGCTCTCCATCTTAATAAAAAGCACAATGAGAGCATACATAAACAGGTAATTTAACTGGCTTCTGATTTTCAGTATGATGGAATGTGGGAAGGCTAGTAATTGTCTCCTAAATTAAAGTGCTCCTCATAAATGTGAAATGCTTCAGTAATTTTAAGGTACTATGCCCAATCTTTTCCATTTACCTTTAAATTGAAACACATTTCAAAGCATAATTATACACTGCACACTAATTACTAAGCTTGGCTTGAAATTTCAGTGCTTTGCTCTTTTAGCACTCCTCATTCTCACATAATTGCTCTCACTACCAAGTAACTTTTCCAAGTAATGTCCCTCTCTCAACTTAGTACTATGTAATATGTAGACCACATTTAAATCCAACTAAGCAACTTCCAACTTTGTGAAGTTTCAGCAGTGAATTCTGCTTTAAAGAAGATGCTCTGAAGATTCTTTAGACAAGCACACAAGGTGAAGGAGAGTTCATCTTAGCTCTAGCAGCATTATCTGGCTTACAGACCACCATTTGGTGATTTTGTTTTGATCCAGGCTGTGTTAAACATATGCGCTAATCAGTTAATTAAAACAGGAAATTCCACAATATTGCTTGTTGGAGGAACACTGATAGTCTTCAGTGTATGTACATTTGGAATTCTCATTAGTGTTAACTGGAGTGTCAGCCTGCGTTTGTAGATAGGGGGCTTACATAAAAATGGGGGCTTAAAGGGAATTTAGTAAACCTGACAAAAGTGATTGGGTTTTTAGCGTAAACAGGAAGGAAACACCACTTCGGATGGAATGATGTAGTGCAATTTTGAAAGCTCATACAGAACTCAAGGTCTGTTTACATTTTTAAAATATGAAATACTGGAATGTAGAATGAATTGCATTATTAAAATTTTATTATTTTTTTCAAAGTTGTTCTATGGGGAGTAATTCATCTTCCTAAAAATAGTTAAATTTACTTAAAAGCTAAATTTCCACATTTTGCTTTCCAATACCAAAATTCAAGTAAAAAAGCAGTGACTTGTGACACATGGGATCCTGTTCACTTAAGAGAAGACCCCTTTCAATTGGCCATGGATATTTTACATTAGTAAGGAGAACTTGGACATCTGAAGTTGGGAAGCCTAGGAATATGCTGGATAGTAACAGAAGGCCAGTTCTAGCCTAGCTCCAGTTAACTCATTACCTAGCATGCAGTGGGCACGGGTAATCCTGATGTAATTCCATGAAAGACCACAGAATTACACTTGGGATTATTTTGTCCCATTGACATTATGGCTAGGGGCAGACATTCAGAAAGCCTGAACTGATTAAATCTTTTCAGGTTAATTTAACCTGGCTAGTCTAAACTGGTTTGTAATTGCATAGACATCCCAGGAATGCAAAGCACATGCCTGCAGTGGCTCAGGCTAGAAGCCAGGGGGTGCTAGAGCAGCCCTCCCTTCCCTTCCACAATGCTGAGCTAAGGGAGGCATGGCCAGGCCCCAGCAGGATGCTCTGATTAGGGAGGGGTTTTCCCACTTCCTGACCAGTCCAGCAGGCAGTTGCTAACACAGTGTTTATCACCCTTAACTCGGTGTTTATCAGTTCATTAAGAAAACAATAGCCTCTCTCCATTAGTTCAAGCTCTTCTCAAACAGCTTTTCCAAGGAAGGACATTACCAGCTACCTGTTGATTCTGCCTTTGTCCTGTCTTCTGCAGCATGGAGCTAGCCAGCAGGTCTGCTAGCTAATGCTGAGAGGTATCTGAGAGGGGTGAGAGGAGGGGGGAGCAGGGGGAAGCCAGGCAAATGCCTACAGTCTCTGCCAGAGCTGCAGCCAGGGAGCAGAAGGGAGGGGCCAGCTCTGCTGTAGAGCAGAGAGCCCTGCACAGCCCAGAGAGCATGCTGGGATGCTGGGGGGAATCTGGTTTAATTTAAACCAGCAAGGGCTCTGGGACAAACATTGCATAAACCAGTTTGACCCAAATCAGTTAAGTCTGATACTACATTTAACCAGGTTTAACTCAAACTGGTTTAAGCCATTTCCAAACCAGTTTATATGCACTGAACATCTGTTCTGTTACAGATTTAAACCAGTTTCTGATCACTTAAACCAGTTTAAGTGTAATGTCTGTCCCTAGCCTATAATGGCCAGATGCAGGAAATAAGTAGATGGGTGTGAACTACAGTACTCACACAATATGATCTTTTTTCCAATGCATAGTATTTCTGACATGCATATAATATGTAACAGAAATTAATGTTACAGGCTGTCACTGAAGTAAAATTCACAGGGAAACAGACAATAGCCTCCTTCAACATCAGAATAACCATCCATGGTTCCTAATTTCATCTTTTCAGGGCTATTTCCATGATTTATCACAAAATATAACATGCCCTAGAAGAGGGGCTGGCAATGTTTTAGGATGAGTGGTGGGTCAAAATAACCCAGCTGAGTTTGAGTTGGGGTGGCACTTCTCAACCGACTGCTCTTGCTTTTCCCCATCGCCTGGCTACCACCGTTACTTCTCCCCACAGCTGCTGCTTCTCTCTGCTGACTTAAGTCCCTTATTGCAGAGGCCCCCTCTGCCAAATTGCTGCCCATATCTAGGCTTTATGGGCTGGAAAAAAATCACTCAGCAGGCTAGATCCAGCCTGCCAACCCCTGCTTTAAAGTGGTCTGTATACATGTGTTCCTGTTAAATGACAGTTTATAGTGCCCCACATGTTAAACCTGGCATGTTAAGCTACACATTTGAAATCACGTTCTCAGCTGGTGTGACTCCACGTTCAGCAGACCAGTATAAGTTTACTGTCAGCGAAGGATCTGATCAAACATTGTAAAACACATATGTAACACATGTGAAACACACTCTCCACAAATACCTGAAAAATTAAGAAGAAAAATGTAGAGATGGTTTTACACTATCAGTTGCAACAACAGTGCTTTCTCTTTTTGACAAAGAGGACTGATGGTACATATGGCTAATTCAGCCCCACACAGAGGATCTGCAATACAATGTCATTGTGTAGCTGCCAGCATGTAATCCTAAGAGTAACGATAGCTTTTACAAACATTTTAGTTAGGAAACCTATAATTAGTGCTGTATTAGTATAAATAGTGTTTGAAAGCTTCATTCATTGACAAATGCTGTTTCTAGAAATAATAAGGATCTGTAGGATGCACAGGGGATTTGGCTCCTCTGGTACATCTCCAGTCACAAACAGAAGTTTTAGCTTTCAGCTTCTGTACTGTTGGGGAGAACTTATCTACTGAGCATCAGTATAAATGTCCTTCCAGTGATTCTCCAGAGGTCTGATCCAAAGCCTATTGAAGTTAATTGGAGTCTTCTCTTTAACTGCAATGAGTTTTGGAGCTAGTCCTTGGGTTGTGGAATAGTCTTTCAAAGAAAGTTGCAGAGACCCAACCTCTTAAAACTCAACAGAAAATGATGAGCAAAGCTCTCAGGAATAATCATTGGCAATCCCTGGCAGTCAAAGATTATAGGCAATAATCTTCAACTATGAGGGATTGCTGTCTTATCTGTGGGGCCAAAGATGACTGACGAGGCCTATCCAGGATCAACAGACTCAGTTGCAGCTCGGGCACATGTTTCTATGTGAGGTGGGTGGCTCTGGGTTCTTGCTTTAGTCCAGAACACACTGTTTCTGCAGCTCCCACTTCCATCTCCTGTTGTTGTCATAAGGTTTCGATGTACTGAGATCCTTGAACCGACTCTTCCTCCATTTGAGGCAGTTCTGGGTGATAGTCTCCCATGAGTTGATGTTGACATCGCATTTTTTCAAGTTGGCCTTGAGGATGTCCTTGAAACTCTTTCTCTGCCCTTCTCTTGAGCATATGTCTGGACTGATCTGGGAGAATAAAACTTGCTACAGGAGTCTGGAGTCATCTGGAGATATCTGCATGACATGGCCAGTCCAGAGAAGTTGATGTTGGATGATAATTGCTTCATTGCTCATGGTGTTCACTTGCAAGAGGATGTTAATTTGGTACAACTATATCATCCCACTGGATCTGAATAATCTTCCACAGGCAGCGTTGATGGTACATCTACAGTGGCCTGTGATGTCTCCTGTTCATTGTCCATGTCTCAGCTCCATACAATAAGGTAGGGATCATGACCACTTGATAAACCATGAGCTGGGTTTCAGATCTGCTGTTGATATCTTTGAACACCCATATCCTCAGGCATCTGATGACTGCACTTGCACAACTGGGGAGATGTTGGATTTTTTCATCAATGTCAGACTTCTGCGGTATGGGGAATACTCAACATCCTCCATAGTCTCACTGTGAATCTGAATTACTGGATCTGGGGACTGCTGGATAAGAGCTTGTTGATGGAAGATCTTAGTCTTCTGAATGGCAAGTGTCGATCCCATTTTCTTGTATACCTTGATAAAGATGCTGACAGTTGCCTAAGGTTTTCTCCTGAGTGAGCATACACAATAACATCAAGAGCATACTGGAACCCAATGATTGAAGTTGTGATGTTCTTGGTTTTGGCTCAGTCTCAGCCGCGATTAAATAGCTTACCATCCACTTGACAGTTTAGCTCCACTCCAGCTGAAATCTTGTTGGTGGTCACATGTAGCATCACAGTGGGGAATATTGAGAAGACTGTTGAAGCAATGACCTAGCCTTGCTTATCTCCTGTCTTAACCTCAAAGGGATCTGTGGTAGATCCATTATTGAGAGCCACCACTCACATACCATTATGGAGCAGGCGAAGAATAGTGATGGATTTCAGTGCCATGATTGTGACAATCTTCACAAAAAGAGATAAGTCCAACTGTGGAAATTATAGAGGGCTCTCCTTGCTGTCCACCATAGGAAAGATCATTCTGAGAACCCTCTTGAACCACTTTCTTCCACTTGCTGAAGAATTGCTCCCAGAATCTCAATGTGTGTTTCGAGCAGCAAGAGGCACAACTGACATGATCTTCACTGCTCGCCAGCTGCAGGAAAAATGTCAGGAACAATATAAACCTCTTTACATGGCCTTCTGTGACCTCACAAAAGCCTTCAACTCTGTCAACCAAGAAGCGCTGTAGAAGATCCTTCTTCTCAGGAATATACTATCTGGTTACAGCTCCCCATTCACAAAAAGATAAAATAGATCTTGCTCATCCTTAGCTTTGATGTCTCCAAAATTGATCATATTTTTATCTCAGATCAAACATAGATTGGAGAGCGAAAGATCTTTTTCCAGATGATAGTAGATTGATTATACAGTTTCAAAGCTTGGTCCTTGCAAAGTGACTTGAATCACAGAATACCAATAGTCCCAAAGAAGTCAAGTGGGTACATTGTCTTGCAGGGATGGAAAGGAAGAGCTGCTAAACTACAGGTTAGAGCAGATGCCAGTGGCAAAACTGGGAAGAAAGGAAAGAGAACCGTACTGCAGGTCCAAAGCTCATTCCTTAGCTGCGGTTGGATTTCTTCTCCCAAGACCCCGCACTGAGACTTCACTTGTACCCCCCATTCCTCCCAGAGTATGTTTAGGTGTGTCAATTTAAAAAGACAAATAACTGAATTTTTAGTTAAAAAAGCAAACCAAGCATTTTCTTTCCTACCCCTCGCAAAGCCATAAGTCCTTCTGTCACAGTTGAAAGCATGTGACTAACAGTGAAAGCAAATGACCTATTCTGCCTTAGGGTTTAGCAGCCTTTGATGATTCGATGAACAAACAGAGGAAGCTGAACTCAAGTTTGGCAGGTAAAAGAAAAACACTTTTCAGTTTTCCATAAAAAGACATTTATATGGATATAGGAGCTGCCATACTACATCAGACTGGTGATCTATCAAGTCCAATATCCTGTTTCTGACAGTGGCAGTACCAGCTGTTTAAAGGAAGGCACATGAAAACTTGGAGAAGGCAATCATGGAATAATATGCCCACAGGGAAAGTTTCTTCCTCAACCCCATTAATTAGAGATTATCTGATGCCCTGAGGAATGAAGCCTTACAGCCTTTCCAAAGATTTTCATTTATGGTTTGTGAGCTCAGCTAATTTTTAAACTGCAGATTAGATATAGCTATCTCCTTCCTAATTCAACCTCCAAAAGAGAAGGGTGCGAGAACTTTTATTTATGCTGAAAAACTGAGCTTTTTTATTAAAATGTATTAAATTGTTATTTTATTACAAACTGCTGCGAGGAATAACAATAAAAAATGGATGGTAGTCAATTGGGAAACAACAATAAAAAAGCATAACTGTGTGCCTGACAAGTTTCTTTGGGTAAATCTGATATCTTTAATTACAGCGTTTCTCAACCAGCAGGTTGCAACCCAAAAGTGGGTCACAAGACTATTTCAAATGGTCGCAAGCAAATGGCAGAAAAATGTGCAAAAGCGGGAGTTTCCCCTTGCACGTTGGCAGCATTCCAGCCCGCAAGGGGCTGCTTGGGGCATGGCCAGCACGCAGCCAGGCTGGGGCATGGGAGGAACCCCAGGAGCCGGATGGAGGTAAGTGTGTGGCACGTGAAGGAAGGGCCAGGGCTTGGGGACTTCTGGGATGGGGGGCTCCACTACTCTCTGCCCCAGCCTGGCGATCTGTGCCAGCTGAGCACATGGCTCCACCATGCCCACTAGGCTGCAGCACTGCCCGCCCCTGGACTGAGCCTAACCCACCGGCCCCTCACCGCTGTGGTTCGGCCGCACTGCTCAGCCACAGGGTCTCAGGAGTTCCTGTCCTGCTGCATGGCCTCCGTGCTCTCCATGGGGATGGGGGCTTGGCTGCCCCACTATGCAAGCACTGCACCGCTCCACTCTTGCTGGCTGCACTGAGGCCAGCTCAGGCAGGCAGCTCATTGCAGAGTCCAGATATCTGCCCCCAGCCATCAGCCCAGCTCCATTTAGTGCTCAGTAGTGCCCAGCCTGGGTCATGCCAAGGGACCTACTTGCCCCCTTCCACTGGAAGTAGCAGCTCTGGTTCCATGCCAGCACAGGCCCACCTTATGCCACAAGCCACTTTGTGCCACTAGCTGAAGCCCTGAGGGTGTCTCCAGCAGCCTAGAGTAGGGAGTCCCAACCAGGGGCATTCTCAGACGCCCTGAGGTGTGAGGGAAGCAAAAAAGCACAGGCTCTGGCTTCTCCCAGCCTGGATGCTCTGCCATCCCCAGGGTTGGGCCCCTCTGCAAGCAGCAAGGCACTGGTATCTATAGTTATGGGGCCACGTACCCTTGAGTCCAGTGAGGGAGACCTGGAGTCCAGAAAGTTTGAGAACCACTGGCCTAGAGACAGGCCATTTGCCGGGTTATGCTGAAGTCAGAGAGCTGTCCTTACCTGTGTTAGTCTGAAGTTAAGCAGAAGGCAGTGTGGATTTGCACCTCAGATATATGCACTTTGCCTGTTTCATAAGGTGCAAATTTACCCTGCTTTCTACTTCACATCAGCTATAGCTATAGATACATAGATATATATCTGGATCTGGAATTCCAAAATCTGGAATTCTTGAAAAATTGGCACTCTTTAAAAATACACTACTGCTGGACACAGAGGCTGAAGCTTGCACATGGCAGCTGCCACCACCATCCACCACCCCACGCTGCCGCTCCACATGCAATCACTGCTCTGGAACTGGCAGCTGCTTTCCCTGCACCCCTGGACATGGAGGGGGAAGTTTGCATGCAGCGGCTGCTGCTGCCATCCACCACCCCGCTCCACATGTGGCTGCTGCTTTGGGACCAGTCACTGCTCCTCACTGCCCCTTCCCCTGGATGCAGCGGGGGAAAGCTTGCACGTGGTGGCTAACCCCCGCAGCTCCACGACTGGCCACTGCTCCGGTTTCAAAAATCCAGAATTTTCAAATTTCCATCATGTGTTCGGTCCCAAGCATGCTGGATTTATGAGGTTATACTGTATAAGTGCGTGTACATGTGCAGAAGGGGTGGCTGGGGGTAGACAGGTGCCTGCTGGCACTGGGGGAAGGTGGCCAGGCACCAAGGCTGAGGCAGGGCAGCAGTGGCAGGGGACTGTGGATCGGGCACTGGCAGGGCCAGGGAGGTATGGGTTGGGACAAGCCAACAAACTTTGTGAATGGGTCCTGGTACAAAAAAGGTGGAAATCCATTGTTTTATTAGACCAACTCAAATAGTTGGAGAAATTCTTCTTTGCAAGCTTTCAGGTACAAATACTTTCAGCCGCACAAATAACTGTGTGGCTGACTGTTGAACAGTTACTTCTTCCCCCCAAATTCAAGAGAAGAAATCAAATACATAATCCTTTTTCACATTTTGACAGGTGAGTGTTCACAGAAGGAATAATGCAGTGTGAATTATTAACTAGTTCAAATCTCTTTCCAATTTTGTGACCTTTATGGCAAGCTTATTTGTTGCTCTTTTTCCTCTGTGTACTTACATATAGTGTCAGTCATGTTAAGGAAAAGACTCAGTCTCTGTTTGAAGAGCTTAGGTTTTGTGAGCTAGAATATAAACTCAATGACTCTGCCGTGGTGTTGGAGATGCCAGTTGCTGGGGCATATAAACTGATTGTTAGGTACATCCAAACATAGAACACTCTTGCAGTCTTTAGATAAGTCTTTATATAATAAATGTAACAAGGTGTCCTCCTGCCCAATTAACATGACTCAACGTTTTTCAGAAATACTACAAACAGTATGAAAACTTCATATTTGTGGTACTATTGATCTTTAGAGGAGAGCTGTAGGTTATTGAAGTGGCTACAAGACAGCCCATAAAGTGAGACACTAATTGTTCCTATACCCCTTTTTATTATTCCATTTATGAAGAAAAGTAACATTTGAGGCATTTGTATATAATCAATCAGATTCACCTGCTGACGAGGAGAAGTACAAACTTATGTTTTGCTCTATTTTTATGCTGTGGATTTCATTTAATGTATCTGCTATTCTTTGATGAAGAGTCTTTTGGCTTAGACTCAAGATCACAAACTGTTTTTTTTACTTGAAGGAGACATGTATTTCATCCCAAAAGGCCTGGATCTAAAGTTTTCATTTGGACTCGGTGTCCCCATTTTCTGCTATTTAACAATTTTATTACTGACCCTATTATACAGGGCAATTTCAATTTGATTGTTGGCTTCGTGGTGCAGGTACAATTTTTCTGTTTGCTGTGTTCATCTCACTGAGCTGGTTGTGGTTTGTGTCACAGAATCTCTTTGTGTTTCTCATCCTACAGAGGATATAAATGATACCTTTGTTTCTTGACATTTTTTTTTTATCCATCCCTCTTGACACTTTTGATTCACATCACCTGGTTTGTGTTATTTTGTACCAGAACTTCCTGCACATCTGTAACAGAACAAGATCTCCAAAAGCAAATGAACTTGATTCATCTGTCAAGGGCCATAAACATTCCTCACTTTTTTTTGTTAATACTGTGTATGTACCATTCACTCTTCAAGAGTTTCTAAAGCCCTGACATCATGACTTTTCCAGACTATACCCCACTATTACATGTGAACTTTCCAGGTAGACTACCCTTACAATGTCATGAAGAAATACCCCTTTCTGTTGATGAGCACTAAAAAAAAATAGAGAAAAAATAACTACATGGGTCATATGTATGGTCCCAGTATATAAATCTTAACGGTACAAATTGACAACTTCCTGTACTTTGCCAAGCCTTATGCCATGACGAGAACCCACAACAGCAGAATTACCAACGCCGCCGTGTTAGTTACTGACCAGTAGCAGTGAGGTGTGATGGACTTCCAGGTAGAGAAAGTCATGCACTCCCAGAGAGGAGCACCTTACTACAGCTTTAGGAGGAGCTCTGTACAGATGTTAAGGAAGGTAGCCTTTGACTTCATCATGTACTTTTGTCATTGCTGGTCATCCCAGTTCTGCAGCACTGTCCTGTCCCTCCTTGGTGTTCATCGGCCGGGTCTAGAAGTAGTGGGTGACTAAATGAAGCCACTCCAAAAAACAACTGTGCAAAACTGATTGTTTGATCTCGGCCTCCTTCCCAGATACCTCCTCAGCCCTGCTCTCTGAAGTCAACATTTTCTATATGAAAGTCTACCAGGGTCACATAAATCAGCACCCAATACTGCTTGACTGTGCAAGCTTGAAAAACTCAGGCAAAATTCAGGGGAATAATGAGGATGTTTTTAAATTTGACTCCAGGCTCCTGAAGTCAAGCGGCTTCTGGTAGATAGCCTACAACGTGACAGGAGAAAAATCCTAGATTTCTAAACAGAAATAAGTTAACCAGCAATAAAAAGTGTGGTGGCACCAATTGTGCAATAGTTGTTCCACATCACATTATAAAAAGATCCACGTAATCCAAAGCAGCTTTCAAGTATAAATAAGCTGTAAGACTATACTATTCATAAGCACTCAGCTATATTACACAACAAGCAGTGTAATGTAACTACCATACAGTAAACAAGGAATTAAGCAAATACTTGTACTCAGAAGCCAACTTTTAATGAGAAAGATCAATATCATTTAAAGAGAAATTCACCTGACCTAACCTTGACTGCTCTCTAACTTTCACCAGCTTTGCACTAATATGGCTCCACTGAGTTCAGTCAAATTATTGATGATTTACATAGGTGTAACTGAGAGGAGGGTCAAACCCAATATATGAGCATAAATATAGGGAGAAATAATCTTAACCCAATGAAATCAATGGGACCAGAACTTCTCTCTTTCCCAAGCACGTTGCAGTCCAACAGTTGGAAATACAGCCTGCTTATATGCATGCTTGGGGGTGGCATGGGGGATGTTTTAATTAGAGCAGTTCCTAGAGAGCTGCTCTAATTAAAATGCCTCATTGTCACATGTATTAAAGCCCTGCACAGTTAAAGATGGCCTCAGGGTGCTTTAGAGAAACCTCATTCAACAAGATCTAGCTAAAGTGCCCCCAAGGTCATTTAAACATGTGCAGGGGTTAATATACATGACAGTGAGGCAACGCTGGAACATTCTAGTTAGAATGAAGATTAATTGAGAATGCTCCGACACGTTCTAATTAAAATGTGAACCAGTATGTATACAGGCAGCCACAAGGACTAATATAAGGAGAAGCTTAGAAAAACCTTCCAAGGGCCTTCTTGTTTCAGTTTTTGTTAGGGGCTCAGTGCACAAAGAGCCAAAAAAACTTCTATAAGCTTTCGAGTTTCTTTGGGTAAATGTGCTATCTTTTATTAGACAAACTAAATAGTTGGAAAAATTGTTCTTTGCAAGCTTTCGGGTACAAACACCCGTCTTCAGGTATAGCGAGAGTATGCTGTTGTTTTGTGTACTTCTGGATGCAATAGAAGCCAGTATGCTAAATGCAGGTCTGTGAAAATACAAATGTGTGGCAGTGAGGATCAGAGGCCATGGGAGACAGTGGGTGCAAGACAGGTAGTTGGGGGAGGCGGGGAAAGGGGAATGTAGACCTGACGATAGAATGTAGCTGGTAAAATGTAGAGAGGTTACCTGGGGTTATCGGATGGCAGGCAGGTTATAATATGCCATAATGGACTATTTATAGTTAATCCATGATTTTTTGTATCCAGTAGATTTAAGAAGTGAAGGTCATAGGCTTTTCTGCAAAAAGGGTTTTGTAAATTTCCTTTGAGGATTATAACAGAGATTGGAGAGAGAGTGGTTGTCTTGTGAGAAGTGTGCACCCACAGGTAATTAGGTATTTTTGTCTCTAATAGATTTTTGGTGTGCACCAAAACAGCCCGACAATATGCCAACAATATGTCTGCCAAAGCCTCTGATCCTCTCTGCCACGTATCTGTGCCTTTATAGAGCTGCATTTTGCATGTTGGCTTCCATTCCATCCGGGAGAACACAAAGCAACAGCAGACTCTCCCTATGCCTGAAGAAAGGTGTTCGTGCCCAAAAGCTTGCAAAAAAACCAATTTCCCAAGTATTTAATTGATCTAATAAATGAGATCACATTTAAACAAAGACTTTGTCTGCCTATGTCCTTAGACCAATATGGTTACAACCAACCCTCCCGAAACCTGTATAAGCTTCAGTGTTTCAGTGGTTATGCAGAACTGAGCTTCCATCCCTTTAGATAGTTCTTGAAACACAAAAATCATCATCTTAAATGTAAGCTGCTTTCTCTGTGAGATACTTTCCATCATGATAACCTTCTTCTGATGACCTCCCCTGGAAAACATTTCTCAGAAGCAGCATTTGGTTTTCAACACGGCTCTGTTTTTGGTAACTGGTTTCAATGAGACATAAAAACCTCATCTCACTGGCCTAGGGTATCACAGTGACTCAGATTTCCATCTGGTGTTAGATGCTAGGACCCTCCTGCCAGCTGGTCATTTGTTCTAACCACTTACCCACATAGCCCCTGTAATTATAAAGTAGCTTCACTTTCAGCTCTCTGAATATTCTTTCTGGGTTCAGGTCTTTGCCTGTATGGACTCTAGTTCCTATGCCTTGCTGCATTATGATATACCCCTTGAATCATTTTACTTGGGCATTTCTTCCTGATTGTTTTTGTTTTTTCTTTGGGGCCAGCCCCCGCCCCACCTTAATGCCAAAATAATCTTTGCTTTTAACTCAAACAGGACCAACATTTGGCCTTCCTTATGTTTGCTATATATAACAGTTACAGCATACGATCCAATTCATATAATTCTTGGAGCATTTTGTGTCTCTTCCTGTTATATACTTCTGCAGAGTCAATAAGGCACTCTATTTATGGGGACACAGAGAGGACTTTTTATTATTTAAGCAGCAGTATCCTTTGACCCTTATCAGCATCAGTCCAGAAAGTTTACTTATGCATAGTTACACTTATAAACACGAACCCACGCACTTATGTCCATGCTCATATGCAGACACACAAATAAACATTTCCAAACATTTCTGGGTGGTGGTGAAATGATGTCTCTGAAAAACAGACCTACAGACAATGCGAGCTTCCACATGCTTATCACAGGAAATGGGAGGCCAGAATAAACTACTGTGTTTAGCATTAGGTTTTCGGGACTAGAAAACCAAGCAGTGTCATCAGAAAGAGAATAATCTATTGTGGAGATACTATACAGAGTAATGTTATACTTACTGTTCATCTGAGAAGCATCAGTATACCCACATGCCCAGCTTAGTTTACTGATATGTGCAGACAGGCAGTTTTAATTTTGGGAATTGCATTTCACTCCAGTAAATCAGTATTTCTGGTACCAAAATGGTATTTCCTATTTTGAAATCGAACCCACATGAATAATGATACAGTAAGCTCGAACAAACACAATACCCACTTGGAGCAGGTTTGACACCAGTTACATAGAACTAGTACTTCCATCTATTGCATATGCATAGTTGGTTAACTGAGTATTTCAGGGCCAGATTTTCAGGTTCCATTTAGCTCCCAGGATGACAACATGAGCTATGAGGTACTGAACACTGCCAACTGCATTTGGATGGGCAAACAGGAACAAAGGTGCCTTAAAATCTAGCCTCATAATGACTTTCCCAAGCTCTGACAGTGGCAGAGCCGAGAATGGAGTCATGACGTCTATACCCTGCCCATCCTGTGCCTGTCCACTTTGGTTCAGTGAGACACAAAGGCTCAGATGCTCAAGTGTTTCTAGGCACCTTAAGCTCATTCATTACATTTGGAGTTAGAGGCCATAAGCACGTCTGAGGATCTGGGCTAAAGAACACAGGCTGTTAATGTTAATGAATCTGTTTAATTTAAAAACAAAGAAAGCATGGGGTGTTTGTACTCATGTGGGTAAAACTGAAGCCTTACATCCAGTATATTGAAATATAAATACTGGAACTATTGTTCCAAATTATTGTATGTTGGCAGTGACATTTGGCTCACAACAATTAGTTCATATAAAATACCAGAACAGTCCTTGGAGCTAGGATTACAGCCAAGTCCCTGTCTCACTTCCCCCAAACCCTTCTCAGGTGAGTGCCCTAACCACTACAGAGTCGCACTACTTCTTGAGCCCTCTATCTGGGCAAGGAATCTTGATTTCTTGTCTGCACAGTGGCACTAGCCTCAACAGGAGGGGGAAGAATGATCAGATCTTGGAACAACCTACAGCTTGGTGGTTAGGATCCATTTGTGGGCGATGTGGTTTTGAATGTCTTTGGGCAGAAGAAGGCATTGAAATAGCCGCCCAAATCCCGAGCAAGCAACTAGGCAATTGAATAAAAATAGAGCTTTTCATCTTCTATTGATTTTTTAAAAAGTGGTAGTCACTAATGTTCCTTGTGAGAAGTCAAACCCTATTGGTGTGTTTTAGACATGGCTATGAGATTGAGGCCATATAGGAACTTAGGCAGAGGAACACCTAGTTTCTGGGTCTCAACTGTGATTAACAATTGTGGGATCAATTTGTTCGGTACTATCAACACTGGGGCAGTTCTGGACATTCAAAAAGGCACAACCATAAGTGTGTGAGAAACTTTAAAATCAGAATATGAGGTGCCTTTGAAGTTTAGGCACTTCCAAGGTTAATCAGCAACTAAGAAGAGTTTTTCAGAATCATAATTTTGGATTTGGGTGGCTAAATTTTGCATAAGGTTTTCTTTTAGGTCTAGCTCTAAGTCACTTCCCCAAGATCATGAGAAGTCTATGGCAGTAGTAGATTCCTAGGCTCAATAGTCTATGCATGAATGATCTCGCATCCCCTCATATACACTAAAAACCTGCCAGAGTATGGCTGAACATAGCAAACCTATTTTCTAGCAAAAGATAGATAATCACTAATAAGTAATCCTTGTGTTTTTACTGACACTGAAGACAAAGATCTCTTTGTTAATGCCGGTTCCTCTGAAGTTGTCCTCAGAATCATAAGGTTTTTTTCTGAATTTAAAAACCGTGTAAATATTTCTTTTGAACAACACATGAAAAGATACACGTGGGCTTTTCAATCAGATTAAATAAAATCAACAAAAGCTCTGAATGTGGAACCGGAGAAATTTCTTTAGTAGTTTCATGGGAAGGACTTAGAAGCAATTTCAGGGTGCATCTACACATGTATTAATACGCCATTGTTACCCTACATTAAGTTTAGTACTTTTAAGATGAGATACTAACTAAATGCACAGTAACTGGCCCTACTGCACAGTAGCACCAATGCAAAGTCTTTTCATGACACTTAGACTAATTCTACTGAACATTAGCACGGCTTTTGCCGTGACACGCTAATGCTCAATACAATTAGTCTACTATGTATTAAGCATCTTGTGTAAACATGCCCTCAGTTGACCAATTCAGCACCGTCTCCAATCCCTAGAGATGTATGAATTTCCTAAGTATCTATGTGTTTGCCACTGAAACCCATTAGGCCCTAAATTATCTACTGCTTATCATATGAAAAGCTACCTATGTCTTGAGAACACTAAGGAACTTGGGCTGCTTGCAGCCATTAAAAGAAGCCTGAAAAATGGTGCTTTACTTTAAACTTCACACACTCCCATGCTGAGCCCACAGCGTGCCCAGAAGAGGCAGAGTATTAATTCAACCCAGCTCTGCAGCATCTGTACATATTGGGTGCTTTAGTAGGGATTTCTGTCGCTGTTATCTAATAGCTGATTGAATCTATTGAATAGATGAACTATTAGATAAAAGCTCCAGAAGACCCCACTGAAGTGCCCAATCTATACAGACACTGCAGAGCTGGGTTGAAGTAATGCATTGCTTCTTCCAGTAAAGCACTTTTTTTTAATATCTGCAAGCAGCCTTGGTGCCTATCTCACACCAAACCCCAGCAGGATTAATAAATTAGGCATTCTTTGGCTGACCAACTTGTTCTACATGTTGGTCTAATATCACACAAAAATGCCACCATTTTACTTATGCTTTTCCCTGGAATGTGGGAAACCCAGGGCCAAATCTTTCCTTTCGCTAAAGGTACCTGAAGTTACATCCTATCCATCAGTCTATAAGGAATTCTGGTCTCTGGTTCTCTCAATCTCTCCTGTTGAAGCTGCTCCACCTTGCATATAATAATTACATGTTACTGGAACAGGGACTGGAATTCAAGTCTGTTCTCTTCCAGGCTCTAAAAGTCATGCCTACAGAGTCAAGCCCACATTTCTGGCCCAATGCATTACTTAATTATTACATGCATTATTCCAACCAAACAGATTCACCATGAAAAATTCTGCATTTTTCCTCCCACCCCCAACCTGGAATAGTCTAGAGGATAGTGGTTAGGGCACACTCCTGAGAGATGTGGATTTAAGTTTCCTCAGCTCGAGGAGAGCTTTGCATTGTAGGTGGGTGGTGCAATGAGCAGGTAAAAATGAGGTAGCTATCATCTGCATTGATAAGGACTTGGGTGTCTAACATTATAAGAGGGATCACTGTGAATTCTCAGTGGTGACCAGTGGCGTACCATGGATCTCAGGTGCCCGGGGGCCAATGCTTGCATTTGTGCCCCCTCCTCCCCCACCCAGGGATGGTTCGAGCAGGGTGTGGGGCCCAAAGCAAATCAGCTTGGGGTCCTGCCTCCCACCCCATGGTACTTCCATGGAGGAATTAGCAGTGTGGCACACCGGCCACGGAGGGAGGGGCAGTGGCCAGAATTTTTGGCCGGAACAGCCAAAGAAAGCCACAACCCACCAAGCATGAGAATGGGCTCTCACACACGAGAGGTGCCCTGGCATCTCTAGCCACTGCCTGCCTCCCCCACACCCCAGCCGGCATCCAGGGGCCATGGCCCCTTCCTGCCCCCCATCAGTGTGCCACTGGTGGTGATAGATGCATATGTCATTGACCCCCATTAGGGTTTAAGCCATAACCCTCCACAGCTTTTCCCATTGGCTACCTGAAGTGCCCTTTCCCCTTCATAGCATATTTAAATCCTATTTTCAGGTATCCAGCTCTCCCCAGGCATCGTACAGATAGCCTTGGTGGGAACATCCCCATGACTGGGAACATGTGTCTCCCCAGGGAATGCCAGTGCCACATGTCCTCTGGTGCACAGCACATTGCCCCAGGTGGGGTAGGGGAGGCCTAGGGTCCTGGGGGCCTCTGGGAGCTGCAGCCACGGTGCTCCTGCAGCAGGGAGTGTGTCTGGCAGCCAGAGCGTAGCTCCGGCTGGCCAGGCTCCAGTTCACTTTTTTTAGGTGTGGGGTTTTTTGACCTTGGGATCTCCATTCTGCAAAGTAGCAGCATGGGGAATGCCTGCATGTGCGGTGTGTGGCACTGCAGGTAGATCTGCTGCGCTGCATACTACGTGTCCATGCTCGTCTGGATGTGCTCGGTTAGTCCATTCATGGCAGACCACCTAAAAGTTGAACTTAAATTCCCCTTCTGAACCTGGGCTCTTAGGGCATGTCTTTATGCCACAAGGCAGAACTAGGTTGAGACACCCTACCCTGGCTCTTCACACACTACTTCCAGAGCTGGCAGTTGTATGGCCATGTTGGTGCAGCACTGCACCCATCCTAATAGCCTCTGATTCACAGCAGAGCAAATGAACCCAGGCAAAGCGCCATGCTACAACGGCTATCCTTTTGTTGTACAGACTTACCCTTGACTGTCGCTGTCATCCATTGTGGTCAGTATTAATTCCTAGGGATTCTGACTAGCTCAGCTCTTTGGTTTCCTGTTTTTGCCAAGGTTTTTTGACCAGCCTGTTTTGTTTACAACATGCTGTGGGAACCACAATGCATCACTGCCCTCACCAGGATTGATTCTGTGCTGATGAAGAGGTTCCCTTCCCAATATGACTTTTCTGGCCAAGCCTGGGCGCTCTCATACAGTTGCCCCATACATTCGTTAACACTAACAGATGCTCTTAGGGAAATATCTTTGAGGGAAAGGTCAGTCTCCGAATCAAAAGTTCACAAGTCAAGCTTCACTGAAAGGCCTCTTCACTTCAACGTGAAGCATTCAAAGCATATCATTAGAAAGATTAGCAAGGCCTCTGGCACACCACTGCCTTTCCTTATGTGCCAAAAGGTCTGGCAGATCAAAGCAGCCATTACTTCAAATAGCTTGTGGCTTATCTAATGCTTATCCTAACACCATTGACCTCTCAATCATCTATTAACAACAATTTCTGTCTTTTTTGGTGGGGGGAGGGTTCAGCAGGAAAAACTCTGTTAAAGAGAACAGCTTATACTACAAGGCCCAGATTCTGACCTTTCTGAGTTCACCCATATCCCATGCCAAAGATGTGCAATTAAAACAAATCAGGAGACCCAGTCATTTTGTAAATAAAATGTGTTTAAAATAAGATAACAGTTGCAAATCATAAAAACCATTTAGTTTAGCTAATGAGGTGACCAAGATCATGAATGGAAACATGTTTATTGTCTATATGTTTCTATCAGTGTGACAGAAAGTTCTCAGAAAAATTGAGCTCAGGCTAATTCACCCTCTTTGGTGATACGTGAGTAATAGGGGCTGAATAGACACCTGAATGCTCTACAGTTATAGATGTGTAGTGGAAGTTTGATGTCCAAATACATTTCTATCAACGTCTGCTGCATTTCTTAGATGCAGGTTTTTGCCTGTGGTAACTAATCACAGGAATAGGGTGTTACTAAAACTAATTAATACTGTTAAAAGCATTGTTATTTTTTAAATATATTGTTCTTCATTGTAAATATGCATCAGTTTAGTTATATATTTACATTTCCAATGGAAGGAATTTTTTTTTATTTTACTTTACTCCCCCCTGAATATTGAAGGAGGGGTTGGTATTTTAATATGAAAATCACTGGAATTTAATTGGCCTAAAATAACCCCAATACATTATTTGTGCTTATCATTACATAGATGGTCAATCTGAGCAAACCACATGCATTTCTATAACTCATAAGTGCAAAGTTTCCCCTTGCTTCTTTTTAGAAATTGTATAATTTGCACTTCCTCAATCAAATCATTTAAGCATCCACTTACAAAGAACAGTATATCAGGTACATAGCATATCTGTCAGTCGTGTGTCAGTTGGCATTTCCACTACAAGTCCCATTTTTCATGGCTATATAATGTGATGTTTTGAATTTTACGGGGCTTAGATTTTTATTTAGGACTCTTGACTTAACAAAGGCATGGCGATTCAAAGTTAAGCCACTTCACAATGGCACTGAAGGCATGTTTTAAAGTTACCATTTAACAGTAAATGGATCTGATTTGCTTTCTAAAGTTTCTGTACCGCTGATGAAAAGAAGCAGGGTAAAATAATTACTTAGGCTGGCTTCATTCTGGTCACAAGGACTCTGACATTTTAATATGAGTTTGGACTGATGTCTTTTTTGGTGATTTCCATATTGTTTCAGTCTTACCTTTTATTAATTTTCAAACACTACATCATCACAATGGCTGGAGCATATATAATCTACCAGATAAAATCAATACCTCATCCTAACACACATGTGGTATATGAATAATATAACGCTAATTAGGCAAAATTAAGATGACTTTCAGATGTACAGAAATATACAGGTTATGCATAATGATCCAAAGTAATTTGTGTCAGATGCAGGATATTCTTATAAAGAAAATATAGGCTACTCAGGGCACTATCCAACTCCGAAGGCAATGAAAGTTCTGCCATTTCCACTGACTTAAAGGGACAAAGGAATTTATTTTAAAGTCATACATTTCAAAGTAGATATTTTGTTGTACAAATTCCAATTTAGTTACGAATGGGACACGCCAAAAAAAAGCGATGAAATCCTATTTATTTGAAATGGGTATCTTATGTTCCAACCGTACTCACATAATAGGAGTTGAGATGAGATGTAAAAAATGTGTTACTATAAAAAAAAAAAGCTTTTTTTTTTCACTGGTGTCATCTTAAGTCAATCTGGACTTTAGTGTTTTTAAGGTCTGGAAATTTTAAAAAGCAGAGAAAATTATCAAAGCAAGTAAACTACATAAATCCCATCTCTTGCTATAGTTGTGACCACTAACTGACCATTATGTCTCAGCAGTCTCTACCAATTTCAGTATCTTTCTGTATTTAGAATAGAATACAGTGCAGTATGGCAATAGCTGTAGAGCTGCAGAAAGGCATTCCTATCCTCCATATACAAGTATACATTTGTTTTACTACTTATACACACATCTCACACATGTGGTGGTGATAGCTCTGTAACCAAAAGCAAGATTATGCCTTGCCCTTACAATGGTGCAGGAGACTGAAGGGGATATAAGTACTAGTCTGTGAATGAGGCTTAATTCCTGAAGACAAAATAATATGTGATCCCTGATCAAGAGCATCAGATAATGAAAGCTGACAAGCAAGTATAGCATCACATTATGTGGAGTGCTACCCTGAAGTGCCCAAGTGTGCTCAAAGTAACATTACAATATCTGAGTAAAACGTGCAAATTCTGGAAGGACTCTGCCTGCCCCCTTCCCCCTCCTCCCCCTGCCACAAAATCAGAAGACATTTCATCCTTTGATCTGGGCTCTAGGAATTATGCCCTTCTCCTTCCTTTTTCTTGTGCTCCAGAATGAAAACATCTGATCCCAACCACCACACACGTATAACTGAGCCACTGCTGCATACATCAAAATAAGGAATAACTCTGGCCAAATCAATAGGCCCACCCTAGTGGGGTAAAAGTGGCTTAAATGAAAAAAGAATAAAGCCCAAAGATCCAGGTCAAAGTATTTGATGTCACGTACCTACTGCATAATTATCAGCAGCGTGTGTGACTCGTTGCAGGAAAAAGTCCATCCCACACAGTTGCAGAAGCACCTAAAATGCAATCACCCACGTCAGTGTTTCCTAGCAAAATATTATGGGAAGGGTTAGAAATCTTTAAAGGATATCTTTGCTCCCTTTTTAAGGGGACACAGCTGTTCCTCATCAAAAAGTAAACTGATACCATTACTTGGTGCAGGGAAGCCCCACAATTCCCTGCCATGTTTTTATTGCAGACAAATTCTTTCACATTGTTTCCACCGAGACTCTTAAAAATGGAAGATGCTGCTCTTCTAGTTGTCTGCAATACTAACTACAGGGAAGCAAAGCTGTGCTTTTGGTTAAATCACTGTACTGGGAGTCAAGAGGTCTGGGTTCTGTTGCTAGCTCTGCACCATGTACCCCTGGCATGGACTTGAGCGAATCACTTAGCCTCCCAATGCCTCAGTTTCTACATGTGTAAAACGGGAGTAATAATATTTATCTCTATTATTATTTGAGAAGAAAAGGCAAAGAACATTACAAATCTTAGCCTACTTCATAGCCAATAATTGTATACAGGTATGATCAAAACCTTGTAGTAGTAGGCAACTGTTGACTCTCTGGATCATGGTGTACACATAAAACCTCTGGTCAGTCTGATGAATCCACTTGTATGCAGTCCTGCAACCGTCACATCAAGGCCTTTAATGTGTATATGTAGGCAAGAGGATGGTGGAGTGGAAGCAGCCCAAGATCTACCATCTCCTCTTTGGACCATTGAGACAGAATCCAAAGGCCAGACATTCAGTGCCTCGATGGTTGTAGCGTCTGCCAGAGAGCAACAGATCTGAACTGCTGCTGACTGCCTAATGCCTCAGCAAGGATGCATTTCTGCCAGGGTGATATCCGTTAGCCTTCCACCAACCAACAAGTACCCACAAGGCAGTGGGGGCTAAGGTTTTGAGGCACCTTATACTCACCTCACTTTGGAGGTTGCAAAACCTTGTAACATTACGTTTCACAATGTCACCTTTAACAACAATATTATAGGCCTCTGAAAATGAATCTGCACAAATATTAGATTAAATATAAGTTCACCTGAGAAAGCTCTAGGTTCTTCAATGTTCTGTCCTTCTACATTGACCCCATAGCCAGGTCTTCCTTTTATTTTGCTCTGCATGTGTATGCATGGGCCTGGTTGCCTGCAGGATTACAGCAGATGCTGACTGACCACTGCCAAAAATAGCATCACTGGCAACTTGTATCTTTTTCTATATCTAGTGACAACCCCTCCATCCCAGAGCCCCCAGTTCCTTTTCACCTGGTTGTACTTGTCATCTGCTGGCACTGTATCTAGTTGTAGTTCTTAGGTGAAAAACTATACAAACATGGTACCTTTGTACTCTTTTTAATTCTTTGTACTCTTTTTAATATCCCCAAACCTTTTTACATAGGTTGAGTGGTCCCTTGAGTACATTATACTGTAAGCTCATTGGGCTGGTTTCCCATCCCTTAGAAAGCCTGCAAGGAGTGAAAAGAAGGAGCAGATATTCTCCCAGACCAATAGTTCCCATAGGAGGAAGGATGACTTCAAGTAGAATCAAAGCAGTTATGTGCCTGACACAAATTCAGTCATTCATGCTCATTCGGGGTTGTAACACCACCAGAATTGGTTTCGGAAAAGCTTCTCTAGGATATTTTAACAAGAAAAGAGTCTGGCCCTCCTCCTGCCTAGTGCAGCATAGGGATGGAGGTACCACACATTTATTGAAGAGTAAAGTGACTTTGCTACATAGGAAAAGTGGAGCAGACAGAAAATGCACAGCCGTGGTACAAAGTAAATCACGTGATTCCAGGGCAAAGCTACCCCTTGAAAAAGTGGAGTAACTTTATAACCTAGGAATGTAGCTACACAGAACATGCGTGCTGCTACCCTAGTCACTTAGGAGAGCCGCTTGCTCAATGCCAGACACTCTAATATTGCCTGCATTTTTATGCCATGGGTCTGGGTCTTACTACAGCATAATGCTATTAAAGATTAAGGATAAAGCATTGCATGTGTCCACACCCATACTTACTAGCTGATCCCAGAATATCCCTGTGGATCAGTGGGAGCAGAACTAGCACAGGTCATCTGCTTGTGCATTAGCTCAGTGTCCTTTGTGCCTGTCTCTCATAGCGTAGATTCACTGGAGTGGGGATGATAATATGCTTGCAGCCAATGGATTTGTATAAGGAGGACACCCATTGTAAAGGGATGAAGGTAGAAAGATGGAGCTGAGAACAACAGGAACTCTACTGAGTGTGCGTGGAGGGAAGAGTACAGGGGAGGAACGTGTCTCCATCCAGGCCCACTCTTACATAACTGTTCCTCCAACCATGACTCCAGGACCTGTAAGCAAACCTTTCCAGAATAGCAAGGAAGAGGGCCAGGGTGAGGGTAGTGTCATGAAGCAGGTACAATCCCATTTCCAAGTTAAGGAGGGGACCCATGTATGGAGGTGCAATCAAAGTCCATGTCATTAGCATTTATACAACCCATATACTGTATTTTAAACGCACCAAACAGCCACTGAGAACTGAAAAATCACAATTTCACAGTTGATCCCATTGAATGTTGAAATAAATCCCTGAGACATTACTCCACTACTGTATCCTGAAATTCTGCACGCAAACACTAGACAACCCTCATGCTATAAACCCTGAGCGCTGGATATGTGAATTAATAATGTAATAAACTGGGGGAGAGGAGGGGCAAGTACTTTTGTATTTGATGTGCCCTGAGGAAATTCAATCTCATATTAACGATCATTATTATTATAAGTGAATATAAGACACCAGTTATTGTGATATCTAGCTGTTTGTGATACTAGTTTAAAGGGTCCAGGCAGCCCTATAAATGTGTGTTTGTCACACAGGGCGGCATCACTGACTGTGCTTTCAGCTGTGACGGTGGACACTGCCTGCTATTTTTGCACCTCCTCCCAACTCGGTGTTTGGGGCTGGTGCCCCGGTTGCTCTCCCATAGCTCTGCTACTGCTTAATAGCAGCCCTGTTCCCTCAAGGAGAACAGTAACTAGGGGCTGAATGTGTGTGTGTGTGTGTGTGTGTATGTGTGCGTGTGTGTGTGTGTGTGTGTGTGTAAAATATTCATGGTTGTTCCTGGTAAATGCATCTATAAAATGCAGCCTGTGCCCTAATCTAAGGGCATTTATACACGTGCTCTGGGAGTGTGTGTGGGCGGGGGGGGTTCAAATAAAAGCGCCTGGAGTGTCTTGTATATCAGCATCCTTGTACTTAAAAATGGCAGCAGCAGGGGTGCTTTAAAGCTTGTTCCACAAGCTTTAGTTAAAGTGCCTCCACCACCATTTTTAAGCACAGAGACAATGATATGTGAGACACTGGAGTCTACTGGAGTGAGGTAATTATCATGCTCCAGCAGACTCAATTAATTGAGCCTGCTCTGACATGCTGTAATTACTGCACAGTGGAGCAGCCTATGTGGGTGTATAGGCACCCTAAATTTCTATATATTTTTCCATGGGGTACTTTTCTGCTTGCACATTTATTAGGTTCTTACAAACAATGCAGGATTCTTATCATTGAGGCCAAACTGTGGAGTATTTTCAGCCCAAACTGGTAGGCAGATCAACTAATTTTTCTGCAGATTTTCTCTAGGTTTCCTGAGATCAGCTCATTGACTTTCAGCACTGTCTGGAGCCAGATCAGCTCTCATTCTCCCAAACCAGGCGCTTGGTTGCCTCCAAGCAGTGACCCAAGTCTGCAACTTCTTAGATTACTTTTTTTCCTGCCAGTTGCAAAAAGTAAAAAGGATTTGTTTTTAAAGCTAAACTTTCATTTTGAGACGGCTTTCTTGCTAAGAAGGATTTCAGCAGTCAATGTAAATATAGTGTGAGAAGAGAACAATGACCAATCAAACCTGAGGGCAGGTTTGGTCAATAGAGTAAAACTCATAAAATAGAGTAATGATTAACAATGAAGGCCCAAGATTGATACATTTCAGAAGATGCAAGAGCCAGAAAAGATTTCTCTTTGTGTTGAAGTTGGCGGTGCAACAGTCTATAAATCACTACAACTGTGTGCAAACGAAGGAGAAGAAAACACTCACAATTGATCTTATATCAAAAGGGCCAGATCTTTAGCATAAACTCATCTGACTTCAGTAGAACTACTTTGGATTATATCAGTTGGTCCAAGGAAAAGGATCTGGTCCAAGGCTCCATCCTAAATCAGGAGTAAAGCAAGTTGCAATTAAGGCCTATCACTGGGCTGTGTCCCAGATGAGTGTAAATTAGCTTCATAGGCTTCAGTAAACTTTAACTGATTTACAGGCCAGGTACAGACATTACTTTTACTGGTATAAGTGATCAGAAACCTGTCTAAACGCATAACAGAACAAAAGTTTGGCACACATAGACGGGTTTAATAATGGCAGACCCTGGTCTAAGATAAGAAGCCTGTGTGCCTTCCCTCTCCCCTTACAAAAGGGCGAATGTGTGTTCTGTTCGCTACCAATCTAAATGATGCCGCCTACAGAAATCCCTTTAACTTAGATGAATTTTACTTCAGGCTTTTTGAATGTGTGTAACTAGTCACAGAAACTCAGAATCTTTTCCATTGTTTTCAGGAGTGTAGAAAACTGTTTCGATAAGAGAGCATTATGGAAACAAAGCAACATAGTGCTGACAAAGGTTTGCAATTATGTCAGATCATTAGGCCAGGGCGAAAAAGGATTCATCTAGTCTTATCATTCCAACCCCAGTAGTGCTTAAATCTGTTCCTTGGGTTCAAAATTAAAAACAAACACAACAAAAACCCCCCAGCTTTTCTCAGCAGATTCACCTTCCAGTAGTGCTTTCACTGCTGGAGCTATCAGACATTTGGCTGGGCCAACAGGTAAACCCTGGTTTTCTATTCAGGGTCCTGATTCTTATTAGACAAGTCTTTTCACTCTTAAAATGCACGTTTATGCAATCTAGTCATATGGTCACAAAGAAAAAAAAAAGAAAATGGTAGATCTCCGATATGAAAATAGGCACTAGCTCTACACCTGGTTGTTCTAGAAATAAAACTATGATGATCTCCCAATCTGATTTCTCATCTAAGGGGCATTTTTTGTAGATGCACACGAACTCCTTTTTTTGCATGCACAAAATACAAATCTGCATACTTGTTCCTCTAACGATCTGTTTTGAAACCACGGCTAAATCATTCAAATAATAAGAATTGCATAAACCTAGAGGTACATTTTGCACCATAAATATTGTGGGTGACTTTGTGCTGACAGCAGAGACACTGTCCTATTTTCTTTTCAATGTCATAAATAAGAAAAATGTTTAAACAGGTAAAAAGTTCATATGGATTTCAATATCGTTTACCTCTTGGCTCTGTCAGCTGCCTGAGTTACTTTGACCTTAACTGTTCATGGAGACATTCCAGAAAGGTGCCTGTTGGAAAACAACACCTGGATGGCAGAGCATAGCATCAGCTGCCTTTACCATTTTATTGCTTTATTGACTTTCATAATGTGGAAAACAGGATTGCCTGCATCCAGCCTGCAGTTTGCCAGGCCTTGCAGACAGCTGCCATATGTGTACGTGATGTTTACATTTTATCACCGTAAGTACAACAGTGAAGATAACAAGGACTTTTGCTCCCATGCCACTATCTTATACAAAATGTCTCCATTTATTAATTGCTTTGGCACTTCCACTGCATTGTACAGGGAATATTTCTTTTCAATATTTGCTCTAAATTGTGGCATTGGTGATCACATAGGTTCACCCACTATCTTTTCTGAAAGCCACCCTTTTTTTGCCTGTTTTAGTATTTGAGGTCATTAGTTCCCTGCCCCACTGAAGGAAAATCATTACTTTCTTTACTTGGAAACATAACAGGAGGGGGAGGGGATAGTAACTTCCCTATCATAAATTCCAGGTAGCAAGACTGTGGGTCAAGTAGGAAGAAATAAAGACTTGCAAAGCTTCAATCTATCCCCATCCCGCTGAGCAGCATCACAATTGCACACCATACTACGTATGAAGTAGTCACCTTGGTACTTGTTCAGTGAGCAAGATCTGCACCACGGATGTCAGTAGGAGTCCTGCCATAGTTTTGATAGCACTGTGCAAACTCCACAAATACGTTCTATATGCGAGTCAAGGTTTTACAGTAATCTTATGTATCTTTACAGCAAAGATGATGAAAGGGGCTGAATAAAAAACCCATGCCCACCAGCTTTGACATACTTGGAAAATCAGATAAAATTTTGTGGCGATGTCCATCTATGTTAAAAAGCAGTGGAGAATGATAAATTACTCTAAACTGACACACCCTTCAGGAAAATTCACTCTTTCTAAATACGTTTCTTTTTTCACAAATGGGCTTGTTCCATTTTCAGGTTTGTTAACTGAAGAAAATAAAAGTAAGGGAGAAAAGAAAGGGCGCATTTGATACCTCTGCTCTGTGACAGCAGCCCTCTGTTACCATAGCAAATGATGCCTTTAAGAACATCATCTCTAGTGGTGATAATGTGAGCAGTCATTTTATGGATAAAATGGATGTTTCCTCATTCTGAGGTCTTCCTTTCTTACACCTCACTTTTCAGCTAGTACCAAACTTTACACACTGGACATTTTTTTCTTTCCAAGCCTGTGCATGGACATCAATTCCAAATTCAACATAAAACTTTATGGAAAGAATGTGACACAGCTCTGTCAGCATTTTTTTATGACAAAACCCCTTATTCAAGCTCTTTGCAGCTTATGAGCTTATGCATAGTTTTAGCTAGGGTTTTCCAAAGAATTAACATCTTTATAACATAATTCATCAGAATTCTGCATTATTACATTTTCCAATTCTGCTGATATATATATAATAGATATTTATAATATAATATTTTACCTTTCTCTCCTGACCCCTAAAAATAATCCTTAATGCTATTACGAATACAAAGAAAGGTGGCCAACTTTAGTATGATTAAATTGTTGACCTACAACTGTCCTGAAAACATCCACATGCCAAACATTCACTAGATAATTACTAGCGTCTCTGGAATATTCTCTCCCCTTTTTACATTCTACTTGAACTTTCTTAACCTGCCCCCTGGTGTAGTTAACCAAATTTAATATTCTCCTTTTTTGTCTGCTAGGGTCACACACTGTTCAGCCAACAGAACTACACATGCACACATGTACGTGCATGCACACACACACACACACACACACACACACACGGTTTTTTTCTTTGCAATACCTGAGTGATGTGAACACAGTATGAAAGAGACTTAGAGGTTGTCTCTGTTGCAAAATGAACTCAAGTCATAACATAAGGGTTGCCCCCAACTTGAGTCGCTCTTCTATACTAATCAAAAGTTCTTACACCCTACTTTCCTGTTTCTCCAGCACCCAGAATCTCAAAGCAGGATCAAGAGCCCTGCGTGCTAAGTGTTTCCAAAAATAAATATTTTTGAAACTGTATCTCCCTGCTCCAAATTGCTTATTTTTTAATGCAACATGGGGCTATAGTCAACAGCGTAGTCATAGTGCTGTATACTCATATGCCTCTCATGAAGAGCTTTCATGCACCCAGGCCCTAAATGAGTGATTCTGCCAAATTAAATGTGTGATGACTTGTCAGCTATATGAGGCAATTCATATGTCTAATTGTGTTGCTGGAAGGCCATCTTTCAAGGAGCAGATAAGTCCTCATTAACCACACAACAGCATGAGCAGCTTGCCTGTGGCTCATAAGCTTTTTATTTAATTCCTGATTGGAATTACAGATAGACCCCATGCATCATGCCACTCTGCGGCTAGAAGTCACAGAGAATTAAAACCTACATAAAACTCAACAGTTGCATTATTTGCAGGCTTTTCTTAGGACCTCTTGTATTGGTGTCTGTCTTACGGAATGTGGCTTTAGCTATCCTGATTTACTCCTCAGCATACCTGAATACCTTCTTAATAAACATTTTTCTTGATTTCCCATCTTCTTTGTCACTGAATGACTAATTTTTAATTTCCAGAACTATGAATAATTTACTGTATGCCCTAGTTTTTAACCCCAAAGCTATTTCCTTGAGTTCATGTGCTTCAGATTTCAACATGCATCTCCAATCTCCTGAGAAGGCTTTACAGAACACCTGCCTAAACTAAATGGCCATTTCTCCCAATAACAATTTTCAGACCTTTGACATTCATAAGCTCTAAGAATTGTTCCTGAGTTGTGTCCCTACAGTGAATGCCTGAGAAATTTTCATTTTTCATTCATAGTTTATAAGATTCCTAGCTGGCCAAAGAGCTGTTCTTTACTAAATCTGTCAGGTCTTCAATCGTTCCCATGGTTGCCTGCTCCCTTTGTCTTCTCCCTTTTTCTCGGTGCTGGATAGTATCAGTGTGTAACTGATACTGTATTCCTGTACAAAAGCTGTCAGGTGCAATAAGTGCAATAACTGCTCTGGTCATTACCATCAGAGTTGATTATTTTATTATGATTTTTTATGATTCATCCTAGTCACTCCCAATGACAGACTGTGCGCTCGTCACAAGTTGTACTAATCATTAATACTTTGGGCACAGCTGGAAACCCTGTGGGGAGGAGGCTGCTATTCCATCCATGTAGTTACTACTAATTTGGTAGTTTCTCAGTTAAATTGTAACTGGTCTGTAATTCTGCTGCCCCTACTGCTTGCCATTGCATAATGCTGATTTCTCTTGCCTGATTGGCCCAGATTCCACTGTACACAAACCATAGACTTCTTGCTCAAGGCAGGAACGAATGCTGGTACTCAATGGACTGCCAGTCTCAGGTGTTAACTCAGGAATCTAAGTAAGAAAGACAATTTATCTCCATATCTGCCATGTGCATCCCTGAGATAACTGATCTATACATATATATGTGTGTCCACAGGGCCAGCCTTGGGAAAGGAATGCTTCAACTGAGAGAAAAGCATTCAGGAGCATAACGCTCAATCTTCACGTATAATACACCCAATGGTTGTGATGAATCAGTGTTTTTCAAAGAAGAATATTTTCATCAAAAAATTTAGAAACAACTGAAAATCCTACACTGGGGGCTCAACCCAGTAGTATGGGGGAAAAGCAGGAGGAACTTGCCCTCCTGCTAGCTAACACAAACCTAGACATAATGGGGCTCACTGAAACTTGGTGAGATCCAACGCATGAGTGGGCGGTGAACATCAAGGGCTATAGACTGTACAGGTGGGATAGAAAGGGGAGGAAAGGTGGGGGTGTGACGCTCTATATCAAAGAGCAATACACATCCTTAGCAAACAGCACTGGGTCAGAGGAGGGACAGGCTGAAGTGCTCTGGGTTAGAATACAAGGGGGTCAGGGGGAAAGGGACTTAATGGTGGGGGTCTACTACAGACCACCCAACCAGGGGGAAGAGTTAGATCGGGAATTCTCAGGTCAGCTCGCAGAGGCAGTTAAGTCAAGGAATGTGGTCATCATGGGTGCTGGGAAGAGCAGTCAGCCAGGTCTGACCACTCACATAGCTTCCTAGCCAAGTTACAGGACCTCCACCTAATCCAGGAGGTGCACAGTCCCCCCAGGGGAAATGCCTTGCTGGACCTAGTCCTGGCCGCAGACAACAACCTGGTGAGGGGACGGCAGGTTCTCGACCACCTGGGCAATAGTGATCATCACCTACTGGAATTCACCATCCAGTGCAGGGTGTCAAAGGCCTGCAGCAAGGCAGCAGTCCTAGACTTCAGGAGGGCAGATTTCAATGAGGTAAGAAGACTAGTCAGGGAGGCACTGAGGTCCCAGAGGGGAGGGAAGTTGAGAGTCCAAGAAGAGTGGTCGTTCCTTAAGGAGACGATCCTCCAAACCCAAAGGGTGACAATCCCAATGCAGATCAAAGGGGACAAGAGTGCTCAAAAGCCCCCATGACTCACCAAAAGCATCCAGGAATGTCTCAAAACTAAAAAGGAGGCATACACCCAATGGAAGGGGGGCCATCACCAAGGAGGATTACACCTCCATTGCCCAAGATTGTAGGGGGGATGTTAGAAAGGTTAAGGTGGAGACAGAACTGGGACTAGCGGCCCATATCAAAGAAAACAAGAAGTCCTTTTTTAAATACATAGAGGGTAAAAAGAAGGTACTGGGTAATGTGGGGCCTCTGCAGGACACGCTTTGAGATCTGGTGGTCACACCAGACCACAAAGCTAACCTCTTTAACAATTTCTTTGCCTCCATTTCTTTGAGCAGGGACCGGGTTATCCCCACCACCGGGATCCCTGACGGACCCAGGAGAGGGACAGCCAGGCCCAGGGTCAGAGAGGACCTAGTCAGGGAACTTCTGTTGGGACTAGATGTGTTCAGAGCAACAGGTCCTGATGATCTCCACCCCAGAGTGCTGAGGGAATTGGCAGAGGTCATTGCAAGACCCCTGGTCCAGCTTTACAAGCACTCATGGTGCTCTGGCCAGGTGCCAGAGGACTGGAAAAGGGCCAATGCGGTCCCCATTTTCAAAAAAGGGAGGAAGGAGGACCCAGGAAACTATTGGCCCGTTAGTCTTACCTCGGTCCTGGGGAAGCTCTTTGAGAAAATTATCCAGGAGCTCATCTGCGAGAGACCAGCAGGGGAGATTATGCTTAGGGGCAACCAACATGGGGTCATTAGAGTCAGGTCCTGTCAGACCAACCTGGTTGCCTTCTATGACCAAGTCACAAAATCCTTGGACACAGGTGTCACGGTGGATGTAGTCTTTCTGGACTTTAGGAAGGCCTTCGACACTGTCTCTCACCCCAGTCTCATTAACAAATTAGGCAACTGTGGCGTTAATGCCTACACAGTCAGATGGTTCACAAATTGGCTGGAGGGCCACACCCAGAGAGTGGTGGTGGACAGGTCATTTTCAACCTGGAGGGATGCAGGCAGTGGGGTTCCCCAGGGCTCAGTCCTCAGGCCTACACTGTTCAATATCTTCATCAGCGACTTGGACCAGGGGGTGAAAAGTGCCTTGTTCAAATTTGTGGATGACACTAAGATGTGTGGAGAGGTGGGCATGCTGGAAGGGAGGGACAGGATACAACTAGATCTGGACAGGTTACAGGGGTGGGCGGATGAGAACAGGATGGGTTTCAATACTGACTAGTGCAAGGGCCCGCAGTTTAAAAGGGCCTGCCAGCAGGAAAAAAGCCCCAGTTAGGCTCGGAAGCAGTGAGAGACACGCGGGTGAAAGCCCGCTGCACCCCCGCTCCCCCAAAGCCCTCCAGAAGCCCTCCAGCAGCCGCGGAGCCCCCCGCCGACCCCCAGCACAGCTGGAGGCAAGCGGGGCCCATGGAGAGAGGGGGATAACCCCTTAGTGAGTGGGAGGAGGCAGCTGAGTGGAGCCAGGCCGGGTCAAGCCCCGCCCCTACTCCGCCCAGCCCCCCAGGGAGCCACGTGACCGGAGCCGCACGAACAGGCTGTGCAAACAGGTGCGCTTCCCTGCCGGTGCGTGAGTTAGCACAGAGGGCACACGGGAGGGCCCAAGACCCTGCCTGCGCACCCCCCAGGGTAGACAGTCCCAGCCGTAGCCAGCCTACCAGAGGCATGACACAGATGGGCACGCACCGCACCCCGAGGGATCCCTCAGGCTCCGCAGGCCCCACCTCTGGCACCTCAGAGATTGCCACCCAGACGGAGCCCCTGGTTCCGGGCTCCACACAGATGGAGTCCCTGGCTCTTGGCTGTGGGGGCTGCCTGTCCCTTTTTCAG
>NW_005842133.1:212288-215190 GCF_000455745.1 Alligator sinensis | reverse complement strand
TATGGCACTCCATGGCACCCTTGAAAGAATCTCAAGGCACCCCAAGGTACTATGGCACCCTGACTGAAAATCACTGCTTTACAGATGACTTGGGGGTCATCATTGACCACAAGATGAACACGAGCTTGCAATGCGATGCGGCAGCTAGTAAAGCGACCAAAACTCTGGTTTGCATCCATAGATGCTTCTCAAGCAAATCCCGGGACGTCATTCTCCCCCTGTACTCGGCCTTAGTGAGGCCGCAGCTGGAGTACTGTGTCCAGTTTTGGGCTCCAAACTTCTCCAAACTTCAATTCAAAAAGGATGTGGAGAAGCTTGAGAGAGTCCAGAGAAGAGCCACGTGCATGATCAGAGGTCAGGGAAGCAGACCCTACGATGACAGGCTGAGAGCCGTGGGGCTCTTTAGCCTGAAAAAGCGCAGGCTTAGGGGTGATCTGATGGCCACCTACAAGTTTATCAGGGGTGACCACCAGCATCTGGGGGAACGTTTGTTCACCAGAGCGCCCCAAGGGATGACGAGGTCGAATGGTCACAAACTACTTCAAGATCGTTTCAGGCTGGACATAAGGAAGAATTTCTTTACTGTCCGAGCCCCCAAGGTCTGGAACAGCCTGCCACCGGAGGTGGTTCAAGCGCCTTCATTGAACACCTTCAAGATGAAACTGGATGCTTATCTTGCTGGGATCCTATGACCCCAGCTGACTTCCTGCCCTTTGGGCAGGGGGCTGGACTCGATGATCTTCCGAGGTCCCTTCCAGCCCTAATGTCTATGAAATCTATGAAATCTATGAAGGTACTGCACCTGGGGAGGAAGAACCAGCAGCCTACCTACAGGCTGGGGAACTCCCTTCTTATCAGCACAGAGGCAGAAAAGGATCTTGGAGTCACTACTGATTTCAAGATGAACATGGGCCACCAATGTGAGGACGCAGTCAGGAAGGCTAACTGCACCTTATAATGCACCCACAGATGCATCACGAGCAGGTCCAAGGAGATGATCCTCCCCCTCTATGCAACATTGGTCAGGCCACAGTTGGAGTACGGCGTCCAGTTCTGGGTGCCACACTTCAGGAGGGATGTGGACAGCATTGAGAGGGTCCAGAGGAGGGCCACTCGCATGATCAGAGGGCAGCAGGGCAGGCCCTGAACCTGTTCAGCCTCCACAAGAGAAGGCTGAAAGGGGATCTGGTGGCCATCTATAAACTGGCCAAAGGGGACCAGCAGGCAATGGGAGAGTCCCTGTTCCCCCGAGCACTACCGGGGATAACAAGGAATAACAGCCATAAGTTGACTGAGAGTAGATTCAGACTAGATATCAGGAGGCGCTACTTCAGAGTCAGGGTGGCTAGGATCTGGTACCAACTTGCAAGGGAAGTGGTGCTCACTCCTACCCTGGGGGTCTTCAAAAGAAGGCTAGATAATCACCTAGCCAGGGTCATCTAACCCCAGCATTCTTTCCTGCCCAGGACAGGGGCTTGGACTTGATGATCTGCTCCGGTCCCTTCCAACCTTACCAACAATGAAACTATGAAACCCCCTACTACAGCTCTTCTGTATGCCTCTGGTGGCACAAAGCATCTAGAATAGGGCTGAAGGTCTGGACCATTCAATTAATTAATTATTAAAATAATTTTTTTAAGTGTATGTGTATTTGGGGGAGGGTTCCATGCATTCCTGAAACTCACTAAAATATTATCTTTCTTCTATAGCATTACTTCATGTGGGGCTTTATCAATTGATATGTTATGCTGTTTCATGCCTTTGCTAATATGCACAAAAAGATTTGAATGGAAAATCCATTGTCCCTATTAGCTTCATTTACAATGAAATCAGTGAGCAATTTCACATCTTAATCTAAAAAATCCAGCACAAGCTGCCTCATGGAAGCTTCCAGTTGTTTGTAAAATATTTATGTTAAAATATATATAATAAGGTGAATGTATAGGCATGGATTTTCAAAGCCAAAGGCAGTTAATAATAGTCAATGGGAAGCCCCGCACTGCATGGGGGGGGCTCTACCATGAGCCCCCCAACCGCCCCCTCACTAGCCCGGACCCCCCATGGGTGCTCCGCCTGGGCCACCTCTGGCCCTTTAAGAAAAAAAAAAAACCAAACCCCCCCCCCCAGACTTACCACTCCTGCAAGTGGGAGCAATCCCCACTGCCCCCCACTGCCCTGTGCCATGTGGGGGGCTCTGTATGAGCCTCCAAAGCCCCAAGGCCGCTGCAGGAGCAGTGAGTCCCAGGGCTTTTCTTGTTTTTTTTTTCTTAAAGGGCCTGAGCTGGCCTGGGTGGTGAGCACCAGGGCTTTTCTTTAAACCACTGGGAGCTTGGCCGGCGGGACAGTCTTGGTGGGGCGGGGGGATTGGGGGGCTGGCAGGGGCCCCCCCATGGTCTCCTCCCCCACCCCTAGTACTTACCAGCTTGGAGTCAGCTGCAGCTCCGTGCTGCAGCCACCGGGGACTGCCCGAATCATCAAAGCTCTCTGAATCTTTGCCGAAGATTTGGAGAGCTTTGAATCGATTGAGACCTGTAAAATGGTCCCCCGATTCAATTCGGATTCAGAGATTTGGCCACCAAATTAGGCCGAATCTCCTCTGAATTGAATCACCACCCAAAGCGTCACACAGCCCTAATGTTTAGGGTAGATGTTCAAAGAGAAAAGGGCTGCCATCACGGGGCTTGAGCACCCAGCCTATTTTGGTCTTCTTCAGCCTTTCTGCCTTACAGAGGATTAGAAAAATATAATTGCAGCAGTGCCAAGATCTTTCAGAGAACATGTGCGAACAGGTCGCCAAACATCCCAGGAACATGGAAACAAAGATTGGAAAGGAAAAATAAATAAGGGGAATGAAAAGCACATTTTATGCTGAACTGGTGCTCATGGCAAAGGGGTGCTGACA
>NW_005842133.1:199646-212278 GCF_000455745.1 Alligator sinensis | reverse complement strand
CTGGAATTTTTTAGAGAAAAAGAAATTTATTCACCAGTGACGTGGATTTAGTTGGTGCTTTCAGACGAACCGGAGAGACTCTGTGACGTTTCCAAGACATTTTGCTGTAGGTTATACAAATGCCTCAGAACAACAGTAAAGGTGTCTCTGATCAGGCAGCACCCAATATGTTTATGCAGCCCTGATGGGAAGAGACATGTTTATTCAAGCTGCTAGCCAAAACTATATGTCAGGGGCTGCTTTCAATGCTAATGCTATCAAAAGCTCAAAGAAGAGGAGGATTTTAGAGGAGCCCCAAGCTTGCAAGCACTGTGAAGAAATGAAAGGATGGAAGCAGGAACG
Organism: Alligator sinensis; assembly: GCF_000455745.1. Taxonomy (NCBI): domain Eukaryota; kingdom Metazoa; phylum Chordata; order Crocodylia; family Alligatoridae; genus Alligator; species Alligator sinensis. The sequence continues at coordinate 211,936 of NW_005842133.1, read as the reverse complement.
GGGAGAGAGAGAGGGGGAACAAAGAAACTAGAGGGATGCAGACCCTCAGCTGATGTAAACTGGCATAGCTCCATGGGAATATGATTTAGGTATTAAACAAAAAACAGGAGGTCTGGGTACTGTCCCAGGCTCTGCTGTCGTCCAGCTTTGTGACTGGAAAGTAACCTGGAGTCATATTTTCTTAGTAGAAACGTTATTGCTCGTGTTATACTAGATGAACACAAGGGTCCTTTCTGGCCTTAAAAACCAGTGAAGTTTGTAGAGCTATGCCAACTTAAATGCAACCAAAAGCCCATACACTGAAAGGGTGGAACATGGCATGGCCCAGAGGATACAGCATGAGAACAACATCCAGGACTTCATTTCTGACTTTATCACTGATTGCTGTGTGATGTTGAGCAAGTCATCTTAGGTTTCGGTGGGGGTAATAATACTGTTAATTTGTGTTCGTGAACTGCACAAAACTACCAACAACAATCTCGATATTATTCCACTACTTTAGTCAAATTATAGTATAGAAATGCAACTTTTGTGCTGATAGAGGTTTTACAGATATAGGAAGTCAAGGTCTATGTCCTGAAGAGCTTACTAGTTCTTTAGGCCGGTTTCTGCTCCATAACCAGTTTACAGATTTCTCTAGGCCCAGCTCCTGAGGTACCTCTCCACTATCTCTGTTAACAGAAGTGGTGGCCAATAAAGTAGTAGAGTAGTTCATTACAACTGGAAATTATAGCACCTGATACAAACTTAATAAGCTTGCTTTTGGTTTTTTCAGCTGAGACGTGAAGGCCTTCACATTCTCACGCTCAATTCCTCTCAAAGCACTGTACCAATGATGGGTTAAATGCTGAATTTTGAAAAAAAGGATTTGTTTTCCATGACTTAAGCAAAGGTCCAAAGTCTGACAGGTTGTTTAACACGTACTGGTTTCTTGCCTACTGTGCATATGTATTTATTATCCCCAAAGCTGTTTATTCTGTTACTGTATGTTACCTTTTATTTGCCATCTGTCCCTTGAATGGAATCCTTCTACTGGATTATGTTTGACATATTTATTTAATGAGGGAAAATGTACCTATAATTGTGTTTTTCAGTAACTGTTGTCTCAATCCTATTTTTAAAGTTCAACACAACAGGTGGGAAATAGCATGGATGTTTAATGTAATGCCTTAGTAGCCAAAGTATAGACCAGGTCTGTGGTTCTCAACCTTTTTTGTACCAGGACCCATTCATAAACATCGATGCCCAGTCCTGACCCAGTGCCCCTTACTCCCGACCCACTGTCCTCTGTTCCCAGCCCCGCAGTGCTTGAGGTAGGGGGCGGGTGTGTGTGACATGGCGGAGTCCCAAGCACCCCTTGCAGGCTGGAGCTCTGCCAGGCTACAAGGGAATAGCCATGGTTTCCCATGGTTTTTTCCTTTAAAGGAGAATCCATTTTTAAAGTTTGTTCACGACCCTTTCATATATTCTTGCAACCCACTTTTGAGTCGCGACCCATGGGTTGAGAAACGCTGGACCAGGTCATCTTTAGCCTCTTTGGAGGCCTTGTTCTTAAACCTGCCAGAATGATCTAGTACACTGGTCTGATGGGCTGGTCGTATTTCCATAACTGGAAATTTGTATTGGAATAAGCTACCTTAGAATTGGAATTACTGAGCAATGACACCTAAAAATGAGCTACTAGCACCAGAAAGTAAGTGGAACTAAATAGGATCCATTCACAAAGGATGTATACCTTCATCAGAAACATTTTGCCTGATACATTTTAATCTGTGCATGAATGTTCCTTTTCAAAGCACATTGTATGAAGTTTTGCTAATTAGGCCAGATTCAAACCTCAGAAAGTGTGTCCAGCCTCTATTGATTCAACGGAAACTGCATCCACTTACACCGTATCTGGAATTGCTCACGATTCTTTAAAAGGCTAGTTTTTACTACTAGGTAAGTTAGAATTCAGTAACTTTATAGAATACAAAGGAACATACTATATAGAGATATAAGGTGGTTACCAAGCATTTTCATGTACCTGGACATAGACATGCAATAAGAGCTGGTCAGAATATTTTTACTATATGTTTTTCCATTGAGAAAAACTTAGCTTTGAAGCCAAAACATTTGTGAAGACACACTGATTTTGAAAATTGTTCCTGAGGTCCAAGGTGATCCTCTGTTTATTTCCAGACAGAGAGAGGGGAAACCGAAATGGAAAACTCAGCTGTCCTGATATACTTTTGCTTCACAGAAATATTTGAATGGCATTATTTCCACTGTATTGAAGAACTAAATCAATGTTTTAGGACTTGGAAATTGTGAAATAGAACTGTAACTCTCTGACCAGCTCTGTCTCCTATATAGTTTCAGTGGATATTATTACAAGCTTATGCTAGTTTCTACAGAGACACACTTTGCTTTCAGTGACATGATGTTATCACACAATATAATGTGTGTTAACTGTGGGTCATCAGCTATGTCACTGCTCTGGAAAAGCTCCCCTTGGTGGACACCCACTCAGCCACTCCATGAAAACCTCATGGCCTATAAGCTGAATTAGTTCCAGTAGTGCAGGGGTGGACAATTATTTAATCTGGAGGGCCAGTTAAGGAGTTTCAATGAGCTGCTGAGGGCTTGCAGGGGGGCAGGGGTGGAGGGAAAGGGAGATACCAATTGATCCTATCTGGCCTGCCGGCCACCACTGGAGACCGAGGAGGAAGGGTGGCACCCTGGACCACTCCATTCTGCAGTAGCCAGTGCTGGGCCAGGCCGTGCAACATATAGACTTCTCTGCTCCCCATATCCATCTTCCCCTCACCCACCTTCCTGTAGCTGTGCAGTCCTTGCACCATGGCTGCCATCAGTTGTCCCACCCCACTGTGATGAGCCACTGCTGCCACTGCCTTGCACTGGGAGAGCCAGGGGTGGCTGCCCCAGGCCAAGCCCCGCTATGGCCAGCATGGGCTAGTGGCACCATGGTGGTAACAGCTCATTGCAGTGGGTGGGTGGGCAGGACAATTACTTAGCATGCTGCATCGTGCCCTGTCCCATGCAAGCCTGGCTGCCAGCAGCCACAGTGCTAGGACTGCATAGCAGCAGCAGCAACAGGAAGCTGGGGCAGGGGGTATGGATGCAGTGGGGTGGAGGAGTCTGTGTGCTGCATGGCATGGCCCAGCCTCGGCTGCAGCAGAGTGGAGCAGCATGGGGCACAGCCCTCCCTCCTTAGACTCTGGGCAGTGGCTGGCAGGCTTGATAGGATCAATTGGTGGGCCAGATATAGCCCACGGACCATATTTTGCCCACCTCTTCAGTAGTGTCTGTCTTTTTGGCAAGCAGGAGACACAGAGATATTTCCTATCTATAGATTCCCCTTTAGAGAGCTTGGATCCCAATTTTCAACTGCCCTTGGCCCCCTAGAACAAGAACAAACATCCAAGAACATTGCAGTTGCTGTTCATGCCCCATAACTTGGTGTCATCCATGAACTTGGCCAGCAAGCTTTTCACTCCCCCATCCAAATAATTGATAAGGATGTTGAAAACCACCAGTCCAAGCACGGACCCCTGAGGGACACCACTATCCACTTCGTGCCAAGACGACACAGATTCATTCCTGAGAACTCTCTGGGTCCTACCTTGTAGCTAGTTTCCCACCCACTGAACCATCGAGCAGCTGAGCCCACAATCTTCCAGTTTTCCCACAAGGATATCATGGGATAGTAGATAATAAGCCTTTTGAAAGTCTAGGTATATAACATCTACCTCATCTCCCATGTCCAGGTGGTGAGAGACCTGGTTGTAGAAGGAGATGAGATTGGTTATACAAGACCTGCCTGTGACAAAGCCACGCTGGCTGTCATTCAGAAGCTTACCTTCCATGAGTTTATTGCACATAGATTCTTTAACGAGCTTTTCCAGGATTTTCCCTGGGATAGAGGTTAGGCTGACTGGCCTATGTTGCCCGAGTCCTCCCTCTTCCCCTTCTTGAAGATGGGCACAATGTTGGCCCTCTTCCAATCTCAGGGATTTCCCCTGAGCACCATGAATTCTGAAAGATCTTTGCCAGGGGTCCCGCAATGACCTCAGCCAGCTCCTTCAGCACTCTCAGATGAAGTCCATCTGATCCTGCTGACTTATAAATATCTAGCTTTTCTAGTTGGTATTGCTCCCACTCAGCATCCATAGTGGGGAGGCTGCCATTCCTGGCATGCCCTCCATGAACCTTATCTTGCTTGTCTTTCCCCTTCAGGAACACATGAAGCACAGAACACTCTGTTTGCAAAGCCAATCACATTTTACTTCATCGAGTACAAGTTTCCACATTTCTCTGCAATGGTCCTTGGCATTCGGGTCAGTGCGCTTTCAGGATTCCTCTTCTGCCCAAGCTCTCCTTCACATAGCTTCTTCAGAATATAGAGTCTCTCAGGATGCTACTCACTCTATCTCTGCCACTTGCCATCAGTATCCTCCCATTTTCCTTCCCAGGTTTTCTATAAACTGACAAGTGGAAGAGTCTTTGTCAAGGGACCTACCCCAATCAGCCTTGTCAGGTGATCTGAGTATCTCATCCTATCTCCAGTGCATGGCTACCATGTTCATAAAGTTCAGACTTTCAGAACTGGTTTCTTTTGGCCAGTAGCCAAGTCTTTCTCTTAAAGTAATCAATTTAAATGAAAAATCATCAAAGTTTGATGACCTTCTATATGACAGGTGCAGGAGTTTATCTTGTCACCTCCAGTTGATCTTAGCTTGATACACAGATAGATGACAGCAGCGGAGGAAAATAAGCTCCGCATTCAAAAGGGAATTGGTAAATTGACAGATACAAATAGAGAATGCCCAGAATAAAACAATTCTTTAAGCATAGATAGAGCCATCATCACAGGATTGGGAGAAAAAGGCAAAGAAAGCCTTAGGAATACTGAATCTCAAGGTCAACATAGCATTTATCTTTACGTCCTACATTAAATTACACAAATTCTCATAGTAACTTTATCCAAGTGTAGCTGCCAACTACAGATATAGAAACAAAACTTTTCTCCAAGTTAAAAAAAAGCAATCTTTCTGGGCTGGTTATCATTTCTGCTGGGCTTCTAGCTAACCCCACTCTTTCAAAATTGGAAAAGGCCTCAGTGTAAACTAGGTTTCCAGATTAACTTTTGTTCCAGTATAATGAATTGTTTCAGAGTTGGGGCAGGCCTCTGTCGAACCCAGGCTCCCATTCTAGACTGACTTTCAAAACTGGGTTAAGATTTATAACTGTTAAACCCTGCCCCAGGAAGTTTCAGCCGATCAACGGTCACTCAGGTTGATGGACCACTTCATTATACACTGCATTGATTCCTGTGTTATTTTATAAGAGATATATTCTGTTCAGAAGTTAAAATGGCTTATATATCTCATTAATTTTAATGTTCTTCAGGCATTTGATATGTTTCTTTCTAAATGATGTGGCTGTTGCTCAGGATGATTAGCTCAGCTAATCTCAGTCCAAAATCTACATTTTTTAAATTGAGGAGGGCCCTTCACTTTATATTAAAATTAAAAAAGATGGAGTGGATTAGAGAAATCAATAGTTTTTTCTTACTTTTCCAATATCCTCACCAAACCTCTGCAGCACATGTGAATGAGCTGTGGAGCTCAGAAAGATGGTCATACTTGTGAGGTTTGCACACGTAATAACATAATTCTGCAGCCATACAGAAAAGAATAGAATTTGTACAATGCTTATAATGATGGGGAGAGGAAACAACTATCATCCTTACTATAAATATGGGAAGACTTTTGTAAGCATTATGGCATCAAATCTTTCCAGGGTGTACTACTGAAATAGAGGGAGACCTTTCCCATATTCAATATAATTTAAATTGATACTATTTTATTAACATGGCACCACATTCTGCTGTTGAATGAGAGAGAGAAAGCAAGCTAATTTTTAAGGCCATTTCTCTCAACAGTAACCCCCAGCCTGAAATAGATTTTCAGACAAGTTGAACAGTTAAAATTCAAACAGACCAACATATGGACTCCCAAAAGTTGAGGCAACTCATGTCAGTGCAAATTTTGGCTTAAGGAGATACTCAGTTTTTTACTGTTATATAAATAAGTCTGGCATATTTATCAGGAAACTCCTTTATTGTTTCTATATCATCTTGAAACCATACTTTGTACAGACAAACAAAGAGCGTACAAACACAAAGAAAGTAAAAATATACATACACATCTTCAAAGAAAATGTTGCAGTGGAACAAAATGGCAAAGAATTTTCTCTGTTTGGAATAGTTCATTCAATGAAAATCTACACAAACAAAATTATTTAAGCAATGCCATGAGTTAAGTTCAAAATTAAGGCCATGGGATCGGCTATTCCATTGTTTGGATTCCCTACTGGAAGTATTTCCTTATAGTTATGGTAAAGCACACTGCACTTATCTGTGCAGTGAGATCTTGAGGAGGTAATTTGATTAACCTCTGGCACCACTATAGTTGCCTCTTGGATGTTTTGTTCAAGAAAAGCAAGCCCAGAAGATACATCTATAATTCTTCCCATGTAGAAGGCCTCAGTGATTGGTAATTGACTACAGAGACTTTCACCTCTAGATCATAAGTTCAATATAACCCAGGGCATGAAAATTATTACCATCTGATAACTAAGGGGGAGAGAGAGAGAGAGATCTCAGTCCAGTTTCTGCTGGATAATTGTCCACATTAGTTGACATGGAGGCATTCCTCAACAAACAGAACTGAAAACAAGAAGAAAAAGAATCATCTTCTCACTTCTAGAGATGGTCGCTTCAGAACAAAGTCCAGATATATGGCTGAGGCAGTCTAAGAAGGTGGTGTTACACCTCGCTATGTCTTTTCCTTAGTAGACTTGAGTCCCCTAGAATTTTATCTTGGCCTTTACTCCAAGACTCCTAAATAAATAAAACCTTTCTTCCTGTGACTGCCCTAAGAGATGCACAAAGCCAATAAAACAAGATAGAGGTTTTTAAATGCTTAGTTATGTCATTTTCTATCAACTTGTTCCATTTATTTCAGTGAAGTTGATATTGATATATACTAATGAAATTGGAGATGAATATAAAGAGAAGCCCTTTGTCAGAGCCATATTGCCTTTGTCAGAGCCACCACACCAGCAGAATGCAACCACACATATTGCCCCACTAAAGGCGGTGGCAATATAGTATGTCCATTTCAGCTATTAGAACCCAATGGCAATTTACCATTGAAACACTGTTAAGTGAGAAACAGTAATTTTTTCCCCCCCAAATATATTTGGTTTTATTCAATATTTTCTGCTCCTGATTGAAAGCAGCCATTTCTACTAGCCCTGCTATTCTGGGCATCCTTTTGTTTTGCATGCACACAAGTATTTTACTCCACAATTGCACTGCAACTGCAGTTTTAATACTTTCTTCAAAATTCCCAGAACAGCTCTCTGAAATAGTAGATTGTAAATCCTAGGAGCTCAAGTGGATTATCAGAGAAGGAGATTAAACTCCCATAAAATTCTGGGAACTACTTCATTTCTGAGCCTTTTTGTCAACAGAGAAAGTGGGATTCAGGGAAACAAGAAAGCTGGGTGGACCTAACAAGGCAGTTGTTAAAGGCAATATGTAAAAGATTCTTTAATCACTGGGTGTGGGATCTCTTTTATTTTTTATGACATATAATTAAGTAGTTGCATGTGTTTAAAACTCGCCTGTGTTTTACTTTAAAAACATTACAAATTTCTGTTGACTAAATAATATTTTTTAAAGTATTTAAAAAATCTTTTAAAATGTTCTTATATCCAAACCATGACCCTGCTAGCTAAACATATGAATATTTTTTTTTAATTAAGCCAGTAAAATTAGGTATAAAGGAGGGTACTTCTCAATATAAAGCTGTCAAAATTAGTCCAATAAAGAGTCTCCAATAATCATTACATTTCTTAGGAGAAAAATAATTAAACTAGTGCAATATTTGCAAGCTTTTCTCAGAACCTCTTCTTTTAAAACATTTATTTGCAGACTGGAAAATTAAATCTAGCAATGAAACTATAAGATAGTTCTTGTCTAAATGTCAAGGATTCATCTACTGTATGGTGTTTTTTGTTGTTGTCTTTAAAGCCAGTGAAGATATCCATCTGAGTACTTCCAGATGCTAAATCAACAGGCCACATTTCTTAGATCTTGTATAGATCATGTTCTTTTAAGAACATTTACAGGACTTTGGAAAGAGCAGAGAGCATTGTGTTATTTTTAGGTAGGGGGGAGTGTTTTATTTTTAAAACAAAGATGGGATTTCAGTCTCTAGAATCACTAATATAATCTTGAATCCAAAAAGAAAATAGCTCTGGATACCTATAATTGAATCATGTCCTCTCAGTATATTATTTGTTTGTACCAAATAACTTGCTTGTAAGACAGACAGAGCAATCTGCTGCAGGTTGGAGATAGGCATTCAAACACTCAGCCTGATCTGGTACAATAGGGATCACCAGGCTCACCACCTGTTGGCGGAGGGCGGGCAAGTGCCAAGCAGTAGTCGGTGTGCCAAGCAGAGTGCCAAGCAGCTGCAGTGTGAGCAGTGGCCAGCGGGCAATCGCGGACCACCCGCAGACACTGCCGGTGGTGTTGGTGGCAGGGGAAGAGGGGTGGTGAGCAGTGACTGCCTGTAGGCGCCGCCAGCAGTGTCAGTGGTACCTTATTGCAGGAGGTCACCATGATGCTCAGGGGGTGCACATGCACCTGTGTGCACCCCTACACGTCAACAATGGCTGCACCCCTGCCCAGCCAATCAGGAGCATCAGCACTGTTGCATGGGTGGCAGAGGCTCTAGGAGGGAACAGGTCCCAGCAGTGTCTGATGTTAAGGGGGAGGGGGGAAAGAGGCAGACAAAGGGAGAGCACAGGAAGGGAGATTTTAGGGAGTGGGAGGGGATGGGCAGAGGCTGTAGGGAGCTGGGTTAGGGGGGGCATCAGTGGTGGGGGAATCAGAAAGGCTGCAAGGGGGGAGCCAGAGGGTAAGAGGCTACCTGACCCCCCCTTACCCACCTGTCTCCGCCTGGCTCCTGCTATACCTGCTGAAGCAGTGGGAAGGGAACAAATTTAAATCAACCCCTCCAATAATTATATTCTATACCTGGAAAATTATAACAAATTTATAAATTTTCTGTATACAGCATCTAATTATTGGGGGTCATCTTAAATTCAGGGTTGACCTGGATTTGAGTAAATGTGGTAAATCATGGCTTAATTTTGAACAGGAAGTGAAAATGAATGTTGTGATCTCTTTGTTCCAAATGTCCAAACCATTAGGGACTGTAACAGTTCAAGGGATCATGGAGGAAGAGATGGTTCCATGTAGGACTGAGATGCATCACTAAAAATCCATAACCATATGTACTAAGACCACACAACTAGATGTTGGGAGAATTGTGAATGGAGCCCCTTGTCCTGTCCAGCAGGCCATGCAGCCTTCCTGGTTTTCTTTTAAATAAGATGATGTATGGGATATACTTACCTGCAAAGAAGGTGCAAGAAAAGCTTTGGGGTGTGAACAAGTTAAGTTTGTGTTTCTAATGTCATAAGAAGTGAAGTTGAATTAATAACATTCTTTATTTAAAAAAGGTTGACCTTTTATTTGAACTAGAGAAATAATCGGTGTATTTAACCATTAAAAGCGTACACATTTTATATTAGCTGCTAGGTAATAGGCCAAGTCACGTTGGTAATGCTGAGCTTATCAATTTCTGATGAACTTCTATCTTTTACGCAAACATTAATTCACTCCTGGCATTTAATGTTATTGCAAATACTAATCGTGGCAGTACTGTAGATTCATGAACAAGAAACAGACTTAGGGTATTAAGTTCTACAACAGATTGTAGGTGTGCATTAGTCTAGTTTGCTTGCCAAAAGCAACAAAACCAGGAAAACAAAATACAAAACAAGCTCTCAGCTGCTTAGTTACACGCCACATACTCCTACTGTGTCACAAAAAAACTTTTATGGCAATTGGCAAGCAACCAGGAGAAGTTTTAATTATCATCCTGCGAGATGTCTCAGTGGGATGATCATGGTTATTCAAAGTAGGTTCTGCTTCACAAACCCAGTGACTGAATAATAAAGTCATTTTCATGTTCTAAACTATAAATTACATTTGTTAGATGATAAAAGTATCTGAATTATTTATACACATTCATTCTGCTGTGCACCAGAAAAAAGTTAATACAGGGGTTTTACAATGAAGTCAGTAAATCAAGCAGTTAAGGCTTCATACACCACAGGTTAAAGCTGTAACTAGCTGAGCTTCAGTCTTTATTTTTTCTTTCTTTCTTTCACCCATGACAACTTAAAAATTACCATCTGGTATCCCATCTGGTCACAGGTCCAATCTTTCATTTTCTTGAGATGCTTTTATATGTCCCACTACAAACTTCATGAGGAGATAGCATTATCTCCTGGAAGTTTATACTACCTGGGAATATTGAGAAACTCTGAGAGAGAGCTGGTTGTGGGGGTAGAAATCTACATTTCTGCTTTTTAATAAATCTATAAAAATAAACTGCTTGCCTTCCAGGTGCTTCCAATGCTGCAGGCCTGCCAAGACCCAGATTTTAAGGGAAGCTGTTGTATTTGCTGCTTCAGGTAAATTCTTGGGTCTTTAGGGACCCTATAAGCTGCAAGAAAAGAAAAGAAAACAAAAAACCCTATGAAAACTGCTTGAAATGATTTATAGTCAATGGTCATTCATTTAACCAAGTGAAGATACATCAGACTTAATCATTCTTTTGTGGAATTCATTATAATTAGAATTAAATATTCACATAAATAGGTCTTATCTTGATATATTGAAACAAATTGTTGTTAGCAAAGGTGTGTACTGCTACTGAATTCACTGGGGAGATAGGTGGGCCAAATGCTGTACCAACACATGCGCTTATGGAATAAGGCCATTCAACACTTATACTAAGTTTTACTCATTTCAATGAATAAAAGGTCAGGGTCTCTTTGTAGCCTACTGGCTTGTCCAGAGAGGCCTTGCCTCATTAACAATCCTTTGAAAATATGTTAATAGGAAGCACATTGGAACTTTTCAATTAGAGTTAATGTGTACCTGAAAGGGTATAGCCAAGATCTTCAAACCCATTTAGGAGGGTTGCTAGTTTCCACTACCTGTGGTAAGAATTGAGCATCCATATTTTGGAGGCAACTGTAAAAAAAATCACCTTAACTATAACACAGAGGACTGAGAAGAGGCTTTGAGGTCATAAGATGAATATTAATATATCAGATGGAGAGAATTCCCATTAATATAACCAGCCCACTATAGGGGTACAAATATCAGATAGACAGAGACTTCATCAAGAAGTGCCCTGCGAAGTAAAGTGTTTTACAAATAAAGGACCATGCAGATAAGCAAAATAGCTGTATAATTAAATGGATGGAAACTAATAATTCATTTCCCCTTTAATTCTCTTTGCATTTGTTTAACCCTAACAAGGAATTGGGGTTAGGAGTGGCAGCATTCAACTGAGTTAGCCAAGAGCTCCATTTCTCTTAAAGACATGGGAATTATTTAAGCTTCCAGGAAGGAGAGCATGAATTTATGCAGCATGTACAGACAATCTCAAGGAAATATATATATTTCTAGACTATCTCAAGAGTTTATATCACTTATGAAGCAAAAAACCCCTGTGCTTTAGACAATCACTAGATAAGCCACAACTTTCTCCATCATGGTTCTGATTTTACTCCTGTTGAAGTTAGTGAGAACAGGATCATAACTAATACATGATTGTTTCAGTCCTTTGGCAATCACACTGGACATTCCCTAAAGCCACATTGTATTGGGCAGGACCTAGTTACGTGTATAGTAGTATAAATACAGTGAAGCCAAAGGAGAACTGCTTATTTGTACTACCTAATGATCTTGCCAGGTGTTTACAAGAGACGTATAGTCAGTGTCCATTCTTCAGAAACGGACAACCACTGCTCATTTCTGATAATGTGTATGTATATGCTTACGTTAATATGGCATCTTGTGGTGCTTACAAGATTGTACGATGGTTGTCTTGATAGCTTTCTAAAAATAATAGCCAGGTCCTTATTGTCGTATGTCATACCATTTGTGAGTCACAAGAAACCAATGGGTTTCACTATGCTTCATCCATCAAAGCATGAATGTGAAACAATATCTTAGATTATCTTGGCAAATCTCTAGTATAAAAAATGTACCCATGGGCAGGTTTCTGATACGGATCCATTTTGATTTATTTTAAGAGTTAGGCAGTTCCCTTTCAGAATACAAT
>NW_005842133.1:192287-199615 GCF_000455745.1 Alligator sinensis | reverse complement strand
GAATTAGCAAGCAGGAATAGAATAATTAGCCTGGATTGGGCTAATTATGTTCTATTCAACTAGCTAGTCAAATGAAAATGTTAAGAAAGGCAAGTTCTAATTATAGCATAATTATTAACCATGGGCAGGTCACATTAGTCTCTAAAACAAATACATACAAGTCTAAGATAAATACACTCCACATAATACTCTATTTGCATATTTCAGCTTTATTAAGGTTTTCTGATAACAGTCTTTTATGAGTAAAATGCATACACAAACTGGTTCTTGGCTGTGACTGAGAAGAACAAAGTGCAGCTCTAAGGAGGGTATACAATTGGTGTTAGGTGTACTAAGTTGTATCCACTGCCACTAGTCCAAGAGGACCAGGAGAGTTTCAGTCCCTTCTAGAGTCAGACCGTATTTGTCTACTCCTGTTTAACTAGCTCTGTAAGAGAAAGAATCTGATATTATTCATGGAGGAATTGAATTGTGCAGATTATGGCTGCACAGTGTATTTTCCACTGTAATATCTTCGAATATCTTTGACAGAAGACTTCACAGCAATTTTTCCACAGGGAAGTGACCAAAAAACTGAGCTATGTGAATCAATGGTTTGAGTCATTGTAATATGTTGCAGGATGTATGCAGGTTTTTGTTGCCTCTTAAGGGAATTAGGAGGTGCTGTAAGGTAAATAAAACGTCTAACAGCTCCGCGGGGTCTGCTTCTATTGACAATCAGGCATGGCCATTTTACTGCTTGAATAAACAAATGTTTAGATGGATGATTAAGGAAGGCTGAATAATCCAGGTGAATTTCCAAACTTTACAAAAAACGTTATTTTTCATTGGAACCTTAGCAAGAAATTATTTTCTTAAAGAGAGTATAAAAGTCATATTACTAAGGGCTAATTTACATGATTGCAAAACAAATTTGTAACTTCTTACCAGGAAGATGATATCCCAGTTCCATGGCTGGGATTTTCAAATAAAAGGGATTTGGGTGCTAATCTTCAATGACTAGGCCAATAATATTTAAAAAGACTAGCTAAATAAGAGATGATATATCAGCTCTCTTGAAAGAGGAGTTACCTCTACCCCCCGCCCCCCAGTCTGACAAATTTAACTCTCTCCATTAAAACTGCTGTCAATCAGTTATCAAAACCCTTTTAAAATGCCCCAGGAAACAGCCTTTGTGTTCATCTCCAATCTGTTTCGTTTTATGTTTTACAGGTTGAGTCTAGGCTGGATATTATCCTGTGGTGTGCCAGGGCTTAACAGATAAATCATCATCATGATAAAATATTATACCTGAGAAATACTAGGTGTTATTTTCTTAAAGGAATAATATGTTCCTGAATGGTGTGTTTCCATGCCTCCATTAAATTAGCTATAAAAAATTCTGGTGTCTAGTACTTTTAAGTAACCCGCTTTTGGAAAATGGTGGTATAAAGAGCTAACATGAGACTGAAACATAAATACATTTTCAGACCCTTCGGCAAATTCATTCCTTACTCACTCGCTCTAAGCTTGATCTACGCTTAAAAGTTTTGCCAGCCTATGTTGGCTAGAAGTATGAAAAAAAATATCACATACGTAGCTATGAGGTAGAAGCCCTAGGGTAGACACAGTTACACTGGCAATAGAGTACTTTTCCCAGTATGGCTTCTTTTATTCAGGACACTGAGATACATTATGCAAGCAAAACAATTTTCCATTTAGAGAGGCTTTCTTGTATATCTAAAATGGTAAACCTCTAATACAGAGAAGCCTTCATTTGTTCTTTATGGGAAACCTTAGCAGTAAGCAACCTCTCCAACCTCTTGTATGCGTAATAATATAAATAATGTCTCCTTAATCCTAACACTTGTAATAAATTCAGCTGGCAACCATGCTTTAGAGGAGGCAGAACAATCTGTCCATTTTACTAGAATAGTGTGTTTTATAACCCCTATAAAATGAATGCATTTAGCCTGAGGTTGTAGACATTAGCATGAAGAAGCCCAGCTGAGAAATAGTAAATGATAAGCTTATCAACTGGTTGGCAAGTTACCAGTCACACTACTCGTAAACTCAGATAGAATGATGTGCCGAAGGTGCTGGGGAAATGGTGTGTATGTACTTTTCGACTAGTTTCACATTATTGTATAATCAAAGGCACCTAAATGGGCAGTTAGAAAACAAGAGATCAATGCCAAGAGCACAAATATAATCCTTGAAGTGGCCCCACAAGTATTGCAAGACAAGCTACAGCTGCTAGAGCCAAGACAGTCTTCTCCATTGTCTAGAGGATCAGTTAAACCAGAAGACTATTTGAATCTCTGGTCCAAATATGCCATCACAACTTTCTTCTACAGTTAAGGTCACACACACTATAACTTTTTTTTTTTCATTGTCAGTGTCCTGTAATCAAGTTAGGTAACAGTTAAGTTCGTATTTAGACTACCACAATGATGGATTACATTATATGTTACTCAGATGTGCCTGTTAACAGTGATCAGTAAGCAGTGAGAGCTTACATTGTTGACATTTAAATGGGATTTTTTAAAGTGTCTGTATTAACCTATTGAGATGCACAGGGACAATTCATATCTCTCAATAATGGAAACAACTGCTTGTGGTGAGATTTGGCAGGTTTGTTTTGGTTTGCAGTCAGAGAGGATGAATGTTTCTCTTTAAATAAAATCTTAATTAGTGCAGGTGGTGTTGGGTGGAGATTTATAATTTCAGAGTTAGATTGGTCAACATATTTTGCTTTATGAACTTGCTTAACAGAAATTCAGGGCTTTTTTTTTTTTTAATTCAACAGTACACAGAGATTCTGTGTCCCCCTGCCATATACAGCAGCATGCCTTACATTTGTGGTATAATCTACCAGTCTAGAGTATATTCCAATGTTTCCATAAAAAGCACTATGGTCTAGAGTTAATTTTCTTGCTTTGAATTGAAAATAATTGTTTGACTTTGTCTTCATAAATATCATTTAGTTATAGAAGAAAACAAGACAATTATTTTACTGCAGTCACAGTCCATCTGCAAACTTCCCATTCTGTTTCATTGCAGCCTCTGGTTTGACTTTATCTGCTCTAAGTACAGTTCTAAAAAGAAAACCAACAAAAGAATGTAGATTAAGGAAATTAAATATGGGCAAGAGGAGACAAGCCAAGTGCATCTCTAGTGCAAAGAATGAAGTTATCCCAAGGATTGTAAGCAGAAACAGGAAACACTGAAAAAGGGCAATACGTGATTGTTGTCTGGCTAATTTATGTGTAAGACTCAACAGTGAAACTTGGAAGTGAAAAAATGGAATGGTAACTTTGCATTATAATTATAATTCTGTAATGAAAAGAAAGGATGAGGATGCCCTTACTGACTTTTTCAACAAACAAAACTCAATTCTTGCTACAGAAATTCAAAAAAACTTTAGTGATTTTTTTTAAAAAAGCCTCTTTTCAATTACATCATAATGAATGACTCAGCCTTCCCAATAAATCATTTAACTTTGACCTGTTTGTTACCTCTTTGTTCCAGACTTTTTTTTGTTCCTCTCTATATTATTAACTATTAACTCTATAGGGCATCATCAAAATTAACATCTTGGATTTGTAACCTGTGTTCTGTCACCCATAGAGTTGGTAGACAAAGGTTCAATGAACTCAGTGTGTTGCCAATATTGTGCATAAGGGATTTTTTTTTCTATATTGCTCAAGCTGTAGCCAGTGATGGATGGGATCCAGCCTGACCTTTTTCTAACCCTTTTTTTAAGTGGTTCCCCTTTGTATGCCCCTCTCTGATGTTTCTTGGTTTAAATACATAATGCATATCTCAATTTTGTCTCTTCTACAAAACTATCCATTGTTCTAAAAAGAAAGGATGCTGCTCTCCTTTCCTATCACATCCTATATGAAATCCAGATATGCATTCCTATTACTTATTATTAATTTATATTAGAACAGCACCTAAATGAAAGATTGTGTTAGGCAATGTACATAGAGATAGCCCTTGACCATAAGCTCTTATATGAGAGCCAAAAGGTACAAGAAAGGAAATATTATTATCCTTATTTTATGAGTGGGAAATGAGATACAAGGTCACACAGAGCTGGAAACTGAACCCTGATTTCCCAAATCCTAATAAAATGCTTAACACAACATACCATTTTGCCTCACTGGTATAGAATCCCATGCTTCAGCATTGTTACAGCTAGCAAGAGGCAGACTGAACGTGTTAAAAACCAGTCCATATATAAATTTGTGAGAGAGAGATAGGTAAAGGATGGATTTGAATGCCAACCCCTTTCTCTTCCAGAATTTTAGTTCCAGGATTTTGTCTCAATAATCCTGGTGATTTCTTCAAGAAAGCCAATGCTTGAATGATTCTGGAAACTGAACTATCCCAAATAGAGGAAGGACTAAATAACATTTATATTATAATGCAGGTCAGTTTGTTTTGCTACTGCATCAGTCCCATTGACAAACTGCAGACTTTGGTCTCTAGGGCCACATCCAGATGAGCGTGAGTGTTTGGTCCTCTGGGGACAAGTAGCAGCGATGCACCTTATGCTGCAGCTATTTGTCCCCAGGGAATGCCTGTGCTGTGTGCGCTTTGGCATGCAGCAAGTCACTCCGGGTGGAGTAGGGGAGGCTGGGCCCTGCACTGTGCTGGCCCCAGCAGCTTTACCTGGGATCCTGGGGGCCTCCCAGTGCTGCAGCAGTGGTGATCCTGCTGAGCGGTGCCTGGGTGGCAGCCACAATGCAGCTCCGGGCAGCCCGGCTCCTCTTTTCAGTGGCATGCACTGCCTGTGTGTATGCTGCTCCATTTTTTTTTTTTCTGTGGGTTTTTTTGACCCCTGGCCCTTGCAGTGCAGAGAATACCTGACTGTGTGGTATGTGGCACTGCAGACGTGTTTGTGACACCACATGCCGCACTCATCTGGACATGCCCTAGGGCTGTAATCCAAAATGTAAGTATTTATTCTCACAAAAGTTAAGGAAATAAATGTTTTGGTCAAACAGGCTTTGATAGACACAAATCTCTCCCAGCATGTTACCTCTGAACTGATTTGTTTGTGGATAAATGCTCTTTCAACAGTACTTATAGATTCATAGATGTTAGGGTCGGAAGGGACCTCAATAGATCATCGAGTCCGACCCCCTGCATAGGCAGGAAAGTGCTGGGTTTAGATGACCCCAACTAGATGCCTATCTAACCTCCTCTTGAAGACCCCCAGGGTAGGGGAGAGCACCACCTCCCTTGGGAGCCTGTTCCAGACCTTGGCCACTCTAACTGTGAAGTTCTTCCTAATGTCCAGTCTAAATCTGCTCTCTGCTAGCTTGTGGCCATTATTTCTTGTAACCCCCGGGGGCGCCTTGGTGAATAAAACCTCACCAATTCCCTTCTGTGCCCCCGTGATGAACTTACTTGTCTAATATATAGTAACTAAGTGAATTCCAGTATTTGTACTGGAAAGAAATCCTAGGCCTTTATTTTATTTCAGGGTAGAAACTGACATTCGAGCCTATTATAAGTTATCTCAAGGGTTGGTCAATTCATACATTGCTAGTGCATCTTTGTCTCCTAAAGAATATAACAAAGTCCTTGTCTGAAAAATAAACTATAGTTCTGTAAAAGAACAATCTCAACTGCTTTATCAGGAA
The DNA here is from genome assembly GCF_000455745.1 of Alligator sinensis. Classification (NCBI taxonomy): domain Eukaryota; kingdom Metazoa; phylum Chordata; order Crocodylia; family Alligatoridae; genus Alligator; species Alligator sinensis. Next base: position 193,979 of record NW_005842133.1, on the reverse strand, counting down.
GAGATAAACTCAAGTATATGATGCCTATAATTTCCAACCATGGAACCCTAACCAGAGAAATATCAGGTGTCATTGAATCCATCCTAAAACCTTTTGGTATCCAAAGACTGAGTTAGCTGCCTAAAGGAGGAGTTAGATTTAGGGCGTTGTGCCACTAGATAGTTTACAGCAGCAATTTATTCCATTTTAAGGTATCAGCCTCATCACAGATTAAGGATTGCTATGCAGGACCACAGAAGGGGGAGAAAAAATGGATCTACTACAGGTAGATCTTGTCTGAGACAGTACGTGCCTACCTGTAGTACCACCAATGGAGTACCACCATTTTCCAAAGGCACGTACGCTCTTTCTGCCAATCCAAAGGTTGTTGTTTCCTTGTTCGTATAGTATGAATGGTATGTTGTTGTAGTTGTGATGCTATTCCACATGTCTGGAAGGCACTTTGAACCGGAGCGCTGCTCGACCTGGTACTGGCTACTGGGGATGACCTAGTCGGCGACCTAGCGATCGATGGGAAGCTGGGTGACAGCGACCACGAGCTGATCACCTTCACCATCCGCCGAAAAGCTGGCAAGTCGGTCAGCAAAGCGCAAGTCCTTGACTTCAGGAAAGCCGACTTTGACAAGCTCAGGAGGCTTGTCAGTGAGGCCCTAAGGGACCGTGACCACAGGGAGAGGGGAGTTCAAGAGGAGTGGTTGCTCCTCAAGGGAGCAATCCTCAATGCACACACTAAGTCTATTCCATCTCGGAGGAAAGGCAGCAAGAGGGCACAGCAGCCCCCCTGGCTCTCCAGGGACCTAGCAGATCTCCTGAGGCTAAAAAGAAAGGCCTACAAAGGGTGGAGGATGGGAGTCACCTCCAAGGAGGATTATTCTGCACTGGTCCGGTCCTGTAGGGAGCAGACCAGGAAAGCCAAGGCTGCAACTGAACTCCAGCTAGCTTTGAGCATCAAGGACAATAAGAAGTCCTTTTTCAGATATGTGGGGAGCCGGAGGAAAAGCAGGGGCAACATTGGACCCCCGCTGAACCAGATGGGGCAACTGACAACTGACGCCCAGGAAAAAGCCAACCTATTAAATAGGTACTTTGCGTCAGTCTTGCATCAGTCCCATGGGATGCCCATGCCCGCTACAGGGCCGGGAAGTCCGGGTGAGGGTGATCCCCTGCCCTCCATTAATGCTGACTTTCTGAAGGAACATCTTGAGAAGCTGGATACCTTCAAGTCAGCCGGCCCTGACAATCTTCACCCCAGGGTACTCAAGGAGCTGGCGAGCATCATAGCCCAGCCTCTAGCACGGATCTTTGAAAACTCTTGGCGCTCTGGTGTAGTGCCCGAAGACTGGAAGAAGGCCAATGTGGTGCCTATCTTCAAGAAAGGGAGGAAAGTGGATCCGGCTAACTATAGGCCCATCAGCCTGACTTCTATCCCGGGGAAGATCTTAGAAAAGTTTATTAAAGAGGCCATCCTTAATGGACTGGCCGACGCCAACATCTTAAGGGATAGCCAGCACGGGTTTGTTGCGGGTAGGTCTTGCTTGACCAATCTCATTTCCTTCTACGACCAGGTGACCTATCACCTGGACAAGGGAGAAGAGATTGATGTCATATATCTTGACTTCAAAAAAGCCTTCGATCTGGTGTCCCATGATCGCCTCTGGGAGAAACTGGCCAATTGTCCCCTTGGGTCCTCCA
>NW_005842133.1:179006-191917 GCF_000455745.1 Alligator sinensis | reverse complement strand
TCATTCTCCCCCTGTACTTGGCCTTAGTGAGGCCGCAGCTGGAGTACTGTGTCCAGTTTTGGGCTCCACAATTCAAAAAGGATGTGGAGAAGCTTGAGAGAGTCCAGAGAAGAGCCACGCGCATGATCAGAGGTCAGGGAAGCAGACCCTACGATGACAGGCTGAGAGCCCTGGGGCTCTTTAGCCTGAAAAAGCGCAGGCTCAGGGGTGATCTGATGGCCACCTACAAGTTTATCAGGGGTGACCACCAGCATCTGGGGGAACGTTTGTTCACCAGAGCACCCCAAGGGATGACGAGGTCGAATGGTCACAAACTACTTCAAGACCGTTTCAGGCTGGACATAAGGAAGAACCTCTTTACTGTCCGAGCCCCCAAGGTCTGGAACAGCCTGCCACCGGAGGTGGTTCAAGCGCCTTCATTGAACACCTTCAAGATGAAACTGGATGCTTATCTTGCTGGGATCCTATGACCCCAGCTGACTTCCTGCCCTTTGGGCGGGGGGCTGGACTCGATGATCTTCCGAGGTCCCTTCCAGCCCTGATGTCTATGAAATCTATGAAATCTATGAAATGAAAGCTTGTCTAACATCTATCCCAACTATACAGATTGCCCAATAAAATATTTCACAAAAAACCCTTTGCCTCTTGTATAGTTATCAATGCATTTCCTATCTTAATTAGCTGTTATTAGACCATTGGTCTAGAAGCTCTACACATTTCTCATTACTTTCCATAATAAAGCACAGGTGAGAAGTCCGTCTGACAGTGAAACATAAAATGAAGACTATTTTTTCATTCCATAGGATAAAGTGATTATTTGACCAAATCAGAACCGAAACTATTCACACCAGCTTTGGAATGGGGGAAAGATATGTAAGCCTCTCTTCAGTTCTTCGCCATTCTTGCAATAAAAGATCAAGACATAATACTTTTTAAAAATGTTGCTGATATCCCAGAGGCTACAGGTGTCTCTCCAGCACCAACCATTCTCATTACTCCTTTGGGGAATGGCTGTTCTTCACATCATTCCAAAAAAAGTGATGAAATCTGTTTTCCTGAGAACAAATATAAACTCTCAGAAGCCCAACGATATATGTTATAGGGTGCTTCAATGAAAAGCAACTTCATAAAAACAGCATCCTGAGGTTGCATACTTATTGTCTTCAATTGCTTCCAGATCAAATTTACTCAATTTACCAGTGAATAGATGCTTTTTTCTAATTCCTTGCTTTAAAATTCAAAATAACATCTGGATGGGAAGCCTAGTTCTTTCTGGACCATACGACTCCAACAATAAAAAGCTTGTGACTGGAAATTCGTTAACAATTTTGTTGACGGTGTGTGAGCCAGAACAGAATTCAATTCCCACTCTGACTGCTGTGTTGGTTCTGCAGGGCAAAAGGATTAAAAAGTAGTAAAAAGTAGTAACAATTTATTTTAAAGGTTAGAGTAAACAGATCTGGCTTTAAATAGATCTGGCTTTGAACCAACACAGGAAGCAGAGTGGTGGCTTATGATGGAAATGCTTGCACATAGCTACTTTTCAGAAAAGAATCTCCTTTTGGGTCTGATCCTAACCTATTTAAAATCAAGGATCGTATTTCTACTGGGTGTTAGTGAGGACTTGAAGACTACAAGCAGACCTCATTTGATTCAGGGCAACAGTACCCCGGCAAATCACTGAGAATTCATCATTCTTTCTAGTCTGATCTTAGAGTTTGCATTAGACTCCAGAAAAAATCCTTTTGAAACAAAGTATTCAGTCATGGTCCAACACACCACAACTCGAGAATTTATGGCTGCCATGATTTTGGTCCACTGTGACGAGGTCTTTTTGGGGGATATAATGTTATTAACTGGTGTTTTGAGTCACTGAGGTATTTTTAGAAAAGTTGTTGCAGATGGAAATGTGTTTGTTCAAAGAAGACTCATTCTTTACACAGCATGGAGGTACCGGCTTTTTGAGCACTTGGAATCATTTTGTTCTAACTTACTGTATTTGGAATTTATCCTGGGGGAAGTGAACATCCTGAAGCCCAGAAAGAAGTGGCTATTCCCATTCCCTTTTATTCTCTTGTTGGAACTGCAGTCTCAGTAAGAAGGCCGTGCTTCTCATGACAGTTGCTGCTATTCCACTACTCACGGCTGCAACAATAAAATGGAGAGATGTCGGCAAACAAAACGAGTGCAATATCAGCTCTGTTACTCTGGGTGCTTGGAGTTTGCAACCAGATTTTCAAACCACTTACACTTGCTCGGGTGAGGAGCAGGGAAGATGGCAATAAAGAAATGCAGAGAGCAAGATCAACTAGGAGAACTCATTTGGCAGAGGAATGTTTGTTGCACCTAATGGAGAAGATGAAAACTCTGGAGAAGATTAAGAATATATCAAAGAATGATCCTAGGGCTGAAAAATTTGCCTTTCAGTCAGTAACTTAAGGAAACTCTATCAGTGCAGTAATCTACAGCGGTGTCAAGCTGATCAAAGCCTATACCTAGGTAGTCAGAGAGAATATCTGTTATTTGGGTTTGTGGACCTAACAGGCACAGGCGTCATATGATACAAAGACTGGGAACTGATGGTATCAAATTCAAATTCCGTGCATGGAGGTATTTTTTATTAAGAGCAATTAGCCACTGGCTAACCAGTTTATCAGATTAGATGGTTATAATGCTGCCTTCTGGTCATAATCTGTGATTGATTATAAAAAGACTCAAAGTTTCTGCTGTGAAATGGAGCTGGGGCCCGCATATTACGTCATCTCTTTCCCACTCAGAGTGATGATGCTTTCATCTAGCAGGGCCAGCCAAGACATTGTGTGTTTGATAAAATGTGCAGCTGACTTGAATTACAATTCTATTTATGGACTATCACTACATAAACCTATAGGATGAGATTATAAAATAACATAGGCTTGCTATCATGTGACCAACTGACATGCATGAGTATTATTACATAGGCAAACCTAATTCCTTGAGCAAATATGTCAAATTAACCACTGATACATGCAGTTTACCTGATCAGCAACCACAACTGCAACCATTTTGCAAGAAAATTAGGCATTTTGCAAACACGACTGCGCACATGGTTTTAGAAATTCAGCCTAACAAATGCTTATTTGTCTATACATTTTATGTGTGTTTCCATTCAAGTGCATCTGGCCTTAAAAATACTACTTGGCAATGCAGATTATTTACCTTATCTTTAAATGCCCACCCACATTGAAATGGGGCATGTTTTATATCATTTGGAACACAGCTGAAGGCAGAACACCAGCATTTGAAAAGGGATGCTTCTCTTCAGAGGAAGAGGCTGGGAAAAGAAAGGGTGACCAAGAGTTGTAGTAAGATTTTTCAACCTGACATCCCAGAAGCATTTCATACTGCAGGAGTCAGCCCTATGGCGGTTGTTGGCACTGACTACTTTACCACCTGCTTATTTACCAGTGTCCCACCAGAAAGCTGCACACGATATAGCTTGCTTGTGGCTAATTACTCTTGTAAAATGGAAGAACGTCATCTCAACATTACACAGAGCATCTCATTAAGCCTTTCATAATGTATGATCAAGACAAATTAAAGGAAATTTCCTAAAACAATTTTATGGCCATAGACAATAAAGCTGAGGTATGTCTGGTAAGATTGCTTCACCTAGAATATATTATAAATACACACACAATATTATACTCCGCTGCTCTGTGCTTCCTTAAATATAAAGAAAAATCTTTGATTTAATTTAATATGGCTTCCAGAAAAAATGGCCAATATCCTGTCAAGCAGTAAAAAAAAAAAAAAGACTTTCAAAACCCCATTAATTAAATTAAATATGCTTCAAATATGACTTAGAAAACAAACAAAAATACATCCTGCCTCCTTGTTTTAGCTGTTGCAGTCAGAAGCTCTATATTTCTGTCTGTCTTTTCCATATGAGCTAATTGCTAACTCAGAGTAGTGGGGTGTTTTGAAAGAACTTACAGTCTAAAACTGATACAAAAATATGTCATCGCCCCACTTCATACTATTACATCAATGCTAGAATTCTAGAAAAATGTGTTTTTGAGGACACAATGAAAAAAAACTATCTTTATTGAACTCCTCAAAAGACCTGGAGCCATTGAAGGTGAACCCCATTGAACCATCAGTTTAATGAGCCACGTGCAAAGATCCTATAAAAAGTGCAAGTTAAAACCAGAAATTGCAAAAGTTCCATGTGGCTTTATTGAAGATCGAGGTACAAGAAAAATCTTTATGGTATGAATGCTTTCAGAGAGGGCAATAGAAATGAGGAAAGACCTTTTTTTGTGTTTTCTTGATTATACCAAAGCTTTTGATAGAGTCAAGCAGGCGCAGTTAATGAAAATGCTGGAAGAACTGGATATTGATGGTAAAGATGTGAGAATTTTAAGAATCCTCTTTTGGGGCCAAACAGCAGCAGTGAAGATAGCAAATGAAGTAAGTGATTCCATTTAAGTTAAGAGAGGCGTGAGGCAAAGCTGTGTTTCTTCACCTGACTTGTTCAACTTGTACAGTGAGAAAATACAGGCTTCCCTCACTTTATGCGGGTTTTGTCTGTGCAAATTTGCTCTTATGCGATGACCCTTTTTATACCAAAAATTCATTATATGCAAGGTAAATTCACTCTTATGCGGTCAGTGCAGTGGAAGCTAGCAGTCAACTGCCTTGTGCAGTGCATTGTAGGAGTGACACACACCAAAATAGTCTCCTGTGTGGCTCTGTGCTCCTCGCCTGTCTGCAACACGTGTTCCTGTAGTTGCCATCCCCATTATGATAGTACCCTGTGCTTGTGGGCACCGTCTGCTGTTGGCGAGTACCAAAATTGTCTTGTAAAAGTGGTAGAAATGGGCCTGGGGGTCAGTACAGCCGAGGTCTTGGAACGTATCCCTATTTGTTACATTGTAAAGTGGGTTTCCTTCAAGCGAATTTGAGTTATGCGCCATTTCCCAGGGACGCATGTGCAGCATAAAACAAGGGAAACCTGTACTGAGGGAGACTGAGGGTTTACCAGGGCTGATCTTTGGTGGACAGAATTTGAACAACTTACATTAGGCTGATGACACAGTCTTAATAGCTGATTCAGAAGAGAAGCTGCAAGGAATTTTAGATAAAATTGTTAGTGAAAGCAAGAAGGGTTTAAGTATCAAGTGTAGAAAAACAGAATGCATGGTAATTACAAAGAAGAAGAAGATTTCTGTATGCAACATCAAAGTGGAAAAGGAACAAATAAGGCAGGTCAATAAAATTAACTACTTGGGAAGCTGGATAATAGCAGATGGTAAATGTGATTATGAAATAAAATGGAGAATAGGGATGGCGAAAGATGCATTTCTGAAAATGAAAAAGATGTTGACAAATAGTTAAATTTCTATGGGGACAAAGTTAACAGTTTTGGATTGCTATGTTATACTAGTCCTTATGCATGCATCAGAATGCTGGACAATATCTTCAAGTATGGGAAAGAATTGAAGCAAGTGGAATGTGGTTAAGGCATATCCTGAAGGTATGTTGGATAAGTCACACTTCAAATGGAGGTATTTTGTTAAGAGCGGATTGCAGGAGGAAGCTGCTGATTAATATCAGAAAGAGACAGTTGGAGTTTCTCAGACACGTTATGAGGAAAGAAAAAACTGAAAGTCTGGTCATAACTGGAAAGACTGAAGGAAGGGAGAGATCATGGAAGACAGAGGTTGACCTATGCCAAGAGTCTATCTAAATGGATGAATGTATCGACACTGGAAATTCTGTATGCCTCAAAGAGATCTGTGGAAGACCATGGTCACCAACGTCCTTTTTGGATGTGCTACCTAGAGAGAGAGAGAGAGAGAGAGAGAGAGTGAAAAAAACAATGTGATTTTCAAAGTAAAAATCACCACTGTTTTTAAATGCTGTTTGTAAGATTCAATGCTTTTCCATTTTTTAATATAGCCACATACTATAGTACCAATATGTAGGGAGATCTCTGATGAGCGCTGTCCAAAACAGGCATTGCTCACATGAATGCTGTGCTACTGCCTAAGAAAACCAAACATTATACCTCATATATTCAATGCATTGCATAACAACATGGTGGTCACCCTATTTTTCAGTTGTGAAGAAAAACTACAGGCCAAATACTGTGAGAGCTGGCAGGCTATACATGTGGAGAAGTACCGAAGTGCAGAAAGAGAAGTGTGCTTGTGGTCATAAGACTTCACCAAACTGCTTCTGTTCTCGAAGATCATTTTTTGTCTACTATTTGAAAAGGCTTGTTATCCATATATTTTCCTTTGCCATTTATTCAACAGGTCCTCCTTATAATTTTGGTACATTGTAGGTTGCACTTGGTGGCTTTTTGTCCCATTGCTTCACATAACACATGCTTGCTTCCATACAAGATATGACATTTTGGAATGGGAAATCCTAGCTCACACTGGGCAACATACTCACTAGAAATATCTGCATCCTTCTGTGGCTATTAAAGAAAAACAATGTGATAGTAATCATTATTAACTTATGTGTGCTTCCTCTTATTATTATCCTATCATATTCCAGCAGCAAATGCATTAAGTTATGCTGTATCCAAAATAGATGATTTTCCTTAGTAATTTAGCCAATATACTCTATTGCAGGGGTTTCCAAAGATTTTAAGCTGCAGTGCGGAAGTGGCTGCAGCCCGGCAAACCATGTACCAGCAGTCACAGCCAACTGCGGCCAGAATTTCCAACCAGAAGACAGGTAAGGATACCTCCACCCCTCCGGTGGTGGGGTGGGCAAAACCCTGTACTGCTGCAGGCCCCGTGGAAGGAGCTGCGGCCTCTCCACCCGACTCGGGGTGGAGCGGGATGCAGTTTGCCGGTCCACGACCACTTCTGGTCCAGCAGCCAACCGTGCTGCGGACCTGCAACCAACCTGCTGTGGCCTGACACGGGCCACGGCCCGGGGATTGAGAACCCCTGCTCTATTGCATTGCTTTCCCCAAATAAAATAGTCAATACCCTTCCCCTAAGAAAAATTCAATAATTTTAGTAGTTCAACTATAATGAATTAGGGATTCCCTGGGTTCCAATCTCTACTGCTGATGTTATCTGTCTTCACTGTCTCCATCTGATCGCCTTTGTTCCTACCTCCTCATTTTTACCTTCAGACCTAATAAGTTTCCAAGTGATTTATTTTTAGCCCTGTATTAAAAAAGACGAGAAAATCTCCAGACCAAAAAGCTAGGTCAACAGCATTTCATATAATTTGCCCTTAAACAAATCCTTCCATTTTGTTTGAATCTTAAAATTGCTCTGTGTCATTGTTAATCTTAGCACTTGATGGGCAGGTGAAGAAATAATGCTGTGTGTAAAACGTGGGGCTCCAGACCTACACTCTTTACATTTCCGTACATAAACATCTTACCTCATCTCTAACAAGTGGTGACACAAGGCCGTACCAAACGTTATGCAGTGCCATCTGATTACCAAATGAATGAAAGGTAGCCTTCATAACCATAAGGCTCTTGACCTTATAGTGACCCACTTATTCCCACTCTTAAGAGATTTGTGTGAGGAAAAACACTATAACGTTTGTTGAACTATGTTAACCTTGGAACCGGTTTTCTGAATCGAAAACGGGCTCCTTCATATTTGTTAGATTCCTTTGTTTGCCATAGTTAAACTAACCACAGTGGGTATTTTAAAATGCTCACGTAGTCAGCTGCCACCGGGTTGGCCTTTTGTCCATTCCTAAAACGGGTTCAAAATGTGGGTCAGATCTTTAGTAATCTCAAAGGTGGCATGAGGATAAGAGAGACCAGAGAAATGTCAGAGGGAAAGGAGGGCAAAAATGATGCCATAAAATAAAAATGATGGTATTTGGTATATAGAACTGTATATTAACTCCACTAAGACATCAAAAAACAGCACTCAATGTGGTATATATGTCATGGTTCGATGCTGTTTATGCACAAAGTGAAATGAGGTATTTAAAAGCTGGTGGCGGCATAAAGGGATCGTATTTTTCTGCACGTGTCACCTCAGATGAAATCTTCCTATTGTTGCTTCTGTGCGAGTCATCTGGGATTTAGTTCATAGTGTAAGCACGTTCCTTACACAAGCCCTTTTCTGTGAAAATAGACCAAAAAACCGTACACAAAAGGAATGCTGATTGACACCAGCTGAGGCCTAGCCTGGGCAGTCAGCCTTCAGTCACCCTTGAATGAGGCAGCTTCAGCTCCTTGCTCCTACCCCAAAAACTCCAGCTGCACCTAGAAGCCACACACATTGATTATTTTTGTCTGGGATTTACCCTTTGATTGATGTGTTCTGAGAACAGACAGTTTGTATTAAAGAGAGGGAGAGAGAGAAAAGGAATTAGACAAAAACGTAAGCACACTAAGGCTTATAGAAAAAGATTTAGCCGATAGCAAAGAAGCCATAACTCCTAAAAACGTTAACGCCCAATGCTAGAAGAATAAAGAGCTATTGGATGGCATGAGTCAGACATGTCAACTACACTTTGATAATAGTTATAGAGCAAGAACAACTACCCCCAACTGAAACTTCATGCTTAGGTTTGAGAGGTTGTTTTATACTGACGGCTGGTGCTGGAAGAAAGGCAAAAGTGGAATGTTTTGGATTTATTCAGCTTTTCAGTTTGATTTGCCATTCACTTGGATTCAGTTATTGATTTATACTAGAGACCAGCATCAGTTGCAACTTGTTGATGTAGAATGGTAACTTGAAGCAATTTTACTTTAGATAAATTTGGCCTGAATATTGTTATAGAGTCTAAACTTCGCTGGAGTCAATAAAACTGCTTCCCCAATGCTCTCACATTTTCAGGAAGCTCATTTTTTCAAGTGACCCTTACAAAACATGCTGAAATGCAAAGATAGAGCCAGGCCCAGCACAAAAAACAAATGTTAAATAGAAGTAGTCAGTAATAAAAAGGCAGCTAGCAATTGTAAGGGCTTCCTAATTACTATTCCTCAGTGAAGATAGCAGCTAGTTCATCTGCTGATCTCAAAGGTTATAGACGTTTTCTTGAGTAAGACAGACTATTGTTCCAGTCTGAAAACATGCACTGTAAGGGCAGAGCAGGAAAAATCATGTGCAATAAGCATATCTGTATGTGTGCCTTGTATTATGCATAGCAAATAATGAAGAATAGCGGAGAGCGTATAGAGGTAAAACACATCTGAGCAGACCTCTATGCATATTGCTCTTCTATGAAGTCCAAAGATCTGCTATTGCTTTTTCCTGCAAATGCTGCAGTGTCCATGCTTTTAAAAAGAGCAAGAAAGAAAAATTGCTTAAAGTGCCCAACTAGCTTGTGGGAGAGATTGTATTTACATTTTTTCACCTTAAAGGATAACTGCTTTCAATATAAATCAACATGTAGAAGCTAAATGAATAACCTGTAGCTTATAAAACCAGAGCCCCCACTTCTTATGCCGTTCCTTGCCTGGCAATGTATGGAAATTATTTGAAAATATGCAAACGGGTTCATTACATAATTTTCAGACTTGCAAATAATTTTTATGCGACCACAACTGCTTTAAATTTTCCTTTATTTGGTGGTGAGGGTGGACAAGTTCTTAAAATTTTTTGTATACATTGTGGCAACCAAAAACATTTTTTTTTTTACATATGGAATATTTTAATAACTTTTGAAAGCAATTAATAAGAACCCTCTATACAAATACTAGAAAAATCAGGAAAAAATTGAGGTATTTTGAATCCTGCAAAATAGACATAGCTTTCCAAAAATAATTTGTTATTATACTAACTTAAACAGTTAACGTTTGATGTTGTGAAGAATTAGTAAATTTTGGATTGAATTACTACCCTTAACAATGAAAGATATATGTTGAATGATGAGCAAGGTATTGCTTTGATTTTACCCATTTCTGGGTTTGGTATACATAACGGTAGCTGCTTTTTAGGCATTAACTGTACTACTAGAACTCTGGATTCTTTTGACTATTTCTAGTTGCTCAGAAAAGCTCTTAGATATAAAGACTCATCTTAGTGATGTAGACATTTGCCTAGGGATGTGATAGACTTCCACTGCTTTTAGTCTTTAAATCAAGATTGGCTATCTTTCTAAAAAAACCCTGTAGCTCAGAGAAGTTATGGGCCTGGTATAGAAGTTACTGGATGAGGTTCTAAGGCCTGTGTTATGTAGGAGATCAGAGTGGTGATCTGGCTTTCAGATCCATGAATCTAAATTATACTATTTTAGCTGTCTATAAAGCAGGTAATCCACAAAAAATAACTCAGAATGTCTTAGCTTTTCCTTTTGTCTGACCCACAATCTGCAGCTTTGCCTTTTTGCCACCTTAATTTTGAAGGCAATTAACCTCCCTCCTTACTAATTTTATTCAGATTATTTAAAGTAAACTTCCAGGCCTCAAAGCTCTCTCATTTCAACACTTTCCTGCAACAAGAATTCCAACTGAAACAAAAATAATTTTCTTGCTAACCTTTCAACCTGAAGGGTAAATACAGATGGTCATGGAGGTTAGATCATGTTAAAAATGGCCACCCAATCTAACTTAGTTCCCCCAGGTGTGGACCTTACACTTAGATTCCTAGTTAGGTGGATCTAAGTGTGAACTGTTATAGAAGTTCAGGAAGGTTAGATTGATCTAAAAATGACCAACCCGATCTTAGTTAACCCTACCTCCGAGGTAGTCTTGTTAGATCGATAGTCAAGTTACACTGAGTCCAGTGAGACCTGTCTAAGTGAACTTCTGTACAGTTCCCAGCCAGTCCCAGGGCTAGGAAAGTACAGCTGCTGGCCCCAGCCCTGGGGCTGAGCCTTTCCAAATGCCACACCCTGACACAGGGCCACTTTTAGCCCCCTGACCCTTTGCCCCCAGATGGACAGCCCCCTCCTCCCCTCTGTGGACCAGCCAGCCTTGCTGAGCCTGCTAAATTCCCCATCCAGAAAGCCACTTCTGATGACAGTTTTACCAGCATTCACTGGTGCTGGGAGCTGAGAAAGTAAACTGGAATGGAGGTTGGGTGAGCAGGATGGGGTGAGTTGATTTGCTGCGGGGGTGGTGGCAGGGGGCCTGAGGGTGGCGGGGGTTATGGGGCTAAAAAATAGCCCTTGGTCCTGGGAGGAGAGAGCCCCCTCCATTCCTCCAAGCCCCCCTCCCACCAAAGTGCACTACCTCCCCCACTCCAATCCCTCCATGGACCCTACTTGATCCCCTCATGCACACCACTTGCCCCTCTGATCCCCCCAAGCCCTCCCATTAGCTCCCCACACCTTGACTTGCCTCAGATCGGTGGCTATGTTTAACTTTATCTAACCTCCCCAAATGTCTATACATACCCAGAGTTCCTTATTCAGCTTGAAATTTAACTCTAGAGAAGAGGATTTCCCTCATTTTTCTTTGTAGGAGCAAACTACTCACCTACCTGTTGCCTTCTGACTCATGCTAAGATCTTCACCTCTGAAGAAACTGTGCAATTGGTTATCTGTACATTCTCAGAGCAATGGGGAGCCCAAAATGCATGAAGTTCTTTCCAGAATCAGGGCCACAGTTTGGGGCAGGGATATTCTGCCTAGACAAACCCCTTTGCGTGACGGGGCTTCAGTCAGGTTGGAGCCTCTGTGCTCGCCATAGTAACGGCATTTGTTAGTAATATAACAAATGTATAATATTCATTAAATGATTAATTTCTTTCCAAATTACTGGCCCAAGGAAATCTAACACATTTCACTTTCTCATTCTGGCTCTATCTTGCGAGAGAACTTCTATTTCCTAATTTGTAGGGGAAATAAAGCATTCATTGTCTAATTGTCTACTTAAACTAGCACTATTAAATGTGATGGAACAAATACTGATTTAATCAGTTTTATATTGGACACTAACATACATGAAGGGAGAATTAGATACAATCAAAGCTTCAGAGAACAGAATCATGATGTGTTATAAAACTGGCATAATCCAAATGACTTCACTGGAGATATTTGGGATTTATGCTAGTATAAATAAACTGAAATTGGCCTGGTATGTGTTCATTTCTAACAAACTTCAGTATACTTTCATATCATTGCAAGTTTGCTGGGTAATTGGACAAAATTTGTTATATTAGTGAATTAGAGATGAATTTGACTTTTCTGGAAAGCACTCATTCTGCATCTGCATTCTACAGTAAGGATCATTTGTCTTGCTAACTTCAGCTTTAAGGCAAAGCACTGGCAGTCCTTATCTGGGCTCAGTACTTGACTTATATCCACTGGAGATCAGACATACAAGGAGATGCATAAAACACACTGTTCACTGAGTTATGCTAGATTTAGGCAGATTTGTGCGTGAATGCTGGAAATGCAATGGGCTAGGAATCCTATGTTACTTATGAAACACTGGAAAATGCTGCTTGTTTACCTCTGTAGTCCCAGAAAAGGAAAAGAGAGGGCATGTCTATATGAGACACCTAACTGTACAGTAGCATAGTTTACTGTTCAGTAAGCACGTGCATCTACATGTGCACATGCTTACTTCACAGTAAACCGACTAATCCCAAGTAAATTTGTTACCTGCAAATGCAAGTAGCAAATTTACTTGTCAGTCGGTATTGCACAGTAGTACTCATGTAGACTCTTGACTGGGAGGAAATCTACTCCTGGTCAGCCAGTCACCAGGGTATGGGAGGTTGTTCCCTGTTGCCGGGAGCTGCCTGCTGCTCAGGTGGGCTCTGCCCCCAGAGCCCGGGTGGGGACTATGCCCCCCACTTCAAGATTGTGATTGAGGAGAGAGGGGGGCTGAGAGATCAAAGTAGCAAGGGGTAGGTTCTCTTCGTGGCCCTGAACTGCGACTGTCTGGGTGTGTCTACATGTGCATTAGATCCAGTTTACTCACAAGCAAACTACTGGTGAGTAATTGCTCCCAGGCAAGTGTCTACACGTGTAGG
>NW_005842133.1:155544-178975 GCF_000455745.1 Alligator sinensis | reverse complement strand
CAGATTTGCTACTAAAGGTAGCAAACTGCTTTTGCTTCCTAGGGCCCTGCAATGGGCCCCTGCTGCCACCAGGGGGAGCTCTAGGCTCCCCTGGGTGCTAGCCCAGGGGCTGGCAGGGAGTACCAGAGCATGAGACAGCTGTCTCCTGGCCAGGGCTGGGACATTGCTCCCTGCCCCCGGGGCGCTGCCTGCTGCAGAGGTGGAGACAACGTCCCCCTGCCTCGGCATCAGGGAGCTCCCAGCTCTGGCTCCCTGATTGGGACAGGGGACTTGGAAAAAGCTGCAGGGGTGGGGCAGGTTCCAGCCCCCTGCCCTGATCTGTCAGTGGGGCAGTAGTAAGTGAGCCCCCAGCTGGGTGGAGACATTGTAGCAAATCTGCTCTACACATGTAGATGCCTGCCCATCAATGCTTACTTGTGAGTAGTTTACTCATGAGTAGACTGCTCCCAGATCTAATGCATGTGTAGACACACCCAAAGAGACACAGCTCAGGGGTCGGAAGAAAACCTACCCCTTGCTACTTTGTAATTGCTGCTCACTGCCGCACCAGCAGATCAAGGCAGGGGGCTGGGACCTGCCCATCTCCTGCAGCTATTTCCAAGCCCCATGCCTTGATGGGGTTGGGACATGCCCCTGACATGGACAGTTCTCAGTCCCTGGTCCACGATTGTGGGGTGGGGACTGGAGAACCTGTTCCCTGCTCAGCTCCGTGAGCATGGAGCTGGGTGGAGAACAGGCTGGGGAGCCAGTGCTGGGAGATAAGGACCTCCCAGCCCCCTGGGATCACTATAAGATGATGAGACACAACTAAATTTTTGGAGAGTGGAGCAAGAGGAAACCAATTAAACACTTGCAGTTCTAGAAAAGGGCTGCTCCCAGATTCAGTGCAAGCGAGCAAGTAACAGACAAAGCCATGTACAGTAATGTCCAGCTTAAAGGGGAAGGGGTGGTCTGGAAGCCTGCCTGCAACACATTCATTTGGGAGTTAGAACTTAAAGACTAGGCTCAGCAAAAGGCAGGCTAGAGTTGGGTTAAGCAAACCTTGGTGGGGGGTAGGAGTCACTGCCCAGACATCTTAGCTTTGGGCCTTTATGAGTTGAGCACTTTACTAAGCATGTTTTCTTTAATGTTTATTTTCACAGAATTGGTTTGACTGACCTAATGCTTCAAGAATGAAGCCCTGGCATGGAAGTGGCATATCTGTACATTAATGTCAACATTCACCGTGCAATCAGAGAGCAAACAGGATTTCATATTGTGGCAAAAGCTGAACTACTATTTGCCTTTATTCCCTGTTCTTTGTGTCAGATACATTAAGAGTTTACAAAAGCAGTAAAAGAATTTCATTATGACTAAAAAACCCTCCCCTCTGCAAACAATACCAAGTTTCAGGAGAAAGCCTGTTAGCAGATAACCAGGGACAGGTAGCTAACGATACCGTGAACAGGAAATATGACGATAAAACACACCATAGTGTAGATGTGCTAAGGTAATAAAGGAAGAGGCACTTTATTTTGATTAGAAATCCCTATAAATGATAAAAGTTCCTCCAATTTAGAAATGGATAGAAGCCAGTCTGAGAGATATGGATAGTTTTCATAAACTCACTTTCCACTCACTCATTTAATCACTGTTATTCACACACCAATACAAATGTGACCTGCTGAGTAAATAACTGCATGAGATTACCATGTGACAGAGGATGCTCATTTCTCACCGACTCTAAAACTGCAGGAGATCAGGTTTGAGATTATTGTGAACCCATTATTCCCATTGCCATAATTAAGAGGGGTGCAAAAACAAACCCTTGTGGGATTTAGATTTACACCAGGAAACAACGTAAAAAGCAACAGAACCAGCTACTGGTACACTGCCGCGGCCAGTCTTATTGAAGCAACACCTGCAAAGCATCCCAGGTTGGCAGCAAGATGGAGCTGGTGACCTAATCGTCTTTTTCCACCCTAACTTGTCTGATTTTACAAATTGTCAGTCACACCTAAGTGTGATACCATAAAACTCCAGCTATGTGAGAAAGCTGGCAGCACGCTTCAGCTGTGGGAGTTTCCACTTTTATGTGCAACTGTGTTCTCATGGACTAAATGGAAAGATGAGGGTTTCTTAGGAACAGCATGGGTGGGTGCCTTTTAATATATGAGAAGAGACAAAATCCAGTCATCTAGACAGTTAACAGTCTTGACTAAATATTTTCTGCAGCCTGAACTGTTTTATGGGGGGTTTTCAATGAGACTCCAGCTTGCCAGCTGCTCATGCGTGAGTAGAAACTATTTGGGGTTTGTTTAGGATGCAAAGCTGCCTTCACTTTGTAAGGGGTCCCAGGTGCAAAGCTAAATTCTGCCTCCTTTTATCCCACTATAAAACTGTAGGATTCTGTTCAAGTCAGTGGAGACCCTCTGGATTTATATTATCTACAATACTTAAACAGGCTCTCATTACCATAATATCTGAATGCTTCACACATTTTAATGCATGAATATGTATACCACACTAAAACAGGAGTTCTGTTACCTCCATGTTGCAGATTGGGATCTGAGCCCAGCAGGACTAAGGGTATAGCTATATCAGTTCCCTGGTGCTCCAAAGATTGCTGCTCAGCAACGCAGCACTACCATCCATTCCTACTCTGCAGGCACCAAAGCCAGAAACCCCGAGCCACTTGTGTGAATTCAGACTCCGGTACCTTTGAGAGCAGCAGCAGGGAACCTCCTGAGAACAGCTTCACCAGTGCAGACGGGGAGGGAGGACAGGGCCATTCTTCTCCATGGTGGGCGAGAGAGCCCTGGAGAAGCAGTATAGATGTACACTGAGTGGTTTGTCCAAGGTAAAACAGGAAAGCCTATAGTAGAAGTATGACTTGATTCTAAATCTTCCACATTTCAGACTAGTAGACCATAGACGATCCATTCTCTCACTGGGCTAAGGGAGCAGGGTTGGCCTTGTACCTCCCAAATTCAGGATTTTGGTGTAGTCCATTCTAAAGAAAAAGTCACTCGAGAAATTTGAAGTGAGAATCCAAGCAGAACTTTCCAGAAGTCTGGGGTATTCAAAATTAGGTTTTGGTCTGGGTCTTTCTCTACTACATACATATGTTAAGAATGTATATCCACCGCTGACAAGGCTTTCCCAGGTGTTTTCTACTGGGACAAATTCACAATGGTACAGTTAATCATGATGTTTTAAGCATATATTTAATCTTCAGATGAAAGCTGCTATAGACAGGAAAAGTGTTTAATAATCAGATCTACAAACCCCAAACCGAGGTTAGGTTCATGAAAGTTCACATACCTTTTCATAAACTCAGGCCAAATGTTGAATGAATCTGAGTCAAGTTATCATTTTAGATGAAAATTGTATGTCACTCAGCAAACATTTCCCAAGATTTTGATTCCAGTTTAGGCAAAGCGTGACAGTTTTAGATGAGTTTTTTTGTAGGTTCATTCATCCATGACATTTGAAACTGAATACAAAAATCAGTGGATGCAACCCCACCTAATCAATAAAAAGTTACCGTAAACCACTAAATGATGTCTACTAAGGTTTGGACAGTTCCAGCTTTTTCTGTTTTGTTGAGAAAAAAACAGTATGTGATTGTGTTTCTTCTCAGCTCTTTTAGAGTGTAAGACAGGCCAAGCTGGACAGGCTCGCGAGGAGGGTGGACCTCAACCAGATGTCATTTAACACAGAGAAATGTAAAGTGCTCCATCTGGGGAGAAATAATCCACAACACACTTACAGGCTCGGCAGTGCTACACGTGCTAACACCACATCTGAATGAGACCTGGGTGTCATGATAGACAACAAAATGAACATAAGCCACCAATGCGATGCCATAGCTGGCAGAGCTAATCAAACACTGGCATGCATCTACCGAGGCATCTTGAACAAGGCTAAGGATGTCATCCTCCCTCTCTACTCAGCCTTGGTGAGACCACAGCTGGAGTGCTGCATCCAGTTATGGGCACCACACTTCAGGAAGGATGTGGAGAAGCTCAAGAGAGTCAAAGAAGGGCCACACACATGATTAGACACCTAGAGACCAAGTCACATGAGGAGAGACTGAAAGAATTGGGACTGTTCAGCATGGAGAAGAAAAGACTTAGAGGGGATTTGGTGGCAGCCTATAAGTATAGCAAGGATGTACATCAGGGCCTGGGGGAGCATCTGTTCACCAAGGCCCCCCAGGGGAGGACAAGCAATAATGGGCACCAGCTGATTGAGGATCACGTCAGGCTAGATGTAGGGAAAAACTTCTTTACAAGTCAAGTGCTAAGGGGCTGGAACAGACCCCCCCCCGGAGGCAGTACAGTCACACACCCTGGCAATCTTTAAAAAGTGTCTTGACGCCCATCTTGCCGGAGCCATCTGATCCCAGCAGTCTTTTCTGCCCAAGTACAGGGGGGCTGGACCCAATGATCTGTAGGGTCCCTTCCAGCCCCTAACAACTATGAAACTCTGAAACTCTGAGAAGATAGTGATATGCTACAATATTCCCTGTATTGGAAAAGTATTTTTATTAAACTCCAGAGTGGAAACTTGCCTTTATTCAGTGTTTGTGGTACATTGTTGTTGATGGCAAATAGATTTTTTGAGCATTGCAACTTTGTTCATAATTAATTTCAGTTGAAAATACACACAAAATAAAACAGGAGATCATATTCCATGGTGGGTCTTAAAACCAAAACCAAAGCACAATTTGCCTTGCGACGGCAAATCCAAACCATCCAGTTCCTGCCCATTTATAAAAAAGTTCTTACGTAAAACAAAATTGGACAGCACATTTTTCAGTATCAACACTATAAGCCAAAGTTGACAACAATAAAAGCAATTTACTGAATTGTGGTTTGAAATGGGCAATAGCAACTAAACAGGAAAAAACTATTAAAATCTCACTTTTTATGATTACGGGCGTGTTCAGTCAGCTCTTTTCCTGGGTATAGACAAATGCACTTTTCTAATCCCTCAGGAAAACAGTATAGTGTATATTCCATGGTGTTAAGCTATATGACATTTTATAGTATAAAGGAAATTAAGGCACCCGGTTAGAAAAGATATCCACATGACAGGCTTTATGCAAAATCTGATGGACAAATGCCTGCATGAATTATGTTTAAAAGACTGTTTACATAGTAGATGCAAAAATAAAGCAATTTATTGTAACGTTGTAGACATGTCATCTTAGTCAAAGGAAAGAGATAAAATAAGCTGAAGTAGCAAAGTCATCCCTCCTGGAACTTTTCTGTAATTCTGAAAGAAAACTATTGTGTTTGCTTTTAATTTTTATACTTTTCATACACATTAAAGAATGCTTAGACCCTTTTTGTCTCATACTTCCAGAGATCTAAACCATCCAAAGAGTCTATCACAGGCTGGGGTTAGGACTTTTAACTCCTGCACATCAAAGAGAGACAGGGGAAACTAACTCAATTCTTCCTGTAAAAAAATCACATTGGGAGATGCAAGACCTAGTGAATTGTGCTGAAGGGATAGAGAGAGAGCAGGGGCGATGCTTAGGGGGTGCATGTGGGTGCACGTGCACCCCACGAGCATGGCAGTGCCCTCTACAAAAAGGCACCATGTGTCGGCGGTGCTTATGGGTGGTCACTGCTTGCCCCCCCCCCCCAGCCACTGATGGCGGCGTCTGCAATCCCCGCTGACCACCGGTGGTGGCATCTGTGGGTGGTTGCCGACACCTGGTCGGCGCTCGCCACCCCCTCAGCTCTGCCACCGACAGCACCGGCAGTGTCTGTGGGAGCTCTGCGCTTACCGCCACCTTGATCCCACCACCACCGTGGCCCCCCAGCCGCCAGAGGCACGCGTCATTCATGAGAGAGAGACAGAGATTCCTCTATCACCCCAGCTCTAGGAGGGGGAGAACAACAGAACCTCATGAAAGAAAATCCAAGCAGAGTTTGGAGATGAACTTAATCTGGGTGAATTCAGTATAAGAAACTGCAGAAATTGTCCAGGTTTTCCTTCCCCCACTGTCACCTGGTAATACAGTGGGTCATGGTGTGTAGCATAGGAGGAATCACAAGTTCCTAGGCCTCAGTTATCTTATTCCACTGATATTGTTCCCTCTATCAAAACCTGGAGTCAAATTAAAGGGGAATAATGCTACTCTTGCACCCCCTCTTCCAGAGTAGCACAGCTCCCCAACTGTTTCCCCCTTTCTTTGGGCTTTATACCAGGAGCTCATCTGGCTATTTCAAGCTTCTGTAGTCACTGGCTGTATATGTATACACATATACACACTTTAACTATTCCCCCCCCAACTGTTGTGCCCCTGTATACTTTTTTACACAGCCCAACAAATTATCTAGGGCAGCTCTTGTATTGCCATTGCATTGTTGTTTTCCCTCAGTGAACTGATTTAGTATTAAGAAACGTTAATTATTAAACTGCTGGTTGTACATTAAGACAGACTCCTGTCTTGTCTTTTAGCAGTATTAAATGCCTTCTTCTTTGAAATGCCACATAAAAGTGATAGATGCCCTTTCTTTGCAAGTCAGGCATCTAGCAAAGTTATGTTTCATATTAGTTCTGCAACAAAGAGCTCTCCTTGTTTAAATATAGAAGCGTAATACAGATAAGGTTAAGTAAGCTGGCTGCTGTGAGAACACCAGGCCTGGTCTCTGTTAAGATAAGCAGGCTGGAGGGGCCGGGGGAGTATTCATTGTGCAAGACTGAACTGTATGAATTACAGTATGGACACTAGAATACAACACAAAAACAGATGAAGCCAAGGCCAACAATTTAAATGGTCAAACATATTTGTGATAACACGATGAAAAGTTGCTGGCATTGGTTAAAGCCATTTAATGGAATATGAAGTATAGTTTGCCTTGGAATAGTTTTTTAAAATGTCTTCAATTCAAAGGCAGCCTCCCACTTCTGTACTTTGAAAGGGGTGGGGGTGAGTCGTGTGAAGTATGGGGGGCTGATTTAAAGGTCCTGCTTAAAAAGTTGCATTAGTGGTTTTGGAAGTATTAGTCTTTCTGCAGAAAAGCAAAACAAATACCACTAGGTGAGTAATAGGTGAACAGGCTAACAGAAAAGCAAGTGTTAGGTAGAGAAAAATAGTCCCCCAGCATCATGAAAAATGAGCCTCCAAAGAGAAGTGGTAATTTTTTTTCTTTCTTTTTCCTTTAAACTCTTCCCCATCTTGAACAGGAAAGAACTATAGCAAGGGAGTATAAACACCCCCTGTTTGTGTGCTCCATGGAATCACAAAGCAGTTAAATTAGGGCCGAGCCAATGCATAATCTGTGTTTACATGTCAAAAAAGCTCTTATTTGGCTTCTTGATTTACAGTCCCCAGTTTTCATAAAAGTCAGTCACTCTCAGTGAGAGAATGTGGAATTGATTTATAGGATCTACTCTATGCTTTAAATCTTAATAGCATTTTAAAGCCCTTCTATGAGTCATCCTAAGTAATATTTTTTTCTCTATTTTAAAGGCATTAGTGCAAAAAAAGAGATCCAAATCGTTACCTTAAAAACTAAGATCATTTTAACCAATTATAAAGGCATCAAGTCTACTGAAAGAGTAAAAGTTCTGTCAGCGATTACCTTATAAGCCTCAATTTTCAGGGATTATAACTTGTACGTAAAATGCACCCTGGTCTCAGATAAGATCTCAGCCAGCATCAGTGAATTTACTTTCACCAGCGCTTTCAAAATGAAATAAATTGGTTGAGTCATTTTGAAGCAAAAAGCCTGATTCTGCCATTCTAATTCATGCCACGTCTCTCCCTCCCTGAGTAGTCCCCTCCTACTGCAAAGCATCACAGTGTACAGTAGATGTGAGTATAGGCAGCAAGTATCCAGCCCACGACAAATCAATCAAAATGTAGCCAATTACTGGCTGAGAATCTTTTGCATTCAGAGTGACTCAATATTATTTTGGAAGCAATCTATTTGGAAGCTTTAAGTATTTGGGGGTAGAAATCTTAAATATTATTTACGAAGTAAATTGTTACACCACTTCTACACTTTCTCAAGGTGTGTCCATTCATAGATGTGTCTGATGAAACAAGTTGTTGCCTATGAAAGCTCATGGCTCTGAACCAGTTAGTCTCTTGTTCTACCATCTGTTGCCTTCTAAAATGGATGCATAAGGTGCTAGTT
The DNA here is from genome assembly GCF_000455745.1 of Alligator sinensis. Taxonomy (NCBI): domain Eukaryota; kingdom Metazoa; phylum Chordata; order Crocodylia; family Alligatoridae; genus Alligator; species Alligator sinensis. The sequence goes on along the minus strand of NW_005842133.1, from coordinate 170,831 downwards.
TCTTAATGAGTGTGTAAACATAAAAAACATCTATTTACTGCTCTTTTCCACATCAGAAGCATGCTTAGAAGAGACTAGACAGGAACAAGAAATCAAAACCATAGGCCACAACCTATAAACACTTTAATACACAGTGCCATTACTATATTTAGTAATCAGTGTTTGCAGTGGGACTTCTTAAATAATAAGCACAAACGCAGATTATGCATTTGCAGGAATATCCTTTCATCATTAGAGATTGAGTACAAGTATGGAAATTCCTGCCAAGTTCAAGCCTTTGTTGGTGCAGATGCCTGAATAAGCACCAGGCCTGAGATACCTAGATTCTCTGGGACAGTGTGGGTTAGCCTGCCTTTCCCTTTTAGGTCCTTCAGTGCTGAAGATCATGTACATAGCCTCATATTTCCAACACAGATGAACTGAACTGAACATAGTTTTAGTGTGCAAACACCTTTTGGATGATATCTTATAATCAAGGATGTTTGACATAAAATATCCTATGGCAATTATAATAGAAGTCTGCCTTGATATCTTTAGCCACAAGTGATTTCAGCATGAAAATTGGTTGGATGCTGTGGATGGCTGCATCTCACCAATGCTTGCACATTTCATTGATACATCTTCTCTGTATTTATATATTTTATACACTCATATATGGGGGGGGGGGGCATGTGTATAGATAAGGACTTTAGATGCAACTTGGTCCTAATTTAATAATTCCTGCCTCCACTAGAGCTAATGATGACAGCAGCAGCAATGAGCAACAAAACATGTCATTCCAGTGTAAGTCCCCTCAGCCCTCTCTCTCATCACAGCCACATGGGACAGTAAGAAGCTGAAGACAGTCTATGATTCTTCTGCATGAAAATGTTAGCATACGAGATTAAATATAAGCTACTATCACTTTTCTGCTGTAATTCTTGCTGAATAAAGACCTCTCCATCCTTCACTTTGATCACTAGATGGCATCTGGACAGCCTGCTGTCTTCAAAAATAATGATTGCAAGAACTTCCCAATGGGGAGGCTTTACACTCTTGGCTGTGTGATGCCACCAGGTTTCAAAAGACATCTCTGACCAAAGGATCAAAAAAAGGAATGAGGGCTAGGAAAACCAGGGAGTCTTGTGGAAATGAGATGGTGAACAGTGTAGGGTGAAGAAATTTGGTAAGTACCAGGAATAGGGGGGAAGGATCAGTTTATAGGGATCCCAGTTCAACCTCAGAACTTTTCAGAGTTTGTTAATCATTATGGGAGATACTGTCCTGGGAAAGAGAATGTTTCAGTTAATGACCCTTGTGGCTGCTTTATAAGTTGAAACTCAGTTACTTGTTGATCCAAGTGCAAAATGCAGCTGCCTTGTATGCGTTGGAAGCTACTTTTCAGAAAATGCAGGTCTGAACAGACTTGGAATGCACTTGACAGCTCAGATTAAACTTTGGTCTTTTGATTTTACCTTTTTATCTATAGATTTCAACTCTTCCTTTGATGTTGATAGAAACTGGATATTTTTTTTAAAGGAAAAACTATGGTTTTTCAACATGCAAAGGTTCAAAAGGAGCTAGAAATATCTTTGAGTGACATGCTGAACCATTGAAAACTACAGCAAGAGCCCACCAAGTAGTGTCTACACAGCAAAAAAATGTTCAGTTGAGAACAGCAAACATTTCACAGTGAACTACCAGTGTGCTTTAGTATATCCTGAATGATACTTGAAGGCATTCTACCCTTCCATACCAAGTAGCTACTATGGGCCCAGTCTCACAACCTTTAATCTTGTGAATAGTCTCTTTCATAGTCATCAGATTATGGGACTATTTGTGCAAGCAAAGGCTACTTGATTAAGTAAAGATTTGTATTACCTAATCCTAGACCCTTAAACGCTTTACAAATACTAATTTTGCAGTTACAAAGTGGCTTTCATCCACTTTGGATGAAATGACAACTTTAAAAGATTGATGGGTTTCCATTTCCCAGCTATTTCAATCTGTAGAGCTAGTACCAATGGGACAATAATGTTTAACACAACACCCATTCTCCAGACATTTTTTTTGACCCAGGTTGTAAAGAATACAAGCAATTAATTCCTAACCTCATATATAATAGAGGGAGTGTCTTGACGCTTGAGTGAGCCAATAGTGTTTTTTCTCCGATTAAGATCTTGCAGTGAATAGAAACTTGAGCATGAGCTTGGTGAGATCAACAGCACCCATACACAACCATGACTGCCTGACCAATACTGGAAACAACCAGGAGACTTGCTTGGCAAAACATTGCTAATCATGGCCGAATTCAAAGAAACATCTGCTAAGAGTAATTCCTTAGTGTAACCATTTGCCTTCTTTCTGTTTCACTGAGAAATATTTCAGGATTTTTTTTAGGCATTAGTAAATAAGTCCATTTAGTTTGTATAAAACATGCTATGAACTTTCCAATACTCACCATCATACCCAGATACATGCTAAATACACTGCCCAAAATATTTACTAACCAGCACCCAGAACAGCCTCTGACAGGAGCACAGCACAAAAACGGACATGCCCAGAGCCACAGTGGGAGTCAGTGTCAGTGGCAAAGTTAAAACTAGAATTCCTGCCTTCCAATTTCATGCTGCCCACCAGACAAAGTGACTTTTCTTATGCACATTTGAATACACGAGCTTTCACAGTGTAGTATATTTGCTCTAACAGGAAATAACATGTCCCTTGAACTTTCCAGCCGTTAGCATTTTAGGTGTACAGAACACAAGTCTTGCTCTTTGCGGTCTGTACCATGTGATAAATGGGGGGATAGCAACAATTACCACGACCGACACTAAAAGCTGCAAAAACTAGAATTAATAAAATAGCCAAATACTTTTATCAGGCACCAGTAAAAGTCTCTGTCACACAAAATGCTGAATACTCTGAGCTGACCCATCAAAATATGCAACAGCACTATTGACCGTGAGAGCTTAACTCGTCGACTATGTTGTGACAAAGAACAAATGCAGGACTATGCCCTACAAGTCCTGCAGACTACCTCCTTTTTTATTTTTATGTCCTATCTCCCATGTGCTCACTGTGCTCTGCAGGAATGTTCACTTTCCAAAGACAAGAATGAATATGAGTGCAGTTCTTCTTTTATGCATCACTGCAGTCCAGTCCTCATGGGAGACAACCCTCAAGCAGAATTTTCCTCTCAGACCTGAAGAGCAAAACAGACTGAAAAGTCAATGCCAGGGATGTAGGTGGCACATAGAGTAATTGAATGTAGTCATCAAACTGCCAACAAAAGTACTGGCTCTGCAAACCAGAGAAGGCTGCAGCCAAACTTCTTGGGACTAGAGTGTTTAACAGTTATAGGAGAAATCTAAGTCCAAAATTTACATCCTCAGAGCACCTGCTTGACTGGTGCATAATCCTGAGGGCACCTAGAGTTCTTTGGTGGCTAAGATGCCACTAGTAAGGCCCTGTAGAGGATTAAATACCTACTTCTGAGAGTGCCAGAGCCATCTAAGTCCTGGCAGTGGCAAGTAGCTAAGTACCTGACATATGCCTAAGATCCATCTGGATCCACAAAAGAGGTACTCTTTTTACCTTCCACCTGTAGAGGCCTGATCAAAAGATGTTATCATATCTTTTGGATCAGACTCCACACAATACCACAGAGGGCAGGAACATAAGCCATGCTATAAAGCCATTTATAGCCTTTATAATATTTTGATATATAGGATAGAACTGAGTTAGCACATCCCAGGATACCCTGTAGCCTGGGATACAGAGCATTTGCCTAGGCTGTGGGAGATAAGGGCTGATACCCTCTTAGGCAGGGGTGGGATTTGAACCCAAATTTTCTGCATCCTTCATGAGTGCTATAATATCTGGGGAAAAATGAAGAAAAGTGACTGAAGCCACTGTACTCTGCTAGGAAGGTTTGCTTATGTACCTAGCTCGAGGAGAGAGTGCAGTTGTGAATCCCAAATGGTAATAATTGTCTCCCTTCGCCTCAACGTTAGGCTTCACAGCCTTCTCAGGATTTCCTAATTCCCACTCAGTATCTTGGCTCTTATTGACTCTGTTCTTAGGTGTCCATATATTACAGAGGGAACCTAGATATCTTTCTTTTAAGTCCTTTTGTATATCTAGCCCATGATCCTTTATTACATTCAGACATCACAATCTAAGCAGGATCATAGTCCTAGTCATAGTCACGGTATGTTAGAAGCTTCAATAATAATTTACCCTCATTGTTAAAAAATGTGGGCATTGTTTACTGCTTGAAATATTTCTTATTTCTTTTATGCTTTACGTTTAACTGAAGCTTATGCATAGGTGTGGATACCTGCTAGACAGCCAAACACCACACCATCTAGGGCTGTCTTGTATCCATCACTGAACCTTGACTACCAGCTAATTGTGGATAATCTACATGACAAGCATGGGCAGGTTTGTAGGTGCAAAGAGAAAAACATGAAAAACTTGTTGGTGCATGAGTTATCGTCGCCCTAGGACTGCATTAACTCATACATTCCTTTCTTGAAAGCTTCCTTTTGTTAAGTATACATAATGCATGCCTTAAAATGTGCTCCCTTATTGGTTTACTCCCCCTTTGGAGTAAAAATTGGTTCAGAAAAACAAATTTTTCTGGGTGTGGTTAGATTCTTTTCTTGTACTCTTACCTGGTCCGTGGGTCCAAGTACAGGCTCCTTCATCTGGTCACATCATATTGTTACAGAGCAAATGCATGCTAGGTTCCTATCTAATTGTACTGAATAACAGCGTCTGCTGAAGGAATTTAGCACGAGTGAAAAGTCTCTCTTTGCCTGCTGGAGGCAGACTGTCAGGATGGCTCACATTAAGGCAAAGTGGTAACTGAGGCTCTATTAAAAAAAGGCTTCAACTTTGGTTTAGTTTCATATTGGAACATCTTTAAACTTGATGTAAGGCAAACAGTTAGCACACAGGCCTAGTGACCATCAGGACTGCAGTGTTTGACTCTACCACCGATTGGCCATGTCCATGACCAGGGCCATGCATCTGCAGCAGCACAAATAGAAGTGGCATAAATTTGAGCAGGCTGCCCTGCTCCCCCTTCTTTGTATTTGTTCCAGCACACAGCACTTTGGTATCCTTTGTGCTGCTTTTTTTTCCAGGGTTTTTTTTTTTGCTACCAGGAAATCTGGGTAGCAAACTTTGCCCCAGCACTACCAATTAGCAGTGCCATGCAGTTTAACAGGTCCGTGCAAAACAGCACCGTTTCTTTTCGACTTCTGTTTCACCATTTTGAAGGGATAGTGTTTCATTTCACTGTTTCGAAGCACTGTTCTGTTTCGTTTAATTGAAACTGTTTCGCTGTTTCTACGCCTTTCCAAGTTTTGCCCATGGGCTAAAATGGGGAATCACAAAAATGCCTATAACTTTGTCATTTCTTTCCTGATTCAAATGAAAACAGCAGGGATAGTAGCCCCTGCTGAGGCCACATAGCCTGTCAAGTTTCAAGGAGATAGGTGTAGGGGTTTCTGGGAAACTGCACCTCAAGGTGCTAACAAGTAAAACTTGTGTCACGTTTGTGTGTTAAGGTGGAGTGGGGTGAAAACAGCAGGGATGGTAGCCCCTGCTAAGGCCATGAAGCCTGCCAGTTTCAAGGAGGTAGGTGCAGGGATTTCTGGGAAACTGCACCTCAAGGTGCTGACAAGCAAAACTTGTGACACGTGTAACTTTTTACACTGTTTTTCCGTCCCTCCCCTAGAGCACTGGGATTGGACGGGGCCTCAGGGAAGGATCACAGTCACTGGCCAAATACACAGTCAATATCAGAGCAGTCCTTCCCCCTCTTCCCAGTTTCTGTTTAGCTGCCTGCAAGCCTGGGTTCGAAACTCAAAATGTTTTGAAACTTTTGAAACATTTCGAGTGCCCTCATTTTGTTTCAAAGCTGTTTCAAAGCCTTTTGTTTCATTTCAATTTCACTGTTTCGAGCTTGAAATGCATCGAAACAGGTTTGAAATGAAACACCCATTGAAATTCCACACAGCCCTACAGTTTAACATGCAACATGACCTCTGTGGTTAAACCTACAGTGGTGTTTGCAGTTTTACTTCTTCTGGAAGGGCTCGTGGTGTTGTCTAGTTTGTCTGCTTCTTAATTTACAAAGTTGCCTAGACATACTTCCACTTCCATCCATGACAGTATGACTTTCATGTAACTACTACAAAGTGATGTTTAAAGTGGTCAGTGTATTTTCAATTTCTTCTTACAGCCTTTTTACAGTTGGGAACAAGATGAGGCACCTTCTTCTGACCAGCCAGCCCTCAACAGACTACATTCAAATACTCCACAGACAAGTAGAGGTCTGGTACTGCTGCCCCATCCAAAACCTACAGCAAGAAATATCATAAATAGCACTGTAAATTCTGACTCTTAAAACAGTCAGACTCTTCTGCTCTGAGAAACCGAGAAAGTCCCGTAGCACACGGTTGCCTGATTGGAGAGAATAATGGATGAGTGTGAAGTTCAATAAGCAACAGCTCTACTGGGTTTTTTGCCAGCTGCCAGATAAGGAAGCTCCACTGAGTTTAGATGCCCCCAAACAGATACACTGACATTACAAAATTCAACCTAATTAAGGTTGAAGCCATTTTCTGTAGCCCTGTTGCTTTGATAATTAGACATGGGGATCTCTACGATTACGTCTTTGATTCTGAATAGAGTTATATGCAAAAATAGGTGTAGGTTTGTTGGGAACTGGGCTAGGTTACTTCAGGACGGATTTTAACAAGATTCAAGTATATTACATGCCTGGAAAATTAAAATGCATTAGGAGAATTTATAAATTAGGCTATCTTCAAAGAGATTCTAGTGAATTCAAATATGGTATCACCTGGTGTAATTCTTCACTTGTTTTTAGTTGAAGTAATTTAGACTGAGCTCTTTCAATGCTTCAAAGAAAAATTACAAACAATTAACTGCAACCCCCAATAAACTGACATCTGTTAAAATTATTTCTGAAAACTGTTATATGCTTCACTCACAATTTGTTTGTATGAATACAACACACACACACACACGGATTTTTTTACCCACACAATCATTAATCATTAATTTTACCCACACAATCATTAATAGTAAAATAAATCTCATTATTCTGCCATGCCCTGAAATGTGCCAACACTGCATTCAAAACAACAGTCGAACCAAACAACAGTGAATAGCCTGAATCCAGGGAACTGGTGGGTAGGATCCCCTGGGAGGGAAGCATGAGAGGAAAAGGAGCCCAAAAGAGCTGGCTATACTTTAAGGAGGCTCTCTAAGGAGGAACAAACTATACCAATGTAATGGAAGAATGGGAAGTGCAACAGAAGACCAGCCTGGCTAGACAGTGATCTCTTAAATGAGTTGAAACTCAGAAAGGAATCTTATAAAAAGTGGAAAGTTGCACACAGTACTAGGGAAGAGTACGAGAGCATTCAGGGAAAATATTAGGAAGGCCAAGGCACAATTTGAGATACAAGGGGGCTGGCAAGGGACATAAAGGAACTAAAAAGAGAATCTACAAATACATGTCAAAAAAGGAAGACAAGAGAAATCATAGGTCCTTATGGAATGTGGAAGGCAATCTAGTTACAGATAATGCAAAGAAAGCTGAAGTATTTCATGCCTTTTTTACTTCAGTTTTCACAAATAAGATCAACTACCAGAAGACAAGTGCAGGAGGAGAGGACAAACAGTCTAGAGTAGTAGAAGAACAGGTTAGGGATGACTTAGAGAAGCTAGATGCTTTAAAGTAAGCAGGAGTGGCTGGGATGTGCCTTAGGGTTCTGAAGCAATTGGCTGGAGTTATCTTAGAGCCTTTGGCTATTCTCTTTGAGAATTTGTGGGGACCCAGATGTCTGAAAAAGAGCAAGAGGATCTGGGGAACTACAGACCAGTCAGCCAGACCCTGATACCTGGGAAGCAGGTCCTCAAGGAATCTAAGTGAAGCACCTAGGGGAGAACAGGATAATCAGGAATAGCCAGTATGGATTTCCCAAGAGTAAGTCATACTTGACCAACCTAATTTCCTTCTATGATAAGGTGACAGACTCTGCGGATGGGGGGAGAGCAATGGATGTGATATACCTTGACTTTACAAAGGCTTTTGACACAGTCTGGGATCTGCACTGTGTGACCTATAAAGCCCATGTGTAGCGCAGGTCCCAGACTAGCTGGATCCTGTAGTGGGTGCCACGTTTAGCACAGTCTACACTGCAGTGGGGCTCAGCATGCCGAGTGCAGCCCATGGCCCACTTGTTTGAAGCCCCTGCTTCAAGACTTTTTTAAGGGTTTAAGATTATCCCCTTCCTCTTTGTACAAAGCAATCTGTATTTAGGGGACTATGAAAAGATGCTTTATTTGATTCAATTATCAGGGTGCTATCCTGTGACTAATACTATAAAAGTTAATAATTTCTAACAGACACAATCCTACACATTATAGGGCAAAACACTTGTTGAAATGAGCAAAAAGGATAGAAATACAAGTGAAATTTAGTGACCAATCTGTTCACAGCTTTTTATCACCATTTAAGTCTTCTTGTTCTCAATTCAGGTCCTAGATTGTTAATTTTATATAAATACTAGGGCTGTGCAAAGCTTTGGGTGGTGATTTGATTCGGAGGAGATTTGGCCCGAGTCGGTGGTCGAATCTCTGAATCCATATTGAAACAGGGGACCAATTTAAAGGTCTGAATTGATTCAAAGCTCTCCAAATCTTCGGAAAAGATTCAGAGAGCTTTCATGATTTGGGTAGTCCCCGGTGACTGCAGCAGGGAGCTGGAGCCAGACTCTGAGCTGGTAAGTAATAGGGGTGGGAGAGGCTGGGGGAGGGAGGAGAGGACCATGGGGGGACCCCTGCCAGCCCCCCCAATCCCCTACATCTCCCTCTGCTCCCCCAGCTCCTCCCCCCGATGGCTGCCCATGCCCACCCCAGCTCAGTACTTAAAAAAAAGCCCCAGTGCTCACCAGGTGCTTCCATGTGGGGGGGATGATCCCCACTGTCCCCCAGTGTCCCACACTGCATGGGGGGCTTTGCATGAGCCCTCCAACAGCCCTCTCACTCCCCCAGCCCCCCCACAGGTGCCCCACCCACACCAGCTCCAGCCCTTTAAGGAAAAAAACACCAAGAAAAGCCCTGGCCTCACCGCTCCTGTGGCGGCCTTAGGGCTTCAGGGGCTCATGCAGAGCCCCCAACATGGCATGGGGCAGTGGGACACAGAGGGGATCGCCCGTCCCACTGGCAGGAGTGGTGAGTCCTGAGGTTTTTTTGTTTTTTCTTAAAGGGCTGGAGCTGGCCTGGACAGGGCTCCTGTGGGGGGCTGGGAGAGTGAGGGGGGGTTAGGGGACTCATGCAGAGCCCCCCACACAGTGTGGGGCAGTGAGGATTGCCCCCCACCCAGCTGCATCTGCTGAGTTGGGGCTTTTTTTTTAACAAGTGCCCGGAGCTGGGGCGAGTGGGGCAGCCATTACCAAGCTGGGAGAGTGGGCGAGGGATGGGCCTGGCTGATTCAGAGATTCGACAGCAGCCAAATCTCTGAATCAGATTTGGCCAAATCGAATCGGGGCAGTGACTCGGATCACTGAATCGAATCACTGTCCCCCAAATCGGCCAAATCTGAATCCAATGCAAATACTAGACACTTCACACAGGCCTAAATAAATAATACCCATTTCTTCCTTCCTTTATAGTCTGAATATCCACTCTTTGGATTTTTAGTTTTACAGAATAAGTAAGTAATTCATTGCACAGTAATTTTCATGCCAAGCCATTTAATATAGGAAGGCAAATTGGATCCTCATTCACAGATCGGGAAAGTAGCAGGAAAAAAAGGAGTGAGTTGGCCAAGGTCACAAGGTTGCTTATTGGCTGAGCCAAGCATAGAACCCAGATCTTCTGAATACCACTCCATTCCCCATGCTACTTCCAACAGCGCTCAGAGTTGAAAGCGTTGCCTTTGTGATTGGACTGTAAATAATGCTATGCAATACCCATTCAAAAGCGCGTGTTTAACTGACATTTACTCAAGTTAACCTTCCTTAAACTCTTATATTACCTATGTAATCTTGACAAGTCACCCGGCCCTTTGGCATGAAAGTAGTACTGTGCTGTAGACAGATGAAATGAAGCACAACACTTTTCTTCCCTTGTGCTTTTATTTTTTTCTCTCTTCATTAGCTTCAATCCTGACTAATTTAAACATTTGTTAGAATTTTCCTGGAATCTTAAAGTTTAATTTGGAACATGGTCACAGAGAAATGCTTCAGATGAGTACATCACGTGAAAATATGATAGTGATTTACTAGTGAGGAAAGACAACAAATTCTGCATTCAAAAAATATAAAGTAATACCAGAATATTTCCACTTGCTTTAAATACATGCTATGGATTTCACCTGGTAGCAAATTCATAACATGTGCATCTTCCTGCACAATCCTAGATACATGCAAGACCTCTTTGCCCCTCTACCTCCCCCCATAAGCTGTCTACAAATAAGGGTTAAGTGAACTTGATGGGTTAAGTGAACTTGATGACAATCTCAGACATAGTAGTGGGATGTTTATTTGTATTCTGTGATCAGAACAGGACTCCCAATATCTTTTGTCTTGCTGCTCATTACCTTTTGTCTTATGAACATATGAAGAAATGGAAAACAAAATGATAAATTTTGCCATTAGTTTCCACTTCAACCAACCTTATGCGTAAGTGCACCAAACAAATGCAGACTACTGTATACATCTAGAAAATGAACTGTAAAATAATTCTAAAATAAGTAACCAATACATTAAAGGGCTCACCATGCATTGAGCAATGACATGGGGGGGTGCTTGGAATTTATCCATATTTGTATTTTATTGTCATAAGTATGTAATTGTCCTGAGACACCAAAGGATTGCTTGGTAGAAACTTTTAGCCACAGGAATTCCTAATGCTGGGAGATTCATTAGTGATACTTATCAGAAACCTTGACTCCACTAAAATAGGATCCTAAGAGAAATCCAAGTTTACCTCTCAGGTGAGTCTCAGAACAGCACATCATGTGAAATTATAACTAATCATAAGTGGTTAAGGGAATGTGCACAATAAAATGTTTGGCAAGAATATATGCTGGATAATCTCATATATATATATATATATATATATACATACACCTACACATATACATATACTACACACACACACGTACATAATCTTCCGTTATGTCTTTAAGGCTCTCCAAAAGAAAGAGAATTCATTCTATTATCAAGTGCCACTGAAATGCTGAGGTTCAATATGTTGCACCTGGAAAATGACCCTATGTTGCAGTATTAACTTTGTGGAGGCTAAAGCTTTCAAAAGGGTTTTGATGAAGAATTCATCAGTATATTACTGGAATTAGATAAAGGTAGTGAGTCTCAGTGTGACCAATAAGCTGAGTAAATGGAAACTGAAGCCAGACAAGCTCAGACCAGAAATAGGGCACACTTTTAAGTTTGTAGTTTTTAACTGTCACTCAAAGACTTTTTATTAAGACTGGATCTCTGCTATCTGTTACACAGGAGGTCATCCTAGATAGTTGCAGTGGTCCATGTTAGCCTACAAAATCTATTAATTCTATTCCTATTAAATGCAAGTTTCATTTATGTTTGTTTCCTACTTTTTAAGTTCCAAAAAAGTGACAAAATCTATTTAAGATTCCTAATATTCAGACTGTCAAGATGCCCAGAAAAGGTGCATGTACTTGCATACGCACACACACACGCACACACTACACTGTCCACTGCTGCACTGAATTAGCACCTCCAGAGCTGAATCAGACTTGGCAAAATTGAACGAAAGTCTTTCCACAAATATTCACATGAATAAAAATATGAATTTGCTTTGCTGCTCTGCTTTCTGCCTTCATTTACTTTCCTTTTACTTTCTGTCAAAATGTTAGCATGAATGAGCTTAGTGACAGAAATGTACATGGAAAACCCTGGACTAGAGCTCTGTCTGATGCAATTACCTCTAGTGGCACTATGCTAAGTAATGCTGTCTGAAGCTATAGCCCAGCAAAGTTGGGAGACTAAGAGCTATCTATATTACCCCCATAATGCACCTGGGGCAGCTGCTATGAAGCACATGTCACCCACTGGCTCCTGCTTTGTTGGCATGTCTACACAAGATGTTTTACTGCACATTAGTCTAATCTAGTCTGCATAGTAAAGCGTCACCATCTACATGTGCACAGGATTTACTGTGCAGTAAATTAGGCTAATGTGCTGTTTGCTATTACCAGGAGATACAGGTACTAGATTAACAGCATATTAGCTCCTGTGCAGTAGCTTATGTGTAAACACCGTCAGGGAGCAATTTGCTCCTGGTCAGCCCAGGCAGCAGGGGGCCTGCTGCTGCCTGGCTAAGCCCCAGTGTGGTGGTGAGGAGCTAAACCAGCTGCAGGAGCAGCTGTCTCCCTGCCATATGGCTGGGAGAGCTGCCCTAGCAGCTGGGACTGGTGGGACCCAATCTCCACGTGGCTGGTATAGCTAACCCAGCAGCTGGGACTGCTGTATCCCAGACACATGGAGATCGGGTCAGGACTGTATCTCCACATTGCTGGGAGAGCTGTGCCCGCTTGGCAGGGATGCTGCCTGTCAGCCACATGGGAATCAATGTGGCTGGCAGGCAGCCACCTTGCCAAGCTGGGATGGCTCTCCTGGCCATGTGGAGATTGGGACTGGCCCTTTGTGCTCCCTGCCAGCCTGGACTGGGCTGCTCCTGTCAGGCACAATTTGCTCCTGATGGGGAAACATGTGTAGACAGGGGGATACAAAGGCAGTATAGGCATGCTGTATTCTTTAGAATATCCACAGCATGTGAATGCAATTATTCTAATTGCATCACTTGTCCAAGCAGAGAGCATGTACCAGGCTAACTGAACAAACCAAGCTGATTGGCACACCACAACCCTTTTGTTCCCTGAACTACCCATAGGGCACATCTACATGTGAATTGACACATGTCTAAACTTGTGCATGTCTTAAGGCACCTTAACTTGGCTCACTGGGTGAATGTGTTTACAGCCTGTCCTGGGCAGCACCCTGGACAGCCCCCACATTCATAGATTGTAAGACCAGAAGGGACCTTGGGAGATCATCAGGTCCAGCCTCCTGCACCAAGCAGGAAAGAAAACTGGAGATCAGATGACCCCAGTAAGGTCTAGTCTCCTCTTGAAGATTTCCAGGATACGTGATTGCACCACCTCTGGAGGGAGCTTATTCCACAGTTCTGGACACTCTGACAGTGAAGAAGTTTTTCCTAATGTTGAGCCTGAATCCATCTTTCAGGAGTTTGTGGCCATTACTCCTGGTTTTCCCCTCAGGTGCCCTTATGAACAGTTGCTCACCCTTGATGTACTCCCCTAGTGTAGCAGTAAGCTGCTACCAGGTTCCCTCTCAGCCTTCTTTTCTTCAGGCTGAAGAGTTCCAGATCCCTCAGCCTTTCCTCGTATGGCTTGCCTTTTAAGACTCTGATCATATGGATGGCTCTTCTTTGGACTCTCTCAAGCTTGTCCACACCCTTGTTAAAGTGTGGTGCCCAGAACTGGACCCAGTACTCCAGCTGCAGTTTTACCAGTTCTGAGTAGAGCAGAAGAATCACCTCCTTGGCTTTGCTGGAGATGCATCGATTGATGCATGTCAGAGTATTATTTGCCCTACTGGCTACAGCATTGCACTGAAGGATCGTGACCGTTCCAACTTGGCCAAGTGTTCCTCCCAGGACATGTCTGGATAATTAAAGTTTTCCATGCTGACCATGTCACATGCACATGCAGTCTCAGTCAATTCTCAGGTGAACTCCAGATCGAGTTCCTCCCCCTGGTTTGGTCGTCTGTAGTGTACACCTACAGTTAGGTCTCTCTCGCCGCACCTCCTCCTCCCCCTCACAACTTGACCCAGAGGGTTTCAAGCTGTCCATTTTTGGAGCTGATGTTGGCTGTTAGAGCTGTGCTGGGGCCTGTGGGCAGTGGGCAGGTGCCACACTGGGAAAGTGGCTGGGGACAGTGTGCTCAACAAGCACAATCCTGGCCCAGGAGTACAAAGAAAGGTGCAGGACATGCCCAGGGGCCATGGGGTCTGTCAACAGCACGTGAAGAGCCAGGACCACTAAGGCTCAGCTCCAAATGAGCAGAGGGCATGCCTGAGTCCCCAAGCCAAGTCTAGTGACTTGAGGCAGCTACTGAGTCATCTGCTGACACCTCAAAGCTCGTGGGAGCGTAGCCTGGCAGTGCCCAGCACTCCCTAAGGGGGTGGGAGCCTCCAGTCCCCCCAAACCCAATCAGCCCAGCCCCAACCCCTACGGCAGACTAGGCAGCACCACCTGTAATCTGGTAACAGTTAGGACGGATCCCTTCCACTTGCCGCAGGCTCCCCCCAGCTCTAGCTCCCGCCCCATATTCCTGCCTCCCCAATGTCGGTTGATAGTGGGCTGGAACCAAGCCAGTGAGGCCCTGCGCTGCTGCCAGACACTGCCAAGAGGAAGCAGTGGTGGGTGCTGTTCTCCAAGGTGCAGATGCTGAAGCTGGAGCAGCTGTTCCAGCAGCAGTGGTACCTGACAACTAAGTCACAAGCTAGTCAGCACAATGACAGGTACCACTGCTGCTGGAGCCACTGCTCCAGCTCCAGTGTCTGTGCCTTGGACAATAGCACCCACTGCTTCTTCTTCTTGGTGGTGCCTGGTGATAGCACGGGACCCCAAAGACTCAGCTCTGGCGTGCTCAGTCAACAACAGTGTAAAGGCATCTTAAGGCATCTACACATCCCTTAAGGCACCTTAACTATTTGTGCCTAAATTTGATACCTGCTTTATGCTGGATTAGCCTAAAATCACCATTTTTAAGGTGCATTAAGGGCATGCATGTGTAAACCCGCGCCCTTGATGCGCCTTAAAAAAATCACTAATGTGCCTTATATTGGCACATGTAATACCTATAGAATAAATGTTATTCACAGAGAACATTTAGCAAGTAAAATCGTGATTCCTCCTAGATAACTCTTAAACAGAATTTGAAGATAAATTCAAATTATTTGTAGTTAAGTGTTTCCTCTGATTTAATATGTACCACAACTTCCCCAGTGCCAATGATATTGAGAAATATTGAATAAATATCCTTGGAAGATACAAAAGTGTATTCAAAATGCTCAATGGCTAAGATAGACAGAACCTGAGATAAAGGTCTGACAGTATCTCCTTTCCCCATCATATGCAAAGCTTTGGAAACCAAGCAGAGGCTTCAGGTGTGAAGGAAAATTCCTGGA
>NW_005842133.1:149996-155513 GCF_000455745.1 Alligator sinensis | reverse complement strand
GAAAGAGTTGCAGTGTAATGCATTCCTTTATGAAAATGTTGAATTATTCAGAGGGTGACAGGCCCCAACAGCAAAAGGACTGGAGGAGATAGTGTAGCAGGAGACCAATTATCTTTATAAATAAGGCCTCGGCAGATTCAAGCTCTGGTGGTTCATAAGCAAGTTGCAACAAAAATCACCCCAGAAATCACTGGGTTGATGGTAGGGAGGAAGCAAGATTGTCGTTGCAATGAGGTCAATTTTAAGTCATGGTGTTCCACTAAATCTTGGAGCCAGAAAAGAAAGCTTTACACTCCTGGGACCTCCATTTTCTAATACCATAATGCAGCCCTTCTTGGCTCCAACAGTTTCTGAGATATAGGATTTTAAAACTGCCATTGCTTCTTTGCTAGGACAATGGTTGTTTTGGCACTTTTCCAGAAATGACTACAGTAAATCTTGGAGCAGTGCAATTTTCAGACCCTGCCATAGCCATGCTTCATAAATGTTGGTTTGGTTTTGTCAGAGAAGTGAAATGTTTTTTACTGTAAATAAAGCTGGCTAAGATCTTAAATCACTCAATGTACACACTGGTAAGAAGCTTTAAAATGACAAATAAACAAACTTAACAGTTTTTCTGAAGTCTTTCTCTTGAAAGAGACAATACTAGTAGAGGCCTCTGAAAATGGCAGGGGTGTTTAAATATGTAAAAGAACAAGCATTTCAGAAAACAGTCTAAGAACTTGTACTTAGGGTTTACTCCAAAAACACTCAGTGTTCATCACCATGGTATCTAAGCAACTTCCAGTTGGATATTAAACAACATGTCTAGCATCTGCCTCGTGCTTATTCTCTCCAGGGACAGAAGTGTGGGTAGTGGAATGTTTCATTTTGGACCCTTTTCTGTAGAGACACACGCATACATGCTGCTATATATTTAAGCTTGAGAAGGTAAGATCAGAGATATGCACCTTACAGTTTAAGTGGAAGGTGGTAAAACATGTAATGGTCCTAAGTGCAAACACTTTGACCGGACTCCCTGAAAGCTCTGTGGTCTGTGAAATAAATAAAAGAATAACAATGTCCTATTATTTTGTTTTGAAATGTGTTAATCTGCAACCTTTCTGTCTACATATTTCATCAAGCAAGTTAGGATCTAAATGCCGTTTCATGTACTGCTGGTTGGCGTTTTTTAATAAAGTTTGATTCCATTTTTCATGAAAAATGCAATTTTTTGACAAAAAAATTTAAAAGCATCTGACCTTTTTTCTCAAAGTTTTTTTTAAGGTTCTATAACCACCTTTAGAGCTGGTTTAATTTTTTTAAAATAAAATTTATAAAAATTAGTAAAATTTAAAGAAAAAGGGTGCATCTACATATAACATTAGCATGTAGCAATAAACTCTGGCACAGGTCATGTCGAAATTTATTTCTCCCAGGTTCAGCATTTACATGTGTTACATGAGTGCAGCACACTGAACTGGGGGAGAGCAGCCTTGGGCTGGTAGGGGGACCAAGGGGTCAGCTTGCCAGCCCTGGGCTGCTCTGCCCCAGCTCAATGTGCCATGTAGGGGCTGGTTAGGGCACAAGGGTGCTACAGTGTGGGGCTAAAAGGCAGGCAGGCAGGCCCCAGACTGTAGCACCCTCGTACCCCAGACAGCCCCAGACACCATCTATGCGTGCATTTTGGTGCACATTTCTCTGCTGTAGGATAGTACTTGTTCCAGACAGTACTATCCTACAGCAGAGTTAGTTTATGTACTGCACCCTAATACAGGTATACGTGTAGACAGTGATACTTTACTGAAGAGCTGATTAGTCAGCTCCACAGTAAAGTGCATATGTAGATGCACCCAAGAGGTTTTTCCAGTTTCCTGACCTCCTCACATCTCCTAGCTTGAAAGATATTTCACTACCTCTAATATAGTTGTATATCTCTCTTATATAGAGAGATTTACTCCTGTAAGAGTTACAGTTGGCTTCTGTGAAAATGTCCCCTGCTGAAACTGAAATTCAAAAAGAAATATGCCAATGGAAATGTTTCTAAGAATTAGCATATAGATTGACAGCACATGCCACCATGTTTCTAGGATATAACTTTGTCTCACTGTACTGTGATATTGTTAAAGTGATTTTGTAGCCATGACAATTCAGGAAAAATGCAAAAAGCAAGAATTCTTGTGGGTGATGGCTTTTACTGTACCAGCTGCATAGCTGGAAGAAATTAGTCCAATGAAAGCTATCACCCACAAGAATCCTTGTTTCTTCAAGACACCACCCATTTGCATATCCCTGCTATGAACACTGCATTGAGTATACTGAATGGTAACAACTGTGAACTCTGTTAAAGCCCTACATTATTATATTTTGGGCACATCTTTGTATGCTGATTTAAGGTCGCATTTTTAAGGCATACTAAGGGCACAGATCTACATGTGTGCACCCTTAATGCATCTTAAAAATGATGATTTTAGGCTATTCACGCCTAAATTTGATACGTGCAAAAACAGGTAGCAAATTTAGGTGCGAGTAGCTAAAGCTCCTTAACATACATGTAGACATGCTAAGTTGCATTAACGCTGGGTATGTCAAATGACTTGGGACTAACTTTAGTTCCAAGTTGGTCCGCACACCATGTTAATGTGCCTTAGTGCGTGCATGTGTAGACACGCGCTGAAATCACCTTAATGCGCATTAGGCAAATGCACATTAAGTTTAGGCACGTGTAAAAGCACATGTAGATATGCCCTCTGTTTTGCAACACAGCCTTGTAGTCTGATTCACTGTGTAGACTGAACTTCTTGAAGGAGCTAGAGCTAGTTGAAACCCATTCAAATTCAATTGGAACTGAATGCTCAGCATGTCCGGCTGCTTTGAAATCTCAGTCTTGCCAATCACAGCCCCTTATTAGTTATGCAGAGATGCAGAGCCCCCTTATTTACTACTTAGCTGGCTCCAACTGTGATTTACCATGGGAAACAAGCAGAGACTACTTGCCCAAATGCCTGTGGTGAGTCAGCGAGCCTGTGATACATGAATCAGGTTGGAGAGTAGAATCAGTCTGGTTCTACCTTTCCTGTTCACCAGCCAGCACAGCACTTTGAGTGCCTGGAGGTACACTTGGGAGGGAGGGAAGTTATGGGAGGAACTGTGACTGAGTCACAAGGCTCTCTAGTCTGATCTTGCACACAGGTGCACACATACCTTTAACTCAGTGCTGTTGCAAGATTACAAACTAAGGATGAAATTTCACAATACACTTTGTTGCATGGTGTTGAAGTTAGAACATGTTGTGAGCAGGGTTAATATATATTTTTTCCCTGCACTTGCCACTAGAGGGCAGGCAAGCAGGGGCACAGCTAGAAGCCAAGACAACGTGGCTGTACCCCTGCTCTGGCTGAGGAGGGGCTGGGTATGGTGCATCCTGGGATACTGGAGCACTGCATATAACTCATTTGATCTCTGCAGAGCAGACTGATGTTACCTTAGCATGAGTTAGCAGCATGGTCCACAGTTAATGCTCACCTGAAGTGGCAAAACTTTGAGACACTCGGAGGGCACTTAGAATAAGTGAATGTATTTAACGTGCAGATACTTGTATTTTCAGTGCCCCCAGTATGGTCTAAATGTAATGAGTAACTGCACCTAATTCTAAGGCTGCTAATTTAAATCCTAGTTCATGCAAGTGTTCATTCAACTCTTAACTGCTTTGCTCGTTCTTTTTATTATTCATGCATGGTAATTTAGAAAAAAAAATCCTATTTGTCTTTATGAGCCCTTTGGCTTTATGGTAATCAAGAATGCTCAGGGCCTCACAGGACAGAGCTTAAGTTAGTCTGAGAGCCATTTTTAGATTTGTTTGCAAGTTTTCATCTACGGGCCACAAAGTGAATAGAAATACAGGTACTTTTCAAATTAAGTGCAGACCCCTGACTTGCACTAAGATAGATAAGAGAAGTAAACAGTCCTACAGGCCCAGCCCAGTAAAACACAGCTTTGACTCCCCTGGCAATGTATCTCAACCTTGCTGTTGAGACACAACATCCCAAACTAAAGACCTAGCTGCTTCTTTCCTGTTCTTCTAAGACTATATATATGTATATGAGTGTCCGTTCATGCTATTTCTATTGTAAAAGAGCTCACACAGTGAGATAGGCAATCAGATTTGATACTTGGAACACAAATCTATTTTACTTAATAGGTTACAGAGCTGTTCTGATTCTGTGTCCTAGAGCTAGAAAGTGAAAAACTTATTACCTATCCTCAGAGTCTCTTTGTATCTACTCAGGCATGCCATCAATACTATGCTTAGGAAGTCCAAATTCAGGACTTTTAGAGCAATGAAGAAAATTGATTTATGCATATGAGAACACCAAAACTTTCATGCTACAAGGTGCTACCGTTCATTTCTCTCACTTCGTTTCTCTGGGCTGCTGCGTGCTAACTTGCTACCCTGGCAGAGCAGTTATACAACATCAACTGTTACCTATCTAGACCTAAGAAAAATGCTCTGAGACACTGCCATCTTGTGGTACTTTAGGCAGAAATCAAGTAATATCACATTAAAGTAACTTTAAAATAGGGAGATGGCCAACAAATTTTGAATAAAGAACAGAAGTAACATCTACATAATCTCTTAAATCCTTCCTGTTTTGATCATATGAGTTCATATTACACCTATGTTTGAAACACAATAGTCTGCTTTACACCCTAGAGTATCTAGTTAAAGAAAACATTAAATAATACTTAGCTGCACTCTTGTCATAAATCGTCATTGCCAAAGACTACATGTTTTTCTCTCATGCCTTTTAGTGTCTACAAACAGACAAGAGCAGCATTTCTATGTTAAATAGTCAGGAGTCCTATTTCAGTCTTTTCTATAGCATCTTTGACCATGATAGCTGTGGTACTAATCAAACAAAGCCCATGGCTAATTGGCAGCCAAGCTTACTATTCATTTAAATATCATTGGGACCATTCAGATGCTTAAAATGAAGTACTTGTCCAAGTGCTTTGCTGGATTGGGACCTTTACCATTTGTAAAGGTGACTAATTTGGCCACTGACAGTTCACAGCAAGTCAAGGTTCATGGAAGAGGGTGAGGGGCATTAAAGAATAGGAAGATCTCTAATGACATGAAATTCATGTCAGCATCGGTCTCCAAACCTATTTTGTGTTGCTTTCAATTGAAAGCAACACTTGTTTTTTTACAACCTACTACAGACTCAGAACAATCTCACACAAGGTGTTAACTAATAAACCATGCATAAACATTTAAACAAGAAATCATTCTTCAGGCTGAGTAACTAGCACAGAGTGTTTGCTGTGTGAGGCATGTGATACCGCGATTCAGAAATTAGGATTAATTGGGCAAACAGATTGCCCCACACTTACTGGTGCCTCCCAACTGAGATCAGTTATGCTTCCACCTTCTCATTGTTTACCTAAAAGTTCTTAAGCTAAAATCAATCACCAACCTAACAATTCACCATTTACCGGAGAAACGTGTACATACAAGCCAGCTCAGAGGTACGTATA
>NW_005842133.1:112333-149965 GCF_000455745.1 Alligator sinensis | reverse complement strand
TCCTGCTGTAAATTTTCAATGCCCCTTTCTTCTTTCTATATATGTAAAATGAGCTACTGTAATCTACTCTTGTATGTATGAATGGCGCCGACAATTGAACATGCATTACTGGATCTCAGCTTGCTCCATATTCTACTACTTAAATGAAAGAATGGCTCCCTTTTAACTTCAATTTAGGACATTTATGCTTAGATGCCAAGTAAACAAATGGCAGTATTCTTCCCTAAAGAAAGTTGCTTTAGGCATGCAAAGCAAGTGTCCGCTTCCTGGTAAATAACAAATATTGAAGAGACGGTCATTCACCACCAAAAGGAACTGACCTGGCCTTGACTACGACCAGCTAACAGGTTTTAAAATAACATGCCCTATCTGCATGAGATGCAAAGTAGCTAGTTAACATAATTTCTCAAGCATGATTTATTGTCCAGTCCATATGAACTCCAAGCAAAGCATGGCCTAGTCACAGTGTATGAATGCAACCAATAATTCCCCACTTCTAACTCCCTTACAAGGAAAATAGATACCCTTAATGCCTTCCTTTCCTCCTCAGACAGTCATAAATTAAACTGAAATCCATAATTGGAATTACTACCGCTTGGCTCATTGTCCTTTTGGAATTGCCACATTTTTTTAAGGAGTGTAAATGTGTGGGTGGTGTCTGGGCAAAAATAACTGCTTTTCACAATAATTCACTATGCAATAGTCAGCTTGTCTCCTCTTCTCAGTCTCCTATTTCCTGATCTCTGCTGCCCTCTCCTGCACGAAACTAGATCTCTGGCTGCTTATTAAGGAGAAGAGACACATTTTTATAGTTTATATCTGTGACTGGTTTAAATGTTTAGATAAGATGGAAAAAAAACAGAGCTGGGATGCAATATTGGTCATATTTGATGCAACTGTTGAGAATGAATAAAAGGAAACGCTCAGAATTTTAGGCAGGGATTAAATTTAGACAAAAATATTTAAAGGTCTACAATGAGTCCTAATTAAATATAGTGAATGATTGTCTTGGGATACCTATTATTACGCAAGGAAAACAGTTTTGTGATCATGGGAGCCTGGAGGTAATGTTTCACTACCACCAATGAATGTTTCTTGTCTCCCCTACAACAGTGACAACAGTGTGAGACAACGTGTGCCTTGCTTCCAATGGGAGTGTTTATGGGAGTTATATTTCAAGATGGTGTGGCAGGAGCAGCAGGATGGGTCTTCACCAGTTAGGACACTGGGTCAGCAATACTTGCAGAAATGTTGATCCATTGTAGAATAATAAAAAGTAGGGCTGGAAGGGACCTCAGGAGGTCTTCAATCCCCTGCTTAAGGCAGGATCATCCCCATCCAAATGCATGTATGCTTGCTTAACCCTTTCCTAAAACAACAACCCTGTCTCGCACAGCTACCCAGTGCAATGTCCAAAAAGACCAAGCCCACCCTAATGTGCCACAGCTAAAGTAGGGAATTTCCACTTATATCTCGTCAGAGCGCAAGGACTAGTCCCTTTCTCCTATGCAACTTCTTCAATGGGTAAGTGGCATGACCTTTCCTATGACCCCTTCTTCAGACACTAACACACTAGTCTAATCTAGCACCACTTAGGCAGGGACATAAATGCTTCTTCCCCTGTAATATCCTTAGAAGCTTATTAGTGTGACCTTTGCCACACCTGCATCACTTAAGGTAAGTGACAGACACTTCCTCCCCTATGGCCTCCTCACAGGTATATCCCTCCCAATACTCTGATGAGAAAGTGGAAAGATGCACCTCACAGGTGTATCCCCCCAACGCTATAAAGTTCTCTTTACCCTGGCTTGATTTACCTGCTCTTGAGGTACGCTAGCTGTTTCTATCAATATTTCCATTTTTCTCCCTCACCTCCCTCTTCCAGTCCATCCACAATGTCTTGACTCCATAACAAAAAGCAGAGGGACACCGGGAACTACACCCTTTGCTTCTGTTACTAGGTCTGATTGATATTATGAGTTGGCGAATACAATACAAATTCAAACTCTCACCGGGAAAGCACCAGATACAAAGGAATGAAAACTGTCCTTGGCAAGTAATTGTTATATTATCAGGGGATTTAACAAAGAACAAGCCAGAAACAAAGACAAAGGAGTAAATAACATATGGTTAAAAATATATGTTTTGACTTTTTGATGAAAAGTTTAAATTCTGCCTTAAGCAGGATGTTTCTGAATACAAAAAACTCCCCATCAATATTGAAAAGCTTTATTATTGGTCTGGCAGTCACAAAATAACAAAAGGCCCTACTGAAAGAAAAACTGGTACCAGGAAACAACATACCGAGGACAAGACTCTTTATGACAAATTACTTTCCTCATTTCTCTTCATGTGATGAATGCTGCATTTTCCTATAATGAACTCATCTGTCTTTCAGTTCACTTGTAATTGAAAACAGACTTACTATACCAAGTGGGGGAAAACAGTTGATGGCCGGGTACACCACAAAAGGGAACATGACGTTGTAGTCAAAAATAGGATAGTTTTGGTTTGATAAATATTGAGGACTATTTTACTCTTAAAAGAAAGCACTTAGATATATTCAGTTCTGCTTTATGCCACATCAAGATAGGAAGGAAACATGATATTTTGATCAGGAGATGTGAGGTCAGTTCTCAGCTCTGTCACTGACTGTGTGTGTGAGCTTGGGCAACTCAAATACTCTGTTCCTTAGTTTCCATACATTATCTAGACAGGCAAAGGATGAGAGAAATATTATGAGTAGGGACCATCATTGACTAAGTATGGGTACAGTGACACTTTTGAATGATGGATCACTGTATTGTATAACCATGCCTGATTGCATGACTGTAATACAAACAGCTAAAACCAATACTGAAATGTGAGAAATCAATTCATTGCAACTAATAGGTTTTAACAGTGTGCTTTTGTTCTACGTAAAAAAAAGGAAGGTAATGAAAGTTAATTTTTAATCCCAGGCATTTGGTTATGCAGAATGGTATGTATGCAAGTAGAGGAAGTGATAGATAACTATCTTAAAGAAAAAAATAGTGAAACTTTTAAAGAAAAGGGACCACTTAAATAGTGAGCATATAAAGCTGAAGGAGTCATGCTCATTATCACAACAGCCCATTCCTTAATATTGATTTCTATTTGTTGTTGAGTATGCATGCCATAAACTGTCACCATGGAGCGAGTATATACTATGAATTCCAAATGGTTTGGCTAGGATATCCAAATTGAGTTTTCACAATGAGTTTTTTTGTTTTTTAAAAGGAATTTTAACTGAACACCAATGTGGTCAGACATGTGAGAAGTTTCATAATTGTTCCCATAGATTTGAATTAACCAATTGAATTAAATGGGCTCCTTCTATAATATCTCCCTTCACTGACTTGGTTATTAGTTTCTAAAGGGCAAGATCACAAGCCACTGAGTACATCTTTCAGGGATGTGAAAAAGTAGTCATATGGTTCAGATAACGATCAGAAAGGAATGAGTTGCTATCAGCTGACAATTTGGTGCTCTTTATTCTAGGCCTGTCTAAAACACTCACAAACTCATTAAGGGAGGCACCTCTCTAAGAAAGAAACCATGCACAGAAGAAATTACAAGTAATGAATTCTTGCTTCAGTGACGATTGGCTAATACATGAAGAAACACTTCTTCTGCATGTGGTCCTTTGTTTGAGATTAGACCCGACCGATCAGTTCTGCAATCCTGCCAGACACAAAACTCAGTCCAAACAATGTCCGTTTCAGTCGAGAGAGCGTGCAGAAATGGGAAGTGTCATTAAAAACACTGGGCCAGAATAGTGCTGCTGTTCCACATCATTTCCAGACTGGGAACCTGGAAAGTACATGAAAGCTTATGTGCAGATTCAAGTATCTATGTGCAAAAAGGACACAAGACTTGGATATGAAAAGCAAAAGAGCTCATTTTTTGAGACTTGTGAAATAGCAATGAATGAGTTATTTAAATAAAGTATTGTCGTGGGCTACTGAGATTGCCCAGGTGGGTTGTGCACAGCCGGTAGGCCACATGTTGTATTCTGCCTTCTGTACATGCTTTCTTTTGAGTTAGGATGAAGGACAACAGAACCGAAGATAAGTATATGCCTGGAAGTTGGGAAGGAAGGGGTTTTGCTTTTCTCCAAAGGCCAAAGAAACTTTTCATGTTAGTGCAGTAGGTAAGACATAAGATTTTTAATAAGTCATATAAGAAAAAAACTTTAAAAAGTTGATTTAAAAAGAGTGCGCTAAATACATCCCAAGGATGAAGTTGTTCTATTATTATTTATATTATTATAGTGGAGTGGAGCCCTAGCTATAGACCAGAATCTGTATTTGTGCTAGACACTGTACAAATAGAACAAAATATTGTTTCTCCACCAGAGACTTCTCAACTGAAGCATAAAAAAGATTTTGAATGAAGACAGACATGTATGGAAACCATGTCAATATAATAGTAGCCCAAGCACAGTGGTAGCCTCTCTACTTCTGTAGGTGTCAAGGCAAAGGAGACGGTTAAAGAGGGGTCTGAAGAAAGCTAATTGACATTGCTGCCTGTATGTTTACAGGGAGCTGCTCCCATGCATCAGAAGCAAGACAGAAGCAAGCACAAATGTACTTGTTTGAAAATCTAATGGGGAAACAATAGAGGATAGCATGCTATTTTCTTGTACTGGGCTTGTGACCAAGACTCAGTGTGTGGAAGAGGTGAGAGAAGGAAGACTCAAAATCCCACAGCTCTTGCTGATAGACCTCCACAGGCACAAAGTTTGAGATGAGTCCCAATAACTCTGTTCCAGCTCAGAGTGGCGATCACAACACCATGTCAGAACCTGCAGGAACATCGTTCTCTGGGAAAGAAGTTCGAGGGATGTTGATGCAGTGTTGGCATCCACATTTTAAGGGGAGGGGGAGTGGAACTGCAAGGTCCATCTTCTCCAGGGTGTGTGAAGGGCTTCCAGTAGGTTGCATGAAATTTCAACGAGTGTTTTTTTTCAAAGCTGTTTTGATGCATTTTGAGCTCGAAACAACGAAATCAAAATGAAACAAAAGGCTTTGAAACAGCTTTGAAATGAAATGAGGGCACTCGAAACGTTTTGAAAGTTTCGAAATGTTTCAAGTTTCAAAGCTGAGCTTACTTACAGCTAAACATAAATGGGGAGGGGAGGGGAAGACTATTTTGATCTTGACATCTAGCTCCCAGTTCGATTCCCCAGCTCCCAGTTCAATTTCCCCGGCTCTTCCCAGGTGGTGCGGGCCCCCAGTCTGTGCATTGGGTTTCAGCAGCCTGCTGAAACCTGGTGCGCAGATCCAGGGGTCCCCACCCCCTGGGAGGAGTTGGGGGAAGCGATCAAAGAGCAGCGGAACCCAACCAGGGGCTGGGGAATTGAGCCGGGGGCTGGGGAAATATTCAGGTCCCTGAACATTCCCCCAGTTCCCGGTTCGATTCCCCAGCTCCCCAATCTTTTCCACAGCTCTTCCTGGGGGGTGCAGGCCCAGAAACATCAGGGAGAGTAGAGATAGGCTGTGAAGGACTTTGAAAGTGAAGACTACCTGTTTATGTCTGACGTATAAGGGAATGGGGAACCAGTGAAAGGCTGTATGATGGGAGATGACAGCCATAGCAATAAGCTACAACAAGATTTAATGCATCAGAGAGAACTAAACTGCAGTAATCCAGACATGAACTGATGAGAGTCTGGACAAAATTTTAGCTGTTTGGATGGATCAAAAAAGTCATACTGTAGATACGCTGTGCGGAAAGAATGTGTAAAACTTGGGCTCATGTCAGAAGCTAGATACTGTTAGGGCAATGCCCGTGTGGCTACTATATGTACAACAATCATTTCTAATCTTGAATTGACAGAGCTGCAGTATTAGCCAAGGTGCCAAGTTAAGCCAGTGTTTCTGAAAAGCACCTTGGAATCTTTGGCTTACTGGAAACGTGAAGATAAATGTTTAAGACACCACCTGGATGGGATGCTGCTGCTTCTCTTTTTTTAAATGTTCAAAGTAAACACAAGCCAAAGAGCAGAAAGACAATGGAAAAACAAAATTAACTGGAACAAAATGCAATTAGTAGCCATGTACATAGGAGGCGATAGATATGAGGGGGCTTTGAGCACCTCCTCTTTTTTTTTTTTTTTTTAAGTGTGTTCCTAAAAACTGGCATCAGTGACAGAATAATTGTCTTAAGTAATAGAAATGCATAAATGAGTCTTCCAAGATCCTGATTTCAGTCCAGATGTTTTTGACATTGTTAGTATCTATGAAAAATTATTTGTGTTGTGTGCGTGCATGCACACACATGCCTGCACACTATTTGCCCATGTTCATTTTTATAAAACTATAAAAATTTGCATTCTCTTAATTTGCAGAGTCATAAATCTATCTGTGAGGTGTCTTGTATAGAAAGCAGAAACCTGAGTTGGGATGACTTAAGAAAAATTCAGGCCAGATGATAAAACAACACACACCTGGTAATAGCACTTCTTGCCTTTCCTGAAATACATGCGTTTCTCATTCAAAAGAAAAGTATTTTAGTACTTCTGCTTTATAGAAGATGAACATAGATCTAACCCAACTAGAGCAGTTGATTTTTAATAGTGAATTCAACTACAGAAGGTGGCATTTGAATATGCTGGACCAAACTCCTCTGATGCATAAAAGATATAAATGCAATAGGGCATCATCTCTAGAATCTATTTATCAGGATTAACTATTTAAAAACTGGTCATCTATTGAATGGAAAAGGAAATAAGATAGCAGTTGAACAAAAATCTCTAGCCTCAAATAAAAATGACCAGATGTGACTTTTATTTTTCTTCAGCTGAGACGTCACATTATTGAATTTCAAAAAAAGTTTTGGAGTTGCTTTCCTCCCCCCACCACAAATTCACTTGGAATTTGTGTTGACACAAGTGAAAGTTCAAAGTCCATATTGAACAGGATATTCCAGTAGTGTAATGTGGGGTGGGGGAGCAGGGCATGTACCCTGTGTGCCACATAAGTAGGGTGACCATAATAATTTGAGGGAGATCCAGGATGGGGTAAGGAAAACCAGGATGGGGGGAGGTCCCTGGGGGGCACCAGGGCGCGCGCGCGCGCACACACACACACACAACCCTGTGGCTCTCAAGAGCAAGGCCAGGCAGGACAGTGAAGGATGTGTATGTGCATGCGTACGTGCGTGAGCACACCCACACACGGCCCCCACCCCACAGCTCCCAAGAGGGCCAGGCAAAACAGCGTGGTGCATGTGCATGCACACACACACACTCACGCACATGGGCCAGACTCTCCTATGCATGCGTATGCACACACATGCGCATGTGCACAGACAGCCCCAACCCCATGTGCATGCATACGCACAGCCCCAACCTCCACATGCGCGTGTGCACACACACACACAGCCCCAACCCAGTGGTTCCCCATGTACACTCCTCCCCTGACCCTACAGAGCAAGCAACTCCACTCACAGCCCAGTGGAGTCGGGACCAGGGACCAGCTCATTTGCTGGGCTCCCTCGAGAAAATTGAAGTATAAGTCCCCAGTTGGTGTGAACCTGCCCACACGTGCCTGGGTCCTGACCAAGATAGTCCTGGATTTTGAAGGGTGTCCTTGCCAATCTGGGACATACGGTCACCCTACGCATAAAGGGAAAGGTTTCATAGATTTCATAGACATCAGGGCTGGAAGGGACCTTGGAAGATCATCGAGTCCAGCCCCCCGCCCAAAGGGCAGGAAGTCAGCTGGGGTCATAGGATCCCAGCAAGATAAGCATCCAGTTTCATCTTGAAGGTGTTCAATGAAGGCGCTTGAACCACCTCCGGTGGCAGGCTGTTCCAGACCTTGGGGGCTCGGACAGGTGCCAGGATGCAGGGCTGGGGTGCCTCATCCCTGGGCAACTGCCTGCCTCAATTCTTTTCAGATAGATTAAATCTTTCTGCCTACACAGCACATTGCCAACACAGACAAGGTAGGTCACAAACTGCAAGGCATTCTGGGAAATAGTCTTGTAGAGGAGCAATGACGTTTGTTGCTGCTGGGGGGTAGAAACTGACTCCTATTTTTTTTGTCCCCTGAACATGAGCTTCAAAAAAATGGGGTGAAAATTTTGCCCCAGGGGCAGCCAACTCCATGGCCAGTCAAAAGCCCTGATTCCACGAACATGTCACACTCCTTGAAACTGCCTGGCTGCGTTTGCTGCTGTTTCTGTGCTTGCAAGTGAGAAGGTAGGCAGAGAGGGACAGAGGGGGAAGAGAAGTGGGGAAGAAGGGTGAGAGCTGCCCAGGACACATTTTTTTCTATGCTACACCTCTGGGATATTCTTTAGCAAGTATATTCCTTAGCAATATTGCTCAAGTGTGTACAAGTTGATGAACGCCCCCAAACTTGGCTCGGAAGAAGACATTCCTTTCTATTTGGAAAAAGACAACAGGGCTTAACTTAATTCACCAGAAGCTAAAAGATTCTTTGGTGGACTCACTGCCAAAGATGTGAAACCAAGGAAGCTAAATAATACGGTTCCCTCCCTTCAGCAAAGAAAATATTGGCTCCGCATCTTCAAGCCAAACCAGTAAGGCATCACAGTGACAGCATTATTCATAATTTAAACCTACAGCCCCTGTTTTAGGTGGCTGGGGTTTGTTTAG
Source organism: Alligator sinensis (assembly GCF_000455745.1). NCBI lineage: Eukaryota > Metazoa > Chordata > Crocodylia > Alligatoridae > Alligator > Alligator sinensis. The sequence continues at coordinate 141,318 of NW_005842133.1, read as the reverse complement.
TGCATTCTCTGCACCAATGTATTTCCATAATGTCTACAACATGAATCTGTCCCCAAGAATAAAGACAGTCGAGTACAGCATAAAAAAGAAAGCAGACCAGATCTTAATAACCAGCGAAGCCTTGAGCTGGCAGTTTGTGCTCACCCTTTCCTCAGTTCATTTGTGTCAGCTCAGGAAATGTTTACCACAAATCTCTTAATTAAAAGTTTGTATTGTCATTTAATGGGGTAATTTGTTTAAATCGCAACTCTTGATAACACACTAGCTTCTATTAGAACAAGGCATTTTCCCAGTAGTAAATTTAATAATGGAATTCAGGCCAGCTTTTCTGTGCAATCAGCACATTAGGAGCTTAATATTAAAAGAGTACAGTATAAAAGTATCCCTAGAGATCTGTTTTTTCTTCATTTACGATGCCACTCAACAGACAGATAATAGAAGCAAAAGCCAACAGCATTTTCAAACATACTGAGAGAGGCAGGGATTAGGGGGGGAAAAAGCGTGTGAAGTGAGCTGTTTTCTGCTCTTCCAGTTGAAATTTCAATGTAGATGTTCATCATACCTACAAATAAGACATTGGGATTGCATAAATCAGGAGCGTGTTAACAGAGCTATCTGAAATGCTAGTGAAAATTAAGTGAGACAATAAGGGAGTACTTTCCTACTTATATAAAACTTTCCTAGTGACAAAGCCTAAAAGGTAAAATTAGATGCAAATCCAAATGGGAGATAGATGTAAGAAAGGAAATTTCAGGAGGGAAAAAAAGAAGTCATAGGCTCTGACTAAATACAGAATAAAGAATTACAATCCTCAAAAATATTATTAAATCCTATCCCATGCAACTCAGGAAGGAAGCAGAGTTTCTAAAGTGGTTTTGGGATGCAGTAGGGTAAACATTTTGTTTGAATGTAGTGGGCATATACAAGAGGCTGCAAGTGCTGGGGAACTGTTAAAACAAAAATGGCTTAAGTTATCTCTCTACTTCCTCTCTCCTAGATGATGGAGTAAAATGTGCTATAAGGGTACCCATTAAATAATCCAATCTCTAGACTGCAGAGCCATCTTACACAGACAATATAAGCAATAAGAGTAGTTTGTTGGCACACTGGGGAAAAGAAAAAAACTTCTTAGCAATAACTCAGGGGAAGAGCAGGGCCAGGAGACAGTGGCAATAGAAAACCTTAGCTGTGGGAATCAGACACATCTGGAAATTAGGCTGCCTTTTATTTCAGATTTAGATCTGGAGCCCTGCCTTCCCTTCAATAATCTCTGAAGCCAAAGTACAAAAATGGATTTTGTGTATTATATGTATACAAGCAGCTACAATGTATGGCAGTGTTCACTATGCACTTCAAAGATAGTTCTTTGGGTTAAATTATGTAAACAGGCGGGAAGTAGTCTTTGCTGTATATGTCATGACTTAATATGCTTGTTTATCAACTCTTGAATATTAATGAAAAACGTTATTACATGACAGACAGCTGCACAATTGGATAGCTTTGGCTGTTCTACTGGCAGAAGGCGTCAAAGAGTTATTAGCCATCACTGCAGTCTAAGACGACAATTAAAAGCAGGCTGCTTAGCAATGAAAGGTTGGCTTGCTACAGCTGTACCTATGAAACAGGTGTTTGAAGGAATGGCTGCTCAGAAGAAAAAACAAACTGCACTGTTTCTTTCTGCTGAACTATGTTGTTTGTGGCCTTTTATTAGTTCAGTAATTGAACCTGGAGCTAAACTAGCATTATGTCATCTCCTGCTGCAGCCCAGAAAAGAAATAGCACCGGTTCTTTTCTCAAAACTCTTTGTGGCACCTGGCTTGACCAGTATAGAAAGGTATTACTCTGAGCAACTCGTTTGTAAAACAGCAACTGAAAGGGAGTTTGTCAAATTTCTAGGGGAACTGCATTGAAATAAGAAAATGTTTCATTTGCCAAATGAAGTAACAGTGCTAATGAAGTGGAATAAAAATACCTTCAACCCTTGGCAATTGGCTTATAAAAAATGAAACCCCTTAATTGACGGGCAAGTTCTTCAAGAAGCTGTGCTCTCTTTTATTAGATCAACTGAGTAGTTGGAAAAAAGTTCTTCGCTACCTTTCGGGCGCAGTCATCCTTTTTCTGGCAAAGGGGCTGTTCTGAGACTCCAAGGAATGAGAGAGGCTAAAAGCATGACAATGTCAGTGAGGATGGAAATGGGTGGAAATTAGTAAAAAAATTTGAAAAAAGGTAAAGCAGAGAAGGGAGGGGAGAAGTCAAAGGTGAGTAAGGGAGACTGCAGTGGTAGTAATTCAAGGTAGAAAAGAGGCTGCCTGTGAGAAAAGAAATAGCTGAAAATTAGGAAGACAAAGGGAAGACTACTTTTCTGCCCTTTGTCTTCTTAATTGTCTCCCTAATTTCCAGCTATTTCCTTTTTCAGACAGCCTCTTTTCTACCTTGAATTACTACCACTGTAGTGTCTCCCTGACTCACCTTTGGCTTTCCCCCCTTCCCTGCTCTAACTTTTGTTTTCCTAATTTCCACCTATTTACATCTCATGGACATCCTGTGACACTTTTAGCTTCTCTCAGTCCTTGGAGCCTCAGACCTGCAGGGACTCCCTGTGCCTGAAGAAGGGTGACTGCACCTGAAAGCTTGCCAATCACTTTTTCCCAACTACTCAGTTGGCCTAATAGAAGATATGACAGCTACCCAAAGAATCTTGCCTGCCTATGTCCTTAGACCAAATACTCCTTCATTGGGGCCAATTAAGGCCAGTCTTAAAAATGACATTATAGGAAACAGTCGCAATTGCTGCTCTTCCAATCTTGAAACCATATTCTTCCATCTGCGCCTCTGTTCTCATATCACTTCAAACAATCTATCTGTTATGGTCACTGCAGAATATCTCCCACAAAATTTCCCCTTCGCTGCTGCAGGCTGATTCTTTCCCACAGTGAATGGAAGACAGGGGCACAGAGGAAATAGATCTGAGGGACCAACTACTCCAATGCAGGCAAAGGGAATGCCTCCAAGGACACATCACTGACTGACTCAAGTTCTTTGGAAATAATAATTCTTCTACTGAACCTTCACCGTCCTTCATTTAGGCACTCATTCTTTGCACCTTCATTTGGGTTATTGCACTGTGGATGTGCCAGCTCATTTTCCTCTTCTATACTCAACTCTTTCCATTTCTTCCCACTGCAACTGCCGAAAGCTGGAAAAACATTTTGGCATTAAAAATTTCACAATAAAAACCAAATAGTGAAAAGATACATGCAGCATTCAGAATACATTTACGTCATTTTTCTATGCCAAATCCAATGCCAGGCCTATGAAGAGTAACTACTGTCCCGTTTTCTGTTCTGAACATGATGTTAATCAGAAGAATAAGGTAGCAGTTGTAATGTTTCATAATGTGTAGTGCCCTATAACCTACAGTAATGTGCTACATTTTGTCCTTTCCAGTTTCTTATATTTTAATTGTCTGGTCATTCCATTCCCCTCCTCACCCCAAACCGATTACAGATTAATTCACTCATATGGACTGAAGAAATGGCATTGTAATAGAGAACGCTGAAAAGGTCAGTGCTCTCTATTACAGGCTGTAGGAAACCCTCACATTCTTTAAAACAGATTGCATCCACTCGGTTCCAACCTCACATTCTTTGCTTTTGCCAGGATTTGAAATAAAATAAATTAATAACTTCCTTTTCAATTGTCAGCATGTATTTTTGTAGATTCTAGCCATAAAATAGACATACTAAATCCTTGACTGAAGCAAGGCATATAAAGGTAGACCCCGTCTTTTGATCATGTCTTCAAAAACAGGAAGATGGAGTCTATCCAAACTGCAGAAACCTATGAAATTCTGCATCCTGTGTCTGGTACAGATTAGTAGTCCAGGGGAAGACATTGTTGGGGAAATGTCTGGTAGATGGATAAGACTATCTTCTGCATCTGCAACAAACCAACCACTCCAAATTTGCATTAGTTGGGTCATCCATTCACTTCCAAAATGATCTAATGGACATTCACCAGAAGTGCTTACTGAAACTAAAAATAATTAACAATTAAACTGAAAATATTAACTAAAATTCATGTTAAATGAAAGACGTGCCTCTAAATCCTTTGGATCACTTTGAAAATCTTATCTCTTCCTGACCCCAAAATCTAGAATAACCTTTTTTAATATCAGTTACATACTATGTTGAAAGCTAGGCAGGTGAACTTTTGTATGTTGTGGTACTTTAATAGCACACGGCAACTACAAAATAAAGGTGTGGACATCATTCTTGTAAAAAGTAATTTCCCTATATATAGCACAAAATAATGAAGAAAATGAAGCCCATAGGGAGAAACCACAAACATATTTGTAACTAATATATGCATATATAGTACATAAAATATTTTATTGATAAAATATCATATGTCACTTAAATTGAATTGTGAAATTGTACAGAATATACTAGGTATTTTCCAAAGAAATAATGATTTCTAAAACATGAAGTTTAAAATTTTGCCAATATACATTTTTCCCCTCAAGAAAACACGCACATCCTTTCCCAAGGTATTTGGGACATACATACACAATTACATTTCCCATATTCACAGTCCTTTTTGCCCCAAAGGCTACCCCTAAAGGACTCCAAACAAGGAGAACAATGCATTAAATACTGTTAAGATGCAGGTTTAGCCATCAAACCTGAAATACTTAAAAAAAAAATCTATTTTACTTCTCATAACTAGTCAAAAGAGAAACAGGGCCAGAAGGCACCACAGGAGGGCATGTAGCCTAACCCGCTACTCAAGTTTGGATCATCTTATGTAGTAGATTTACCGGAGGGTAGGGCTAGGATTCAGAGTGATCTAGAAAAGCTGGATGATTGGGCCAAAATAAATTTCATGAGGTTCAGCAAGGACAAGTGCAAAGTCCTGAATTTAGGACAAACAATCCCATGCACGGGTACAGGCTGGGGACCAACTGGCTGAGCAGCAGCTCTGCAGAAAAGGACCTGTGGGTTACCGTGGACAATAAGCTTAACATGAGCCAGCAGTGTGCCTTTGTTGCAAAGAAGGCTAATGGCATCTTGGGCTGCATTGGTAGGAGCATTGCCAGCAGATTGAAGGGAGTGCTTATTCCCCTCTATGCAGCACTGGTGAGACCACATCTGGAGTACTGTGTCCAGTTTTGGGCCCCCCACTATAGAAAGGATGTGGACAAGTTGGAAAGTCCAGCAGAAGGCAACAAAAATGGTTAGGGGTTGGGAACTGGGATTATTTAGTCTGCAGAAGAGAAGACGGTGGGGGAATTTGATAGAAACCTTTAACTACTACCTGAAGGGCGGTTCCAAAGAGGATGGAGCTGGACTGTTCTCAGTGGTGGCAGACGACAGAACAAGGAGCAAGGGGCACCTATACACAAGCGTGAAGGCTGCTCAATGAATTGAGCCTGCAGGAGCATGGCAATCACCGCGTTATAGCAGCCTCCTGCATCTTGTATATCAACTTTCCCGTGCTTAAATTTCATAATGTGTAGTGCCCTATAACCTACAGTAATGTGCTACATTTTGTCCTTTCCAGTTTCTTATATTTTAATTGTCTGGTCATTCCATTCCCCTCCTCACCCCAAACCGATTACAGATTAATTCACTCATATGGACTGAAGAAATGGCATTGTAATAGAGAACGCTGAAAAGGTCAGTGCTCTCTATTACAGGCTGTAGGAAACCCTCACATTCTTTAAAACAGATTGCATCCACTCGGTTCCAACCTCACATTCTTTGCTTTTGCCAGGATTTGAAATAAAATAAATTAATAACTTCCTTTTCAATTGTCAGCATGTATTTTTGTAGATTCTAGCCATAAAATAGACATACTAAATCCTTGACTGAAGCAAGGCATATAAAGGTAGACCCCGTCTTTTGATCATGTCTTCAAAAACAGGAAGATGGAGTCTATCCAAACTGCAGAAACCTATGAAATTCTGCATCCTGTGTCTGGTACAGATTAGTAGTCCAGGGGAAGACATTGTTGGGGAAATGTCTGGTAGATGGATAAGACTATCTTCTGCATCTGCAACAAACCAACCACTCCAAATTTGCATTAGTTGGGTCATCCATTCACTTCCAAAATGATCTAATGGACATTCACCAGAAGTGCTTACTGAAACTAAAAATAATTAACAATTAAACTGAAAATATTAACTAAAATTCATGTTAAATGAAAGACGTGCCTCTAAATCCTTTGGATCACTTTGAAAATCTTATCTCTTCCTGACCCCAAAATCTAGAATAACCTTTTTTAATATCAGTTACATACTATGTTGAAAGCTAGGCAGGTGAACTTTTGTATGTTGTGGTACTTTAATAGCACACGGCAACTACAAAATAAAGGTGTGGACATCATTCTTGTAAAAAGTAATTTCCCTATATATAGCACAAAATAATGAAGAAAATGAAGCCCATAGGGAGAAACCACAAACATATTTGTAACTAATATATGCATATATAGTACATAAAATATTTTATTGATAAAATATCATATGTCACTTAAATTGAATTGTGAAATTGTACAGAATATACTAGGTATTTTCCAAAGAAATAATGATTTCTAAAACATGAAGTTTAAAATTTTGCCAATATACATTTTTCCCCTCAAGAAAACACGCACATCCTTTCCCAAGGTATTTGGGACATACATACACAATTACATTTCCCATATTCACAGTCCTTTTTGCCCCAAAGGCTACCCCTAAAGGACTCCAAACAAGGAGAACAATGCATTAAATACTGTTAAGATGCAGGTTTAGCCATCAAACCTGAAATACTTAAAAAAAAAATCTATTTTACTTCTCATAACTAGTCAAAAGAGAAACAGGGCCAGAAGGCACCACAGGAGGGCATGTAGCCTAACCCGCTACTCAAGTTTGGATCATCTTATGTAGTAGATTTACCGGAGGGTAGGGCTAGGATTCAGAGTGATCTAGAAAAGCTGGATGATTGGGCCAAAATAAATTTCATGAGGTTCAGCAAGGACAAGTGCAAAGTCCTGAATTTAGGACAAACAATCCCATGCACGGGTACAGGCTGGGGACCAACTGGCTGAGCAGCAGCTCTGCAGAAAAGGACCTGTGGGTTACCGTGGACAATAAGCTTAACATGAGCCAGCAGTGTGCCTTTGTTGCAAAGAAGGCTAATGGCATCTTGGGCTGCATTGGTAGGAGCATTGCCAGCAGATTGAAGGGAGTGCTTATTCCCCTCTATGCAGCACTGGTGAGACCACATCTGGAGTACTGTGTCCAGTTTTGGGCCCCCCACTATAGAAAGGATGTGGACAAGTTGGAAAGTCCAGCAGAAGGCAACAAAAATGGTTAGGGGTTGGGAACTGGGATTATTTAGTCTGCAGAAGAGAAGACGGTGGGGGAATTTGATAGAAACCTTTAACTACTACCTGAAGGGCGGTTCCAAAGAGGATGGAGCTGGACTGTTCTCAGTGGTGGCAGACGACAGAACAAGGAGCAAGGGGCACCTATACACAAGCGTGAAGGCTGCTCAATGAATTGAGCCTGCAGGAGCATGGCAATCACCGCGTTATAGCAGCCTCCTGCATCTTGTATATCAACTTTCCCGTGCTTAAAAATGGGAGTAGGGGCACTTGAACTAAAGCTCATTAAATGAGCTTTAGTTCAAGCACCCTCGGTGCCACTTCAAAGCATGGAACACTGATACCCAAGACGCGGCAGCACTTTAATTAGAGCGGCTCTTGGAGGTTTAGGTTGGATATTAGGAAAAACTCTCTCATGAGGAGGGTGGTGAAGCACTAGAACAGGTTACCCAGACAGGTGGGGCAAGCTTCATCCTTGGAGGTTTTTAAGGTCCAACTAGATAAAGCCCTAGCTGGAATGATCTAGTTGGGGATAGTCCTTTTTTGAGCAGGGGGTTGAACTAGATGACCTCCTGAGGGCCCTTCTAACCCTAATATTCTACGATTTTATGATTATCCAAGCGTTTGTGTAATCTTGAAAGAAACTTTCATTGATGCAGACTCCACAAGTTTGATTACTTTCTTTTAAATTGCCTTTCTGGTGCTTGTGAATTAATATCTAGTTTTTATTGCGGATACAAAGAGAGGTTTAAATTACAACAAAAAAACCTGGTTCAACTTTTTTTATTTTTTTAAGAAAACCAAAACTTTAGCTTTTCAATACCTGCAAGTAATCCTTCAGAATTGAGTCCAATATCAATTTTCCTTCCTACTTTTTTTCACTTTAGCATGAACTTGTTAAAAAAAGATTGTGTTTTCTGATTGTATATCTTTAAAGTTTCTAAAGCTTATCTATTTGTTCCCAATTTAATTAGACACCTGTATATTCTGGTCCTTAGTTAATTTGGTTCAGTATTTCTCCTCTGGGGAAATTTATGCTGGAATTTGGCATCTGTCCTCAACTGTCCTTTGTAAACATGAGGCCACAAGCCTTACATTCTGTATCGCCCTTTTACCAATAGCTGGCTCTGGCCTTCTTCTATAGCCTTACATTTTCTAACTAATCTTTTGATTTCTTTCTCCCCCATCTTGCATCTTAATCAGTGCTCCTTGTGTTTTATACCTTTCTCATTTAGCCCCAACCATGCGTATGAGCACTTCTGCTGAAAAAAAATTGTGTGTACAAGTAAGTCGTTGTTAAATGTTTGAATAATGTAACCAGTTCAATTATAAATCCCATTACTGCACTTTCCTTGCCTCTGATTCCATTTCACGGCTTATCAGTATTAAAACAAAAAAAACTCTATCACATTAGTCAAGTGCAGTATCCCTATTTTTAGATTTTTCTCCCAATACGGTGTCACCTGTAACACACAGCCAGAACTTAAGAGGGAAAAGGAGAAACCTCCATGACATTTAACATAATGATGTAGCTATGCTAAGCTTCTACATAGTCAATCAATCCCTCACTTTCTAACCTCTCCAGCAGGGAGACTTTTCAATTTGCCATTAACAGAACAACTTGTCAACATTTTTAGACTCAGGCACCACACATCACACCAACTTTTTTAAAGTTAGCAGCATCCTCAGTTGAAAACCACTGTTGAGATGTCTTAACATACCATAGTGGTTCTCAACTGGGTGATGCTGCTACTAACAGCAGCCAAGTAAAACTGCCACGCTTGCCCAGTGCAGCCCTACAATGGGAACAGCTGCGGCATGAGCATGCTCTCCTGTCTCATGAGAGTGCTCTGATAAGTGTAAAGCAGGCAAGGAGGGATGGCTCATACGGCAGCCCTCCCAGCCTGGGCCTGCGCAGCATCTCCCAGAAACAGGTGTAGCTGTCCCACATGACTCCATTTCCAGGAGCGTGGGGGAGCCAAACTTGGAAGGCCTGTGGCATGAGCCAGCTCTCCTATTTGCTTCAGGCTTATCGAAGAACACTTGGAAAGCAAGAGAGCACGCTCATGTCAGGAGAGCTGCCCTTCATTGTCTTGCTGCACGCTAGGTGTGCAGGGCAGTTTTACCTAGCTGTGGCAGCAACACCAGTGTGGGGGAGAAGGGGACGGGCATCTCACAGCACCCTGGGGTGCCAAGTCAGATTTTACAGATAGTAAAACATTTGAAGAACTTTTTTTTCAGATATGTAGCACAAAAGTTCATTCAATACTAGGCGCGTTCTCCCAAGGAAGTCAGAATTTGGAGGGGAGGGGGAAATCTTGTTTCAAACTTTAAATCTCTCAAAATCCCTCTCTTCCAAGTCAGCTCTTACAACTCAAACCACTAACTTTGTGATTGGGCAGCGAGATAATTAGTTTAGTTACACTGATCCAATATAGAAATGAATAGCAGGTTTTTTTGGCTTATACTGTGCATCTCTAGTGGGTATTTTGCACTTGCCCTGCATACAGTACTTATGCTATGGATCAGGCAGGTTGTAAAAAACTGCAGAGAGAAAGTCAGAAAAGATCTATTAGCTCCTTGAGTATACTGGTACTGGTGTAGTCTCTAGAGCAGTGGTTCTCAACCTTTTTTGTACCAGGACCTGTGGGGCATGGGGTGGGTGTGTGGGGCATGGGGGTCCCCAAGCAGCCCCTTGCAGGCTGGAACTCTGCCAGCCTGCAAGGGAAAAGCGCTGTTTCCCATATTTTTCTCCTTGAGAGGAGAATCCATTTTTCAAGTTTGTTCACAACCCCTTCATATATTCTTGCAACCCACTTTTGGGTCACAACCCACGGGGTTGAGAAATGCTGCTGTAAAGTAACATTTTCCAGGATTTTGTCCTCAAGTTTTTGCCAATTTACTATTTCCTTACCCGCCACCACACCAATTTCTAGCTGAATCCTGAAAGACATTAAATTAAGCTGCAGCCAGCAATCATCCAAACTAAACAAATTCATTGTTTGACAGTCTGTGAATGTCCCGGTGACCCTGTCCCCTGAGTCAACTTCTGCAAAACAACTTATCTTAGACTGTTTACCCAGACAGTGATCACCACAACTTTCTGGACTGGTTTCCTTGATGTATAATATATGCTTCTATCTCACTGCAAAGCCTCTAAATTGGCACACTGTCAAAGGTAGTTTGAATTTTAATGAAATGGTATTATAAATAATGTATTTGCAATATAGTACTAATAATTTTCAACCTGCTATAAACTCCTACAGTTTGTAATTTTCCATAGATTACTGCCCGTGAATCAAAAATATATTCACCATATATCAAAGATTCTGGAGAAGTAATTCAAATGCCTACCCTACCTAGTTAGGCAATTTTAGACACTTCCTAATTCATGTGGTTAATTTATACAGACTACTGCCACTACAACATAACATGTTATAATTCAATCCTTATCAAGGCTACCTTAATATTAAAACTAAGTTGCTAGGGTCCATTGCAGACTTTGCATTTACTTTCCAAATAAGGATGTTATTGTCAAGTACAAATATTATCTGAAATAGTTTGATCATTTTTTAAAATCAGGAGATGGAAAAATAATTGTAAATTAAATCATAGCAATCCCCAAAATTTCCCCATAAACCTCTCTCAGATCGCAAGGAGCAAAGGACTTCTTTGAGCAGGCACAAATCTGCAGGCCTGAATGAACCTTATAAAATAAGGTGTTAACATTTAAAATGAAAACATCTTACCCATCTTTGAAGAGTCAGATACAAGTTAAATAGGCAAGTCTTTGTCCTAGAAGAATAATAGCCTAAGATTTACATGATGCCTTAGGAGGCATTAAACAGAAGGGACCATAACTATAAGTATGTGTTTAAAAAAAAAAGAAAAAAAAATATATTGCTGGCATACCATCTCAACAATTAATTCATGGTTAATTAATTAAGGATAGAATTTGTGACCTTTCTCAAGTAAAATCCAAAGTAATGAAAAGAAGTGAGCTTAACAGAAATAAAAATACCCCTCCAATTTATCTAAATACATAAACAATTAGGGCAATAAATGTAACTCATATGGTTTATTCACCACTTAACATTGCTGCTAGTTTGGCGCACCATAGTTATGGCTGTGCTACAGAATTCAGCTTTAACAGGAGCGTTAGACCTTTGTTTATAAAAAATTTAGAAATGGCAAAACAGAATATAAGCTTTAGGCACTACTTGAATTTTTCATGATGGTTTAAAGGAAAGAAAAGTGTCAGAGAAAGAAAGAAGTTTAAAAATAATCTAGCTGGGCAATTTTTCCCCTGGTTATTTCACTTTTACTTTGTATTCCCATACACTGAAACAAGGCCTTCAGTCATGTTGCTATTCCCTCATATGCTGATTTCTAGAATCTGAACTACATATTGCAAGCATTTATCCAAGATGATTTTTAGCCACAATGGCATGCCTGTGCACCAAAATAAATCTACCAAATGTTAATTAAATAATGCAGTCACTCAAACTAGGGACAGAAATCACACATAAACCAGTTTAAACCTGTAACAGAACATAAGTTCAGTATGCATAAACAGTTTCAAAATGGCTGAAACTGATTTAAGATAAACCTGGTTGAATGTAATAGAATCAGACTTAATTGATTTGGGTCAAACTGGTTTATGAAATTTCTGTCCCAGACCCCTTCCTGGTTCAAGTTAAATTAGAGTCCTCCAGCATCCCAGCATGTTTTGAAGCCCTGGGCTATGCTGGGCTATCTGCTCCAGAGAGCAGGGCTGGCCCCACCTCTCTGCTCCCTGGCTGGAGCAGTAACATCTGGATGACAAGGGGGTGGGAGGGGCAAGCCTTGCTGGGGATGCAGCCTAGTCTGCAGTGGGGGGAGGAGGTTGCCCCCCTTAGGTAAACCCTGGCTCAGGTCTGGGGCCAGGGATAGGGTTTAAATACCCCTTCCCCCTGCTCAAACTTACTGCTGGCTGCAACTGTGAACTACAAATCCTATAGGCACCTGGAAGCAGGAAGAAGAAGTGATGAGCAACCCTGCAGGGTCCTGGTGCTATGATTTTGGACTGCAAATGCCAGAGACCTTAGAGGAAGCAGGAATAGGAAGTGAGCGCACAGCCCATGCTGGCTACATGCCAGAAAGCCATCTTGTAGCACCCGCCCAGCTTCTGGCCTGAGCCACTGCAGGCATGTGGCTGCATTTCCTGAATTGAAGGTAAATGTTTGTTCACTTCTATTTCAATTTAATCTGTGCAGCTTAGACTAACCTGCAAAAACTGAATTAATTCAGCCTCAGGGGTTTTGACTGTCTGTACTTAGCCTCAAGGAGACAGAAACAAGCTAAGCATGAGACCAAATGTCCCTGTAGGTGAACAGAAAGTTACCTGAGCAGGAAAGAGACCAAGTCAGTGAAGTGATACAGTAACTTTTCCATTGCATGGAATGGATGAGTCAGATGCGTCTTACTTATTCATATAATTGATATGAAAACACAAGGTCACTGCGGAACTAGTGTAAACAATAGAAGTGTGAGGAAGGCAGGGTGTATACTGTTTGCCAGTAGCTGCTCAAGAGGGAAAGAAAAGCCTCAGACTGTATTGACCAAAGGATTCACAAGGCTCTCCTTTTAACTCATCCCCCTAAATCCTTAAAATAGTGATTTCCAACCAGGGTGCTGCTTTTAAGAGTGCCATGGAGTCCTGTGCAATATTAGCACCGGATGGAAACACCTATACGATTCATAAGAAACCCAGAGATTTCAAATAGAAATCCATTGCCACCAGCATTCTGACCTGTTGTCTTCCTGAGCTCTTTGCAACTGAAGACCTGTTACCTTTCTATAGTCAAGAAAAGCGTGAAGCTAACAGCTGACTCTTTGATCTAACAAGGGATGCCTTGAGTCTAAAAAGGCTGAGAATCACTGGCTTAAAAGCATGGAAATACATTATGTACGACTGCAACCTTAACTACCACAACAGTTGTTTTTTTATTAGGAGACAAAGTCGGTAAATTATACCATTCAAAAGCAGAATGTATCTACTATAAAATGAACAACGCAGCTTATATGTGAATGAAGCTGAACTCCATTGCCCCTGCCCAGAATCACCCGGAGCGTTATTCCACTTGGGATGGCTTTCTGTAAAAACAATGAGATATCATCATTTGGTCCCAGTACTGTGGATGAAATATTTTTCCATTAAATCAAAAACAAAGTGGTTTCCAAAGTCTATTTTTATTACTGTGACTATGTTAACAGCCAAACAAATTTTTGCAATGATTTTTACACCATCCAGAGTTTGCATACAACGGTAACAGGAGAAAAAAAAACAAAACAAATAAAAACACCACATTCTTGTGCAATAAGTACAACCGTCACACTGAAAAGCACATAGAAACACATTCAGCAAATGGAAGGCATTTTCAATAACTGCTTTTCTTTTAAAATCACATTAAACCAGATCTAAAATTCCAACTGTACAGTGAAGCATACGTAGATTTTTTTTTCCAGAGACCTTCTGACGAAAACCTCCCAGGATTTGTTTAGGGACAGATTCCAAAGTGGTTTCTTATACTGAGTAGTATTATAACCTATGAATGGTCCTATTGAAAACAATAGAAGCAATTTAGGAGTGATGTACTACTCAATGTGAGTGAAGGTGCCAGAATTTAACCCACAGTTAGTTATATTTATTTTACCTAACTCTCTTGGTTGCTTAAAAGTTAATGCCTAAGGCAATTTGGATTGTATATTTATTTTTCCAAGCTAACATAATTATATAAGCTTTGTTTATAATACATGGAAAGGAATGTACAATATGGTATGTGGAACATGTGGCAGGAAGAAATCAGATACATTATACTTAAAACATTCAATTTCCTGTTTATATAAATGAAACTCACATTTTCTATTTATATAAAAACCACCATGTACTGAAAATACCAACCTTTTGAAATGTTATCAGAAATGCCAATTTGGCTTTGACTTAAAAACTTTTATGGAGTTAAGAGATGCAACTAAATATGCAGACATATGGAAACTCTATATTCTATTACTTTTAGAAACTCAACTGATGATTTAAGTGATATGTTTCTTTAAAGTATCTTTATAGTATCACTTTTTAGTTAGTTACAGTAACTTATTTTTACAAAAAACTACAGGTTCTTTAGCCAACAGTAGTTGCAGTGCACTTACCCTTCATTTTATAAGTGCAACTTAACATTCAAAGCAAATCATATTTCAGCAGATAATTTTCTGTTACACAAAAGTTCGTAATGCAGGTATAAAAGAAAATTGATATATCTGCCATAAGAAATAATGCAAAAAACACTGTCAGATAAGTAGCTAGCATGCTGTGGATGAATTCCACCTAGGCATCTTCAGTTACATGAGTCCTGCCAACCTTGCTAACCTTCCGCAGAGTAAACCAGAGGCTGATATAATAGACCATGCCCTGTTGCACATAATGCTTTCTGTAGTTACCTACCACTGCTGGGAGCCCAGTCAACAACAAGCTAAGTCACAACAGCTAGAGAACTGCAGAAATGGTTCAATATCAAGTACTTTAAAAGCTTCTTGAATGCTTTTGAAGGGATTCTCTCCTTCTGCTTGTATGAGAATATCTTTTTCTGTTCTTTTGATCCCACATAACAACCCATATAGGGCAGGATTTAGACTTTAAGGCATGGAGAGGGATTCAGTTTTAAAATAATACACAATGTAAGGATCTCTCAGAATCCATAACCACACACACAGTGTAGAAAGAACACGTTTTGATATGTTTTATAAACTGTTTAGGAGCTTCATAGAATTATAGCTTTCAAAGATACTATTCACAGCCAACAATGGGAATGACAATATTCCAGGCTTATCAAAATGTAATTGTGGAATTAGGAAGTGTACAGTTTTCAAGGCAAGAAAAGTAATGCATGTTTGCCATCCAAATTTATTCCTTAAATATTTGCTGTTTTTAAAGTACGGAATGCATCATATGCACAAATTGCAAAGACAAATCTTCATTTTTATAAAAGGCCTCTTTTGGAAAAAAAGAAACAAAAAAAAAAGAATGTTGTCCCTCAAATCTGCCAGTGAATTTTGGAATGTTAATTATATGGTCAAAGCAGCAACATTTAGTCCTACAATTTGTTTTCTAAATCTTCCCGTGTTTCTTCCCCAAAACAAACATAATTTAAAAAATGTCTTTGAGATAAATAAGAACTACTTAATGACAAGCTCTATAACAATGCCACCATACATTGCAAAAGAAAGTGCTGCTCAAGTGAAACACATCATATATTTGACCCCTAGTGTCATGGCCCAAAGAAGTTATTTTCATACAATGTAATCTCAGTCTTGAAAGTGTCAAAAACACCCTGTCTGATGAGAATTTTTTTTTTTTTTTTTGTGATTTAGCTTAGAGTTGTCATCCTTTAGTCACTTCCTGTTTAGGTTGTTCAAGCTCATTCAATAGATCTTTGCCAGCTGCTCCTGCTTTCGAGGCAAACTGAATTGATCCATGTTTAAAACCCAGTGTCTTCAAGCTTCTGGCATAATCTGCAAATATCGCATGGATCAATTTATGTAAACAGGGATTAAGGAAAAGAGTAGAGAGCAGTGATAGAGAAAGCTCAACGCCAGGCTTCCCTCACGCCAACCTCCTACTAAATAGGAAATGATGAATATAGCTGGTAGTCATGTTGGAATACCACAGCACATTCTATGTTAAATATTTCTGATCATAGGTGAAAATAAAAATCCTTCTCTAAGTGATCTTAGCTGGTTGGCACCATTATTTTAGATTGTCTGAGAGCAACACATTAAAAATAGGAGAATATTGATAAGGGTCTATGGAGATTCAGTTGAACACAAATGCACATCTAATGTCTATTTATATCAATAGGAGTCCATAATTAATATTTTTCTAATATTTATCTAGGTTGAAAGCTATTGGCAACAGAACAATGTTGGTGAAATTAGTTATAAGAAACACTATTGACTTTGTCATTAATGTTGCCAAGATAATCTGAAATTCATGTCAATAGAAGCTTTATAAAATATTACTAAGCATGCTGCATTTATTTTATAAGTAATATGCATTTATTTCTAAACTAATCTAAATGATAGATACAAATCCCCAGATAACAGGTTCGCAAAAGCGTATACTGGACTAAGCAAGATCTCAGTAGCTTTATTAAGTTGTCTCACAATACAGTTTGATCTTTTAAGTTGCATCGTTCTTAACACCTCAAAACTCACCCCTTCCATAAAGAAAATTCTTGGCAGCACACACTGTAGGGTTTTGTGTAGGATTTGAAACACCGCAAAATGTCCACCACAAGAACCAGCGACTTAAGCCCAAATCCCCTCAACACCAATACTCCATCATCTGATCCTTCACAGCTCTGATTTCAAACAATCATTCATGTGTGTGTGTGTGCATGCGCATACACACGTGTGCAAGCACTTTCCTCTCTTGCTCTTTTGCTTCCTAGCGCCACTGATTTGATATTTGTTTTGCATGGGATTTAACAAAACACAGGAATACAACACCGTATTGTTGACCGTGCAGGATTTCTTTCTGCTCATCTATATATCTTATTGCTCCCTCAAGAATTACAGCACACACTGAGGAATATAAATGAAGTTCCTGCTCCTGTACATACTATCTAATATAGCACATGGACACACACACCCACCCACCCACCCAAGCACCTGTTAGCAAAAGGATATTTGTATCTTCATTAACTTCTATTGCATCATACCTCAGACAAGCTTCAACAAATAAAGCAGCTCTATCAAAATACCTCATGCTGGTGAAGAGAAGAAACAGACTTGTTAGGACAGGAGAGCTTAGGAGTACTTCAGGCTATTTGGCAGCATGAAACTTAGATACGGTTTATCTGAATTGTTGGGCTAATTAAACAGCACTCAATGAGCTGATCTTCAGCGCAGTTTTTGAAAGGATAACTTACAACTAGTATTTTTATAAAATGTCAGTGCTGCTCAGTTGCTTACATCTTTAAAAGCTCCTATCTGCTTTTTGGAAATTACAACAAAAGGTTCAGTTTAGTCGCACAGAAATGGAGGATAAACTATTGAGGTGACTATTAACTAAAGAAAACAGAATACATTGTTTAAACAGAAAATGGTGCAAGTAGTTCATTGCAAAAGAACATTTCCCAATTTAATGTTTGACTGACAACGCTGGACAAAGCAGAGCACAGAGGGTGCTCGTTCATCTCTACCTGTGAAGCATCTCTGCGACTCTTGTAAAGCATCCAAGTGACAAGAGGACAAGGATGGCCTTTGATTTTTGGTTGATTTGTGGAGAGCAAAGGTGATCCACCCAGCGCTTCAAGACATCAGCACACTCCTCTGCGTTTAAACGAACCTTTAAGAGATGGAAGAGACAAGGAATTCTCTATTTCTGTAAGTCAACAGTTCACACATACAAGTTTCTTACATTTTCATAAGTCTGATTTCATTTAAAAAATTCAGTTGATTCTCACTCATATTGTGTATTTCTAGTTAGCCCTGCTAATATCAAGAAATGCATCTGTCCCGAAAACAATTACAGCGAGGAAAAGAAAGAACTGAAAAAGATGCCAAATATCCAAGCCCTGGGATTGCTCAAATAGTTCAATATGATCATGCCAACAGGTGATAATTCAACAGAAAAGGCAAGGCATGAAATAAAAGAGAAGAAATCACAAAGTTTCCTGACAAACTAAAGAAAACATGACCAATTTTTTTTTTAAAGATGGATTTATTTTGAAAAAATCTAATATGTTCCCCTCTGGCAAATCTTTGTTACTTTATAATAGACAAAAAGACACCCATATTTAGTTCTATATAGAGAGGTAATAAAATCATTCTTATTTTTTCTATAGCTGCTTAGCCATACAGTGTGTCTACACTGTATTCACTGCAGTTCATGTAGAAACATCCAAGCTAGCTTTTAAGTAGTTATTTAGTTAACTCTAGTAGGGGATTCACAGCAGGAAAGAGCCCAGCAGAGGCTAACATTCCAAGTCCTCACAGTTTCCTGGGTGGGCTTTGTAATCCATGCTGAGGTCTGTGCTACCGCTGGTTGAACCTGAATGACCTAGTTAAGTTAGCTTGGATATGACATAGGATGAAATAAAAGTAGGTCTGGAAGGGATATCACAAGACCTTCTAGTCCATCTCCCTGCTCAAGGCAGGTTCATCCCTGACTAAACCATATGAGCCAAGTGTCTGTTTAACCTGTTTTTGAAAGTTCATAAGGTTGGAGACTCCACAGCTTCTCTAGGGAGCCCGTTTCAATGCTTGACCCCACACAGAAAGTTCCTCCTAACAGCCAACCTGAATTTTCCCTGCTGCAGGTTGAGGCCATTGCTCCCAGCCTCAGAGAAAAGTCTATCTTCATCCGTTGTTGAATCACCCTTCAGGTATTTGAAGATTATTATCAAATCTCCATTCAGTCTTCTATTCTCCAGGCTAAATAACCCTAGCTCCTTCAGCCTTTCTTCATAAATCTTGTCTCTCAGGCCCCTAATCATTTTTGTTGCTCTGAACTGGACTATTTCCAAACTGTCCACATCCTTCCTGAAGTGCGGAGCTCAAAGTTGCACACAGTATACCAGGTTGAGACATCACCAGTTCTGAATAGAGTAGAAGAATCACTTCCCTTGATTTGCAAGTGACACTCCTGTTAATACAACCCAGGATGCTGTTGGCGTTTTTTGTAACAAGAGCACACTGTTGATTCATATTCAGCTTATGGTCCACCGTAACCCCCAGGTCCTTCTCTGGACTACTGCAGTCTAGCCAGTCATTCCCCATATGTCAAAATGGATTGTTGTCACTGTAGACATATTCTGTAGACACACACTGAATCAAAAAAGAATGTATGGTTTTTCAAGGAAAACCAATTTTTAGAGGGAGTCAGAATTATTATTTTTTTAAATGGCTTGACAAGTCTTTCACTGATAACTAGAAAAGCGGTCATATTTTTCCATTTTAAACTACAATTACGTAATATGCTCCAGGTCGGGTGGTCCTCTGTACTCATGCAGAGGCCCACTGAGGCTCTCAGGCCAGAAACGGTTTATCTAGAATCGGGATGTTACAACTTAATACATTGGAAAGAGGTTTTCACAGTGGTAGTTCTGAATAGACCCTATATGCTCTTAAACTTTGTAAGACTTTAACATGCACGCTGATCTTTAGAGAGAGATGTTTTGAGATAAACTACTTATGTAATAAAGCAAGCTCTTGACAAATTACTGACTTTTGCAAGCCAAGCTGCACGATTCCATTCACCGTAGGTTTGCAAATAGCGACAGGCGTCAGCAGCTTTATCTATCAGACACAGCAACTGCACTCCCTCTGAAAAGTAAAAGTGGATGTTATAAAACTTGGGTCTCCGTTAAGGAAAAAGTTTCTTTTAAGTGCAAGCAAACCCAAACAAAAGAACCCATCCTGACTTTGGAAGAAGAGTATCTACAAGTTCCTAGTTCATTCTACATGCTTCCTGTACAACTTGAATCTTTGTTCTATTCAAGTTCCTTAGCCCCCTTCCCTGCTTCGTAAGGTGCCATTTCTCTTGTGCTTTACTTCGTTCTATATAAAATGCTAGAGAGCTCACTGGACCATAGGCACACTTTGAAAATGCCACAGCACTATACAAAATAAGGCTGATTTTTGTAAGCATTCTTTATTTTTTCTCGCATAGCTTATGCCTTAAATAATAAATGAAATAGTAAAAAATCAGTATAAAGTGTCCACAAAAAATCTTCTTTAATAACTTCTACAAGTTACATTGCTGCATGTCTTTATGCATTCCAAATCAGTCCCCTACTACACATCCCTGTTTAACTGCATAAGATAGACATTAAGGTAAAAGTCTAGAAAAGTATGTATATTAATTTATTTGAAACAAATTATGAACTAAAAAGAGACAGTTTCATTTCCAAGCTGAAATGTTTAACTATATTCAATTATAAACATTATTATTATTAGGGATATGGAAAATATGGAGCATTAAATGCCAACTTTCTTAAGCGTAAGCAATAAATTGCAAGCAGGTTAATTTCTGAAATATAGTTTCTAATAAAAACAGCAGAACAAGTTGGTCTTTATTACCAGGTGCTTACTAATTACTACTAATACCTTATGAACATCTGTCATAGCACACCCTATGAAACAAGTAACCTAAAAAGTTTATTATAAAAACATGCTTTTTGTCTAATTGCATTCATCTCTTTATTAGCTATCAGTAAACTTGCTTACATACTTACCTGCCAGCTTTCCATTTGCTATCATATTAGTTGCTACCAGTTTAATAGTGCTTTGAGAAGGACCTGATGAAGTGACTGTTGTGACCAAACAGGCCTTCAGTGAATCACAGTAATAATGTGGATTTTCTGCACTTGTCTCTAACAGAAGTTGTACTGCTCTGTCAGTCTGGGGGAAAAATAAAATGACATTTTCTTTAACAGGGCACTGCCACCTTGAAATACAGCCTTGTGTTTGAACATTTGATCCTACTTCTTTAAAAACACTTAAACACCCAAACACTTATTGTAATAAAAATTGGAGGAAATGGGAAGGGAGATATGTATTTTTTTCAGTTTATTAACTAATTAGAAGAGGTGCACCAATACATCGGTTTGGTATCGGATCGGTACTGCTATAAAGAAAATTTTTTGTATTGGATATTGGCCTGATGGTGCCGATAATTTGGCCGATAGATGCCCATGCTGCACGTGCAGGCAGCGAGCAGCAGAGGCAGCAGCATTGAGAGCTGCCTCCAGCTGGTCAGCCATTACGGTGGAAGCGGAGCAGAAGGGAAGGGGAATGGGGGGGAGGGGCCAGATCAATAGCCCCCGCAGTGAAGGAGGGGGCAGGGGCAAGCACTGGCCAAGTGGGGTGGGGAGGTGGAGCTACGGCTTTGGTGGGGGGGGGGGTGCCTCCTGCCACTGCTTGCACCCCAGGAGGGCAGGGGAGGGGCCATGTGCCCCCCAGATCTGTGCGGGGCAGGGCATGGTGGGCTGCAGCAGGGGCTGCACGGGGCTCTTCTCGGCGGATGCTGGGCTCAGAGCAGATGCTGGCAGCACTGGTAGGATGCTGCATCCACCCCAGATTTCGCCACAGCTCAGCTCCCAGCGCCGCCACTGCCAGCCACAGCCCTGGCTCTTCCCAGCATGTGGGTGGAGGTGGGGCGTTGAGCTGGAGCAGTGCCGGGTGGCGGCAGTGCTGGGAGTGAGTGGCAGCAACATTTGGGGGGGATGCAGCATCCTCCCAGTGCTCCAAGTGCCCACTCTGAGCCCAGCCCCTGCCAGGAAGAGCCCTGCGCAGCCCTGGCTGCAGCCCGTCCTGCACAGATCCAGGGGGACATGGCCCTCTGTGCCCTCCTGGGGTGTAAGCAGCAGTGGGAGCTGCCCCCCAGCTGCAGTTCTGCCCCCTTTCCACCCCGCCTGGGCAGTGCCTGCCCCTGCCCCCTCCCTCACCACATTAATCTGGCCCCCACTCTACACCCCTTCCTCACCCCTCCCCTCCCACTACACTGGACTTACCAGCTGGAGGCAGCTGTACTGGAAATCAGATCAGTATCGGCTGATATGCCTCCTTAAATATCAGCTATCGGTATTGGCCCCCAACATTTCTGTCGGCACACCCCTACTATTTACTGCCCCAAATCAGGAAAACACCCTTATTCAGACAGCACTTAAGCATGTATCCTGAACAAGAACAGGATTAAAGCATATACTTAAGCGCTTTCCTGAAAAGGTCTTAAAAAGAAACAGCAAATTGAGTATGTAATTTCCCCAGGTTGTGTGGTCTGCTCACAAGAGTAAAACAGAAAAGAAAAGTATTAAAAATAAGTTGGCAGGAAATAAAGATTGTAAAAGCAGAGAAACTGCCAGGATTTCATGGGTTAGTTTAGTATTTGAAATAACACTTCTTAAAAATTATCCAAATGGCAGCTGATGGAGAGAACTAGAGAGATAAGTGAATGGCATCCGTAGAATCATACAAAATTAAGGTTGGAAGGACCTCAGGAGGTCATCTTGTCCAACCCCTTGTTCAAAGCAGGATCAGCTCCATCTATATTATCCCAAGCAAAGCTGTGTAGCTGGGTTTTAAATATCTCCAAGGATGGAGAGTCCACAACCTCTCTGAGTAACCTGTTCTAGTGCTTTACTACCCTCCTAGTGAGAAAGTTTTTCCTAATATCTAAATTTCCCTTGCTAAAACTTGAGACCATTGCTCCTTGTTTCTGCGAGCTGCTACCACTGAGAACAGTCTAGTTCCATCCTCTTTGGACACACCCTTCAGGTAGTTGAAGGCTGCTATTAAATCCCCCCATAGTCTTCTCTTCTGCAGACTAAATAAACCCAGGTCCCTCAGCCTTTGCTCAGCAGTCACATGCCTCAGCCCTCTAAACATTTTCAATGCCCTCCACTGGACTCTTTCCACTTTGCTCACATCCTCTCTGTAGTAGGGTAGGGTAAAACTGGACACAGTACTCCAGATCTGCTGGCAACACACCTGCTAATGCAGTCCAGTAGGCTATTAGCCTTCTTCGCAACAATGCCATACAGTTGACTCATATTCAGTTTACTGTCTACTGTAACCCCAAATCCTTTTCTGCAGAGCCAGACAGTTCCCGATCTGTACTGATGCATGGGACTGTTCTGGCCTAAGTGCGGAACTTTGCACTTGTCCTTATTGTATATGCATTTTATGTATACAAAGTAAAACCTGGTTTTAGACAACATAAGGTTAATATACTAATGTTGATATATAGTCTCCTTGTTACCAATGAAGATCAAAGGTTCAGGCCTTTAGAACTGATAGTCTCTCTGATGCCATAAGCCATAAGGTATTGTAAACCTATCTGCAAATAATTTCAGCTACACACCGAGTTATCTGAGCAAATATTGCAAAAGGTAGCATTCTCTTGCTTGGATATAAATATAGGAAAAACATTCAGCAGGGAACTAACAGAACAATGAGGCTTGAAGGGCCTTCTGTTTTGGAGGACACCTTGCACAACATTTCAACTTCCTTAGATCCACACACACAATATGCCAGCAACATATCCAGCTGAGTCTTGGATGAATATCAGAGTATTATCCCCATCCCATTTAAGATTGATGCCATGTCGAATAGATAGAGAAAGATTAGAAACATGCAAAGTCCATAGAAATGAGAGAGATGTACTATGAAAAGAAAAAAAAAAATCACCTACGAACCTGTCCAAGGAGGAGGAGTTGGTCAGCACATTTCCTAGTATGATCATAAGTTGATCTTTTAACTTCCTGTAGATTTACTCTTTCAAGCTGAAATTTCTAAAAAGAAGAACAAATATTTATACAAGCTTTTGAATAATCTTGCTAACATATAAAACAGAACTTTTCCCATAATATGAACTGCTAATGTACCAAAAATATTATGTGGTCTTATAGGAACTTTATCCATATTCGCTATAAATCTAGTTACAAAAATACATTATGTTTAACCACCAACACCCCACAACCTTTTAATATCACTGGATACATCTACATGTGCATTTTACCATGGAGTTGACTAATTAGCTCTGCAGTAAAGTGCCACTGTCTATATGTGTGCCTGTATTAGGCTGCAGTAAATTAGCTCCTTCGTAGGGTAGTACTGTCTGGGACAAGTACTATCCTATGGCAGAGTAATTTATGCCACCTCAACACACATGTAGATAGTAACTGGGTCCGGCTGGGGCACAAGGGTGCTACACCCATAGGGGCTGCCTCCCTCATGCCTCAGCCAGCCCCTCCACCACCCGACGCTGGAACCCAGAGCCTGAGGTTGACCCCCTCCCTGGGCCTGCTGCCAGCCTGGGGCTGTTCCACCCCAGTGCTAACTGCTGCGGGCCCAGACACGTGTGTACGCTGAGCCTGGGAGCTGCTGTCTCTGATGCAAACTGTGCCACTGTGCCAGAGCTTATTGCTCCATGGTAATTTTATGTGTAGAAGCGCTGTGTTTTAAGCTTATGACTAAGCTAAGTTCAGAGTAGAACTTCATAATTAATTCAAAGCCTTTTTCTCGATTTAATCACATATTAATATTATATAAAAATGCCTCAAAATACCTGAAAATAGGAATTTTCACACAGTATATCATAACATATATCCAATGGATTGACCAATTTTTCTGGAAGAATAATTGTGTCTGTAGTTTTTGCAGTTTGCACTTTTTCCTGGTATAAATTATGCAAATAATGGGCAGCAACGGTCCAGAAATGCAGTTCAGATTCATCACCATAGAGTCTAAGTCAAAAATCAAAATGAAGTATTATACCATTATACATCATAGCTACAAATTAATTTGAACTCCTGAACCACATGATAGCCACAACACTGATTGATTTTATATGTTAGATAATAAATGTTATGTATTTAAAAGGTAGTTAAGTACAGAAAAGATGCATCTTTCTGTAAGGCACTTACCAGGTATTAGAACACTGAACAAATAACTCCTATTTCAACACAGGCAGTTCCTTAAAGCTTTAAAAAATGTAATTTCATTCAACCATGTCAAGGTCCTTTTCACACTAATCCAAAATTTACTACAAATGCAAAATTCACTAATTAAAGTAATAACCTCAGCCTAGAAAACACTTAGACATGTGCTTAACTACTCACTTCAGTTGTCTCATTAACTTTAATGGGAATTCCTGCTTATTTAAAGCACATTTATGTGTGTTGATAGGATCAGGACCTTATTTTGAAAAGACTTTTGATTTTTGTCAGAATCTGTTACCTTGAAAGCAGGAGGCACCTTTGCAAGACAGTAAATTCAGGATCAAGCAAAAGTTTCTTGATGTCACTGCAAAAAGAAAGCGTCACAACTGATTTGTAATATTTGGGCAGGATTTTGAACACAAATACAATCTACTATATTGCCTACTAAGAGGAACAAGTCATTTTTCATTCTCAAAGAAGGAAAGCAGAAATTCAGCTCATATAGATCAGAACAAAAGCATCTATTGAATAATATTCAGCAACTACAACAGGAATTATTCACAACATGAAGAATACCTAAACATTTACAAGAGCATTGTAAATTCTGCACAACATCCTACATTATTTATCAGTTCTTTTAATAAAAGCTAAATCAGATGGACGGTCAGGAATAGTTATAGATGCAATACATGTGAACAACCACAAGGGTGTATTTGAAACTGTAATATGAGTTTGCAGTAATTCTAGTTGTGGTCTGATTAAAGCATGATATAATTATGTGAATATAATCTAGAATGTCACATCGTTGCATATTATAATAAAACCTTATCATACCGAACCACCATGGGACTGGGAGAAAAAAATCATTATGGAAGACAGTGTTTGCTATCACAGAGTTAGTCAATTTGCTCAATTATAATAATGAAAAAAAATTGTTGTATAATGATTAAAAGAAGGTGTTATTAAAAGGCTTGTTATAGAATGAGATTGTACTGTATAATGAAAATCTATAGGAGAGAAGGGAGGGAAAATGCATCTGGTTTCCTAGATGCAATGGCAGATTTCATAGCTTAAATGAACACACCGATATTGTTTGCTAAACTACTAGACACAGGTAAGTCACTGTGTATGTTTGGCCCAGTACAGCATTCTAATGGATGGACATGTTGTGAAAATGGTTTTCAATAAACTGCGGATGCTAACTGCAATTAAATGCTTTTAATTCAAATCAGCATTAATGAACCTCCTGTTGAAAGCCACCATTGTCGGGAACATCAGCGACACGGAAGGGAAACATCACAAATTCAATAGTAGTTTCCATCCCACTTAAATATTTAAAACAGTAAATTATTCTGGCTGTAACGCTAACATCAAACAATTTATTTCAAGGAAGTTCTCCCACTTGGGAAGAACTTTATGGTTCATTTTTTTTATTAGACAAAGCAGACTATTAAACATTAAAATGTCATTTGCTGTTACTCAAGCACTTAAACATGCACATTCAGATTGGCAGCTAAATAAAAAAACAATCATTACAGTTTTTGCTGTTGTGCTCTCATTTAAAGTGACACTATTAAAACATTATTTAAAAGGTTCTTACTTGGACAATGAATTTAACTGTTCTTGAATCAGTTTCTTAACATTTTCATTCTCTGGATAATCACTGCATAAAAACCATAAAAGTTAACTGATAAATATTCAATCCATTTATATATGCCCATATGTTAACTAAACTTATAACATATGAGGTCAAAGAAGAGTATTGGCAATATGTGACATAAGCCATGAAAAGGAAGCAAACTTATGAACATTTTTACTTTGTTAATGAAGAAAAAAAAGCCCATCCATTATTTTTCCTGGTCAAATATTAGTTTCAAAGAACTAATTCATGACCTGTCTTCACTTTCCCTCAGCATCATCAGTCTTAGTCACAGTCTCAACTTTATGTTCACTGAAACCTGCACTTCTCCTTACTATACTGCATTTTCAAATTTAAGCAACAGTCTATGGTATCTCAATATTAATGAGTCTAAGGGGAGAGAGGTGAAAGGGAGTGGAATAATTGATGGAGAGCAATCAGTAATTCAGAAAACTAGGCCCCTTCAGGCACCTCCATTTACACTATGATAAATTGAAGCAACTAAAATTTTTACCTCCCTCTTGAAAACACAGGCATAGTACCAGCATCTATTGCATATTATGGCTACTTCTCTCTACTGCCTTGACTTTTCTCACATCTTTCAAATCCTGATAGGCTACAAGAGCCACTGCAAAAGGATCTATTATCTTGCTTCTTGCCTCCACCTCACTCTTTTCCTCCTTAAAAAGCTTCTCTTATTTGTTGCATACCACTAATTCCCCAGTTGTGACTCCTTGTTCTCCTTTCCTCTCACCACAAGCATTTTTGCTTATCTTTGGCGAGTTCAGCTTCCATTTTGGTCCTATTTACCGCTGTAACCTTCTACACCTCCTCATCGCCAAGATCTTACTGGATTTCTGTTTGTTTATGACACACCGATAATGCACATAATGAATACAAAATGCATACAGTAATAGTATTTTCTTTTATGTTGACTGTGTTCTTAGATGGCAAATGCTCTGAGGCATATACCTTCCCATGGGTCTGGATACTGCCCAGCATACTGTCTATTGATTTCATCATGACTACTGCAATATAAAAACAATAGATCTAAATATCTGTAAGATGGTTGTATGCTTCTTACAGTTTTGGACCACTAAAGCAGCAAAGGACTGGGACACTGACCTACTCTCCAGCAACCACCCCTAACCACTTTGCAATCAGCTGTTCTTACAAATGAAACCTACTCCTGCTTTTTGATGCAAACAGCCAGTTTTGACTGGACCAGTGGAGCACAAACTTTTGGACTTGCAAGACAGATGAGTGGTGCGGGGCTGGTCCACTGGCTGGATCAAGCCCCATGCACCAGGATCAGACCCTGGGGCCTGACTTCACCTCCTCTCTGCCTCACATGCTGGGACTGGGCCGCGGGGGCTCAGCATCTCCCCCTCCTGCCAGAATTGGGCCCCAGTGCTGCCCCTTTCCACAATCCAGCATGCAGGACCCAGGGCTCCCTGTGGGTGTGGAAAATTTGGCAACAGGAAAGCGGTGGCACCACTCCCTCCTGCCAGACTTCTGGACCCAGGGGGTGCCCTGTGGGCCAGATAACACAGCACAGACTGGATCTGGCCCATGGACTGGGGGTTGAGTTCCCCTGGACTCAGCTATTGCTATTGTCTTAAAACAGAAAAGAGCTCTTTTCAGAAATGGAGAGAGGCAGGTGCTACCCCTCCATTTAGATTTTCTCATGACTGCTAAAGTTAAATGAACCCATTCAGCAGCCTTCTGCTGAAGAATATGCAGTGACAATATTAATAATAAAAGATAAAAGTTACTAGAAAATTACAATAAAGCCTTACACATGAAAAATATCTAGAGAATATTTATCATTCCATGGCTGGTGCAGCAAAAATGCTTTTAAAGCTAATGAGGCCCGTGGAACAAGGAGATAAGGACACCACACAGGTTCTGAAATAGAAGAAGGGAAAGGGGAAAAGTCTTATTTTCAAGTCAAAAGTAGCCACGCTGCAATGGCATAGCATTTACTGACAATAAAACACAGAACACTCAGTTTGCTAGTGTGCCAAAAGAAGTTTACTATTTGCCCCATCATCTAACTCAAATGTACAGCATGTACTACTATATATCAAAATATGTTGTTACAAACAAAAACATTTTTTGGGAAAGACATGGTTAAATTCCACACAGAATCTGATCTTTTGGGCTTTTCATTTATTTACAACCTTGTTGAAAAACTTGTGAAGTAATGGACATGTGAGCTCCTACTAAAAGACAGGGAGGAAAGTCATTAAAGATGTCCCAGAATGCATAATTCTGGCACATCCATCGCTATGGAACAAAGTATTTTTTTAATATGACAATACTCTGAAATAACTTCAGTGAAATTAGGATGTGCCAAGAGGCTATTACAGGGAGGTAATTAAGTTAAACATATTTCTCTGTTGGATGCTTCCCAAAGTCTGGTCAGTATATCGTTGTGGTTAGCTCAATTTTCAATTTTTCCTTGGTGGCCCATTCTCAATGTTAGTTTAAGATTG